>NC_022032.1:9696488-9703305 GCF_000317375.1 Microtus ochrogaster
TTCACCTCTTGCCCTGTGTGTTAAACAATTATTAACATCTACTACTGACGGTGGGATAACAAGAAAGAGCGGTCAGTCAGTTGAAGGAAATTGACAGTGTTTTAAAGTATATTTAGCTCTTAATTTTATTTTCCTTAATAAGCAAGTATACAAATAAAGTTAACATTTCTCTTGTGATCACAAGGCTTCTGATTTGAGTTGCTTTGCAATTACTGATAAAGGGTTGATTGAGATAGGTTGATTCAGTTTGCTTTGTATGTAACGGTAATTCACCCATCAAGGAAATGAATCCTCTTTTTTTTGGTAGTTACTGCATCTGAAGATTCTTGTTAGTTATTGGTAGGATAAAGTAGAATTTGGCACCAACTCTGCTGCTGTTTTTAGATTTTGTAGATTTAAGTGCAGAGAAATAAATATTCATGAAGCTACGTTAGTTCTAATGAACATTTTGTGACAAGTACAGTTACGTGTCAAAAAAATACTTGGAACTTCGTCTTTCAGGCAGCCATTGTTTGACACGTGGTTTTGTTGAAAACAAAACAATGGAAAATACCTAACTTGTCAACGGACTTGGTGTCTGGTCATTAACTAATGACTTTCTCAGCCTTTAGAAGATGAGTCCAAATGGCAGGACCTAGAGCTGTGTAGCTCGTGATAGTGTGCATGTATGTTTAAGATGCTGGGTTCTGTCCCTAGCGCTGTAAGATTGGGATGTCGGAAGTTTCAAGGCCAGTTCTTGTGCGGTCAGAGGACAGTTCTGAGAAGTTGGTTTTTTCCTTCTACATTGTGGGTTCTGGGGATCAAACTCAGGTCATCGGGTTTGACATCAGGTACCTTTACCTACTAAGCCATTTTGTTGCCCTTTTTTTCTTTCTTAAAGACACGACCTTATAATATAGCTCTGGCTGACTTGGAACTCTGATATGCCTGCATCTGGGATAAATGTATATGCCACTTGTGGATTTTATGTAGCATAGTTAGAAAAACTTGCTAGTCTTGGAAAATACTTGTTACCTAAAGGAAATGGTTCCCAGTTTATACTGCTTTAGCTCTTTAAGTACGCATTTTAAACTGTTTTTGTTTTTGTTTTTCCCTAAGCTAATAGTTAAGGAATGAACTTGGGAATCCTGAAGAGAATTACTTAGATTTAAACTTTTGGGGGAAAAATCTTTTTTATCACACTCTTCTGAGGGCAGTGTGCTCGTGGATATGGGAGTTAGTTGTTAGGATGGGAAGAGGAGAGAGTGTGTAAAGGGAAACTGATCAGTTTTACAAATTATATCAATTTGGAATGTTCTAGGTGGGGCCAACATTCTTGTGTGTGTGTGTCAGGTATGGGAGGGCAATGTTGGGGATCAAACTCGGGGCTTTGGTGTTCTACACAATCACCTACTATTATTGAGCTACACTTTCGGCTGGCCTCAGATGCACTGTTTTGTTTTCTTTTTTTTTTTTTGTTTTTTTTCGAGACAGGGTTTCTCTGTGGCTTTGGAGCCTGTCCTGGCTCTATAGACCAGGCTGGTCTCGAACTCACAGAGATCCGCCTGCCTCTGCCTCCCGAGTGCTGGGATTAAAGGCGCCACCACCGCCCAGCTTCAGATGCACTGTTTTGAAGATGACTTTTGACTCTCCTGTCCCCACCTCCAGTGCTAGGATTATTAGTGTAGTGGCGTGCTGGTTGAGGCTGTGTGTGTGCTAAACAAGCACTCTGCTCCCTGAGCTATATCCCAGCTTCATTGTGACAATTATTTTACCTTTGTTGTCTGGTGTATGTATTTTGTAGGTGACAGCTGTCTTAATGTCAAAAGGTAGGCCATGTTTGAAATGAAACAAGAAACATTGCAAGATATGAGTGGAAGTCAGTTACATCTTTGTCCTTCTCCCTCTCAGCATCCTTTCCCGAAGGCCTGTTTTGAAAGGGGAAGCTGACCTCTCCCTTCCATTTTGGAAGATTTGATAAAAGGAACTTCAAAAGCAAAATAAGTAAACATAACATCAAAAATACTTGTAATTGCCAAGCAGTGGTGGTGCACACCTATAATCCCAGCACTTGGGAGGCAGAGACAGGAGGATTTCTGAGTTCCAGGCCAGCCTGGTCAACAAGAGCTAATTCCAGGGCTACACAAAGAAACCCTGTCTTCAGAAACCAAAGACAACAACAGAAATACTTGCAATGGACATCTTTAGTTGCTCACCAGAAATTGTGGAAAAGTTCAAGGAGATTTAAAAAACTGAGATAGACATAGCGATTTTACAGCAAATGAAAACTGCTAAGTACACGCACGTGCACGTACACGCACGTGCACACACTCGCGCGCACACATAAAAGATACCATAAAGACATATATGAGAACTTTGAGATCATAACCTAAGAGCATGAAGCATAGGGTTAGACTGTCAAGTATATGAGATCTAGATGTCATAACCTGGTATTTAAGATAAAAACTGAGACAAGAGGGTTACACTATTATTGGAGCTGCTTATGAAAATAGAGGAACTTTGTGACCCATTTTAGGAGAATCAAAAAGGTAGTAAATATGAAACAAATTTTTATTGTTTAAATAAGTCTTAAAAGTACTTGGAGCTTTTCTGAAGATTGCCTTGTGAAGGATGTCTTCTCCATGAGATTCTGGGTGCTGTGAAGGATACATTCTTCATTCTGGGTACCCTGAACGATGCCTACTCCATGAGATTCCGGGTATCCTGAAGGATACCCTCTCCATGAGATTCCGGGTACCTTAAAGGCCACTGCTGTTCTTCAACTGTTGAATCTTTCTCTCCCAAACTAGTGAGCAGTACAAGGACTGCCCGTATGCAGCTTTCTCTTTGATTTTTTTCTGACTAAAAGATGTGTCTGTGTGTCTGCCTGTCAGCCTGCTTGTCTGTATCTGTGTCTGTCCAGGTCTGGGGATTGAGCAGAAAGCACTTCTGCACTGAGCTGTATCTCCACACTTTCTACCTTTTATTATAAGGTCTCAATTAAGTTGTCCAGACTAGCCTTGAACCCGATTCTCCCGCTTTAGCCTACCAAGTACCTAAGGTCGGCTTATACCAGCAAGCCTGGCTTAAATTTGTCTTTTTTTTTTTTTAATTCAAGATTTATTTATGTATGCAGTATTCTGTCTGCATGTTTGCTTGCACACCAGAAGAGGGCATCAGATCTCATTATAGATGAGTGTGAGCCATCATGTATTTGCTCAGGACCTCTGGAAGAGCTCTTAACCTCTTAGCCTTTTCTTTAGCCCCTTGAATTTGTCTTTTTTTTTTTTTAAAGATTGATTTATTATGTATACAATATTCTGCCTGCATGTATGCCTGCAGGCCAGAAGAGGGCACCAGATCTCATTACAGATGGTTGTGAGCCACCATGTGGTTGCTGGGAATTGAACTCAGGACCTTCTAAAAAACAGACAGTGCTCCTAACCTCTGAGCCATTGTTCCAGCCCCGAATTTGTCTTTTAAGAAATGTTTTTTAGCCTAAATTTTATAGATACATGTCTAACTTGGCCCCACTATTGGGAGCTTGTGAAAATGTAGGTATAGTTTGCATTTCATTGTGTCTCATCTCTGCATCTTTAGCCTGTAGTAGTCAGTACTAAAGACTTGGATGAATGAATGAAGACCAAATGCTCAGGAAATGCTTTCTGTTTGTGATACGTTGGATTTTATGCACCCCCCCCCCCAATCCCATCTTAGTTTTGAAAAGTTGAGAATTCGAGTTTTACAGGGCTGGACTGAGGACCAAAGAAGTTCTGTTGCCTACTTGAGTCTTGTAGTTATTTTTGTTTTGAATAATAAATATATCTTTCAATATAAAATGTAGAGTATAGAGAGGTTCACACACAGAGGTCATTCTCATTCCTAATCCTACTGTCTTATCCCTCCCTAGTAGTACCCTGTCCACCTTTAGATCGTGGACGTTCCATGAGAAGCCACCTTTTAACACATCTTTTTCATCTCCAGGTACACACTGCCGTGAATGTGGTCGTTAATCTTAGAATCACGGTATCTTCTGAGAAGCCTGTTCAGGAGCCACATCTGCCACTGGGCCACCTCCTTTGGCATTCATGAATCTGCAGTACCCTTCTCCTTACCCATGTCCCTGTACCTGCTCCTTTAATAAGTGTAGGTGTTTTTTGGCATCAAACCCCAGAATAGACACGTTTTCAGGTATCAGCATATCTCTGAGTTGGTGGTGATATTGTTTGTGTTCACCCTGACCTTTTTTGCCACAGTGGAGGACACTAGAGGCAACCATTTTTGAAGTGGGAGCATATGTATGACTGTGGTCCAGCGGTGAGAGGGCTGCATAGAGAACTTCTTGCTGAACAGAAAACATCTGTATATAGCTTGCATTGTGCTGCAGTTTAACTAGTTCTTATTGCTGGTCAGGCCGTTAAAGTGCATTTTGTCTTCAAGGGTTGCAACCCTTTATGTTCTGTCAGTGAGAAGGCCTGTTTCCGTGTTTCTTTACCAGTGACAGGACATTAGCACTCTGCTGATCTGGTAGGTGAGAAGCATCCTGGTGGCAGTTGAGTGTCTTTTCATATTTAAGGACATTTGAATTTCTTTTTCTCTTCATCTGTGTTTCCCTACAAGTTTTTTCTTGCAGTGACTAGAAGAATTTGTTGTTGCTGTTGTCCTCCCCCGTCTCAACACATTTCATCTTGTGTAGCCTCTATTAGTTTTGAATTCATTATGTAGATCAGGCTGAACTTGAACTCGTCATGTAGCCTAGGATGGTCTTGAACTTGTGATTCTTCTGCCTCAGCTTTCTACTTGCTGGTGTTACAGGTGTGTGTCCCCATTCATGGTTTATGGTTAGTTTGTGATTTTTGTTTTCCGTCTCAGTTTATCATTTGATTTTTATTATTCTGGTTTTGTATGATTTCATGTTCTTGATCCTGGTATACATACTTAACTACTGCAGATAATATGTGCTTACGTTCCTGAAAAGATAGTTTATGAGAAGATTTATTTGTGACTTTGACTTCATGCACTTAACACTTGAAAACTTCCCTCAATAGACCCGGCATCAGCGAGGAGACACACACCCTTTAACTTTAGAAGAGATTTTGGATGAAACACAGCACTTAGATATTGGACTAAAGCAGAAACAATGGCTAATGACTGAGGTAAGAACAGACTTTAAAAATAGTTAATTACAAAAAGGGATATGTGCTGCAGCTATCTAGAGTTGCTGCTGCTGCTGCTTCTTCTTTTTATTTTTTTTTTTTGCATGGTGGGGGTGGTGCTGGAGTAGGGGCCCAGGGCCAGCATGTGTCGGGACATTCCACTACTGATAGAATACTCTACCATTGTGTCATCTCCAACTGAAGACATGTTTTATTGGTTTTTTTTTGTTTTTTTTTTTGGAGAGGGAAAGTGGGGGATATGTGTGTGTGAGAGAGAGCAGGGAGAAAGATGTGCAGGAGTCAGGGTCTAATTTTTGAAGTCCAAGCTGACTTCAAACTCAGGACAGTTTTCCTGCTTTAGCTTCATGAGTTATCATGCCTGGCTCAGAGTTTTTTTTTTTTTTTTTTTTAATAAATACTGTGATATGATAATATTTTAATTTTTCTTAAAAGACTTGATGTAGAGCCTTTGTTTAATTTAAACATACACATTCCTATAATTTGTTTAGCTATTTTGATATAGTTTTTATAATATTATTTGTTTTAAAATGTCCTTTTTTGAGACAGGATCTCTCTCTGTAATAGTACACACTGGAATTCACTTTGTAGACTAGTCCTTGAACTCAGATCTACCTGCCTCTGCCTCCTAAGTGCTGGGATTAAAGGCATGCATCACCACCACCTGGCTTTAAAATGTCTTTTAAGACTACATTAAAGTTGTGAAGTCAGTGTACCAATTTTGTTTTTATAAATAGTACTTTGAATTGTTAAACTCAAAATTTTATATGCTCATAAATTATATATTGTATACATCCTTTAGAAAATTTAAAAGCCTTTAATGTTAGGGACAATAAAACATCTTATTGCATTATTATCACTGTACAGTTTGATAAGTGAGTTATCTCTAGTTTCTGAGAAAAATGATCACAAATGTTATGCTTAAATATGTACCATGTAAAGAAAGTCTGAAACAGTTACCGACCATGCCAGTTTGCAAATGAATGGCATCTCATCTATTTGGGGGTGTGCTTCTTTAAATGGATGCTGAAGACTACTACTTTTCAGGGCCCGTGATGAGTCTGAGGATCAGATGTGAGCTAGGATGTAGTGGCACACGCCTGTATTCTGAGCACTTGAGAGGTAAAGGCAGGAGGACCAAACGTTGAAGGGCATCATTAACTCCGCAGTGAGGTCAGAGCGTGGTCTAGGCTACAGCTAAAATAAACACATAAACTCGCACAGAATACCCCCTAAATCACTAGATGTAGTAATCTCATTTATTTGAGGAAGAGTCACATTCGCAGTGGTCCTCCTGCCTTTGCTTCCAAATACTGGAATTAAAGGTAGGTGGCACCGTGACTGGCCTAATTTAGTTAATTTATTTTACCAAGCAGGGTGTAGTTCTTGATTTTTGGACTATAAAATGATTGGAACTTGAGCCTGAATCATTGAAGGTGGTCATGGTCTTCTATCAGTTACTTGGCAGTTGCTAGAGCAGAACCTGCATAAGATCATTGGGTTTTTATCTTGTTTTTTTGGATGTTTTTGTTGTTTGTTTTATTGAGACAGGGTATTACTGTGTAGCCCTAACTATCTTGGAACTCAACTGTGTAGACCAGACTGTCTGTCTCCTGAGTACTGGAATCAGGGTGTGTGACTACTCTGGTTTAAATCTTACTCTG
>NC_022032.1:9703661-9708771 GCF_000317375.1 Microtus ochrogaster
TTCGAGACAGGGTTTCTCTGTGGCTTTGGAGCCTGTCCTGGAACTAGCTCTTGTAGACCAGGCTGGTCTCGAACTCAGAGATCCGCCTGCCTCTGCCTCCCGAGTGCTGGAATTAAAGGCGTGCGCCACCACCGCCCGGCTAACGTTAAAGTTTTTAATTTTTAAAAATTCTATCATTATTATTAGTATAGGTTGGGTAGAGTTTGTTATCTACTTCCCACCTTTACCAGGGATTAAACTTGGGTCATGAAGCTTTTGTGGCCAGTGCCTTTAACCTCTGAACCTTGTTGCCAGCCCAAAGACTTTCTATTCTTCATACTCTGACCTCTTTTACATTAGAGATAAAGCGCTCATGTGCCTTGGCACTAAAGAAAGACGTAAACATGTGAGACGTGAGACGAGCACTCACTGAGCTGCCTGTGTAGTTTTCCTCTGTTTGCTTTGAGCCAGACAGTTCTCACGTAGTGCACATGCTGGCCCGAGCTACCTCTGTAACCTAGGTAGTCCGAGTGTGTAATCTTCCTGCCTCAGCTTCTCAGGTAGCTGGGATTGCAGGCCTACCACCATGCTTTCCTTCTGTTAGCTGCACAACAAAACTTGAGTTCATTCTCGGTTCTCTTGACGATCCAGGGAAGTTCCCATGTGCTTTAGGTTGGTCCTCTTGAGTTCTTTGCACAGCCGTTCTAGCCAGATGATACCAGGAGAGGAGGGTTCTCCCATTATAGAGCCAGTATATCATAGAGGAGGGATGGGCAAACCAAGTGTCTATTAATAGGCCATCTTACTGATTCTTACCAGTTTGTCTTCTAAAAGAATAAAGATTCTTCAAAGCAGTTGTGATAAGGTGTGTTTCTCTCTTTAAAAAAGTATGCAAATAATCCAGTGTAGTGGGATTTTTCTTTGGGGCGCCAGCTCACAAATAACGACTCATGAGTTTGACCTTAGCTAAGGCTTGCCCACTAGCTCTTACAACTTAAATTTCCCTGCTCCTATTAATCTACGTTTACCATGTGGCTTTTTACTTCCTATTCTGTACATCCAACTCCCGTGTCTCGTTAGCACTCACAGATTCCTCCTCTTTCTCCCAGGAATCCCACCCATCCTTCTGCCTAGCTATTGGCTGGCTAGCTTTCTGTTCACACCAATCACAGCAGTGTGTCTTCACATGGTGTACAAATATCCCACAACAGCACAGTTTTTTTTTGTTGTTGTTGTTGTTGTTTTTTTTTTTTTGTTTTTTTTTTTTTTAAATAAGAAGCACTATGCTGATGACCTGTTTTGGGATCCTAGATGTCTATTTTAGGTGCTAGTTTATGTTCTGAAGATACTTCAGTTTGCCCCCGTGTAGGGTAGTGTTAGAATTTAAGAACATACGCATGAGGTTTCCTTTAGTAAATATAACCTGACTATGGTGTTATTACAGGCTTTAGTCAACAATCCCAAAATTGAAGTAATAGATGGGAAATACGCTTTCAAGCCAAAGTACAACCTGAAAGATAAGAAGGCCCTCCTCAGGCTTCTGGATAACCATGACCAGCGAGGGTTAGGAGGGATCCTATTAGAAGACATAGAAGAAGGGCTTCCTAATTCCCAGAAAGCTGTCAAGGTAATCTTTCTCTTTTTACTCCTATATTGTTACTACAATTTGAATTAATAATGTTCTCTCTCTCTCTCTCTCTCTCTCTCTCTCTCTCTCTCTCTCTCTCTTTTTGAGACATGGTCTCACTGTGTAGTCCTGGTTGTCCTGAACTCACAGAAATCTGTCTGAACGCTGGGACTAAAATGTGCCACCATGCCTTGTTTCTTATGTTTTTATGCATGTGTCTGTGTGTATCTGCCCACGTATGTGTGGGTGCTCAAGGAGAAAAGATGGTGTTGGATGCTGTGGAGCTGAAGCTGCTACAGGCAGTGTGAGCTGCCTGATGTTGGTGCAGGGAACTGAACTTGGATCCTTTGGAAGAGCAGCAAGGGCTCTTACCCACTGAGTCATCTCCAGTACCTCTTTGAAGTTTTAAACATTTAAAAAACATTCCCAGCAACCACATGGTGAAAAAAAAAACATTTAAAAAACAAAATTGAGTTATACATGTATATACATGAAGGAGTTTGCGGTAAAGTTATGGTCATGAAATTTGTTACATTTTCCCATTAATTTTGAGAATCTTTTTTTTTAAAAGCTGCTTGTTGCTGTTGTATGTTAGGCAGTCAGTACTGTGTCACACACACACCCCTTTGTGTTCTTTGACAGAAGTCTTAAGAAGTCTGAAAGTATCCTTAAAGATAGGATTGCTGAAAAAAAAATTCAGCTGAAACGTGGGGGGCATTGATACATTGTAGGATAAAGAAAAGAAGCCTTGTTCTCTCCCTCCCTCTTGTGTGTAGCATATGTATCATATAGACAGTATATATTTTAAATGAGTAATTTGATGGTAATTTTTTTCTTTAAGGCTTTAGGGGACCAGATACTTTTCGTAAATCGTCCTGATAAGAAGAAAATACTTTTCTTCAATGATAAAAGCTGTCAGTTTTCTGTGGATGAAGGTGAGCCATTTTGTGCAGATGCTTCTAAGTATATCGAAATTTTTGTTGTTGTTTGTTGAGACAAGATTTCTCCGTGGATGTTTTGGACCTTGATCTGTAGACCAGTCTGGCCTTGAACTCACAGAGATATGCCTGCCTCTCTCCTAAGTGCTGGGATTAAAGATGTGTGCCACCACCACCTCTTGGCAGAGGCTGCTTGTTTGTTTCCAGCTGCCCAGACCCGAAATAATTACACAGAAACTACATTAATTGCAGTACTGTTTGGCTAGTAGTTTAAGCATATTTCTAGCTATCTCTTATATCTTAAATTAACCCATCTTTATTAATTTGTGCATCACCACGAGGTTGAGGCCTACCAGCAAGGTTCCAGATGACATCTGGCGTCTTTCCCCTCTGGCGTCTTTCCCCTCTGGCAGCTACATGGCATCTCTCTGACTCCGCCTACTCTCTATATATATCTGTTTGGATTTCCCGTCTCGCTTTATTCTACTAAGCCATTGGCCAAAAGCAGCTTCTTTATTAACCAAATGGTATTCACAGTATACAAAGGGGAATCACACATCAACCACCTGGCTCAGTATATTACAGTTTAAAGGTGATAAAGCTTGCAATACTTAGTTGTAATTTAATGTTGTGTTGGTGGTATTTAGCACCTCTTAGCTCATAGCTAAAAGACTCACATCTATTATGTCACATCTTATGCTGTCTGGAAAGGTTTTAAGTCATTTGTATATGAAATTACAATGTAGCAGCTTGTGATTTATATTTAATTTTTAAATTTTTTTATTTTCAATGTTTTTGCTGACATGTATGGTTTTGCATCACTTGTATGTCTGATGCCCACAGAGTCCAGAAGATGGTATTTACTAGAAAAACCTGTTTTCTAGTTGGTGGTTCAGCCCTGGCATACACATATAATCCAAGAGCTTTCTGCTTATTGTAAAGAGGATTAAATAAAATCAACCATAGGCCAAGAGGCAGAGCAAGCAGCCAGTTGACAGGAAGAGAACAAGAGAAAACTATAGAGAATAAGGGAGTCAGGAGGTTGGAGGGAGATTCACAGAAGCGAAGAGAGGAACATTGAGTTTTGAGGAGTCTTTTTGTCTGCCTCTCTGAGCTAGCTGGCTTTCACCCCAGCATCTGCCTCCCGAGTCTTTATTGGTAAAATCAAACGACTGAAATTTTGTTAAAAACAAGAGGCAGACTGAGAAAAAGATTTGCTTCTTTTTTAAGATCTTTGCTATTGCTTATTTATTCGATATACTGTGAAATGTTTCCCTAGATTTCTTAGTACTGAGCCGTGCTTACCATTTCTAAATAGAATTAACCTTTGATTGCTGTCAGTATTTGTCTCGGTCTTTTTGTCTCCCAGAGCTGGAGTATGATCCTGCGCAGCTGAACCACTGCTCACGTGTCTGTATGGTCTGTATGGGCTTGGGAGCAGTCTAAGGAAAACAGTGAGAATGTGGCACATGCCTTTAATCCCAGGGCTCGGGAGGCAGAGGCAGGTGAATCTCTGAGTTTGAGGCCAGTCTGGTTTACAGAGCGAGTTTCAGGACTGGCTTCATAACTACTGAGAAACCCTGTCTCAAAAAAAAGAAAAAAAAAAAACCAAACAAACAACAACAAAAACAGTGAGAAAGCCCAGAGTATCAGGGCTAGCAAGCATGCTTACAGTTCTATAAGCTAGGAAAGAGACAAGCAAAATTATGCTTTTGAATTAGTATTTAGGTTAAGATCTGGAAACAACTGCCTATTTCTGGATTCTTCATAGTGACATAGCTCAGATTTTTTTTTTTTTGTTGTTGTTGTTGTTTTTTCAAGATAGGGTTTCTCTGTAGCTTTGGAGCCTGTCCTGGAACTCCCTTTGTAGACCAGGCTGGTCTCGAACTCACAGAGATCCGCCTGCCTCTGCCTCCCGAGTGCTGGGATTACAGGCCTGCGCCACCACCGGCCTGCCATAGCTCAGATTTTTAATATGTATGTGCCTGTGGGCTTGTACCTGTGCACGTGAGTGCAGGTATGTTAGGAAGCCAGAGGTATCTGTTCCCCTGGAGCTGGAGGTACCGGTGGTGTGAGATACCTGATAATGGGTATTGGGAACCTACTTGGGTCCTCTGCAAGAGCAGTGTGCACTCTTAACCACGGGGCCATCTCTCCAGACCTATTGCTCAGATTTTTACTTCAGTTTGCTCAATTTTCTTTTTGGTGCTTTGTGGGGTGTTGTTGATGGGTGTTTTGCTGGATTCATAAAAAGTAAAAGTAAAAGTGTTGGTTCTTCCCTGCCCTTTTCTCTTTTATTAAAGTATTAGATTCCCTGAGGGTATTGGACTGGCTGCTTTCTACTGTCATTCTATGCTTAGCAGCGTCTTTGGCTTTGTCTTCTGCCTAGTGAGTCAGTCCCAATAAACTCTTTTCTGTCAGTCATCCATCCACAGGCCTCATCTGTAATGGCAGACAGCTTTGCAGAAGATGGCTTCTAGAAGAACCCTTTTAATGTTTTTGTTATTTCACTTCGTAATTGCCAACTTATACTTGGTGTGGTTTTCTTTTTTTTTTTTACTTTTAA
>NC_022032.1:9709816-9715066 GCF_000317375.1 Microtus ochrogaster
GGCATATGCCACCACACCCAGCCTTCTTCTAACTTTATATTCTGTTTTTGACAGGTTCTGGGGGTTTGCTTTACTCTATAAATGCTTATTTACAGACCCTACTAAATAATTTGCTGTATGTGGGCAGTCATTTTGCTAATTGTAGGGGATTCAGACGTGAACAATATGGACCACTGTATTTTCATGAAGCTTACATTCTCGTGTGTGTGTGTGTGTGTGTGTGTATGTGTGTATGAAGCTTTTTTCTTTCTTTCTTTTTATACATTATTTGCAGTGTAGTGGCGTTGCAGGAGTCAGTTCTTTCCTTTTACTGTGTGGTCCTGAAAATGGAACGCAGGTCATCAGGCTTGTTTTGTTGGTAAGCTGAGCCACCTCGGGTCTTTTTCAGCCCACGAAGTTTACATTCTGAGAGAGAAGACTATAGTTTTTAAAATACAAGGAAGGCCATAAACAAGTTTTTGTTACGCTTGTTTAAGGGGGTAGGTGAAGTGTTGAGATGACTTCTGTGAGAAAAGATGAGGTCAAGCTGAAAACCTGAGCTAGATGGAGCCAGCCTCGCAAGGCACCAGAGTGGCATCCATGTTTCCTATTGTGCAGAGAAACGCTAGTCTAATGATAATGGTGCTTTTCTAACCAGAGTCAGTGAAGTCTTTATGATAGCTATTTTGTAATGCTTTTTCTGTTTGGAAATTTATGCATAACATTATTTGAGCTTCTTTTTAAAACATATTATATGTATATGGATGTCTGGTCTGTATCACATGAATTTGTGGTACCCATGGAGGCCAGAAGGTGGCCTTGGATGTACTGAGTCGTTTCTCTAGCCCCAGCATAAATGTATAATTTCTTTCCAAGTCAGTAGAATACCCTAAATGTAAATTACTATATTTAAAGTTTTTCTTCGAATATTTATAAGTAGTCAGGCATAGTTAAGCCAGAAATGTAATATAAATGAAATAGCTGTTTATGCCTTTAAATGCGGAGTCACCATGATCATGATACTTATAAATAAGCAGTAGATGTTTGATGCCTGGGCAGGCATATGTGCTGTAACTTGTGGTTTCCTTAAGTGCTTCAGAATATTTGTGAGGTTCTAGAAAGTGAAAAGTGCAGCTTTTCTGTGGTTTACAAAGGTAAGCCATTCTATACACAATGTACAATGTGGAGGGTGAAGTATTAAAGCAACACAAAATACTTGTGGACAGTATTGGATTATAAATGCAGCTTAATATAAACTGGTATTTTTCAGTCAATAATACCTAGCAAAGATACTGGCAGCAGAATTTTCAATTTTGGCAGTATTGACATTGGAGACCGAAATTTTTGTTGTTGCTGTGCAGTATAGAACATTTATCAGCATTTCTGGCTGTGTAGCTGTCAGACACAGCTTCCCTGTGGTGTGAAGCCATAGCTGCCCTCATACATTACCAAATGTCCTTCGGGAGACAGACTTACTCAGGTTGAAGACTGGGTTAAAGGTTCAGTTCATGTTTATAAAAGAGAAAAGTAGATTGAGATGTGTTCATTACCTTTAGGTCCCTTTTTCATGGGTTCAGTCATTTAGCACAGTGCTGTTGGGATAGAGTAAATAAGGTCTTTGCCGTCGAGCCAATACACGACAATACATAATACCATTTTTCTGAGCTGTGCTGTTTAGTAGATAAGGTGAATTTTGATTTATGTGTTGAACGTACAGTGGGCTTATCAAGTCTATATCTGAGTCAGACGTCTATAGGTGTAGCATGATGCAGTATAGTTTAGTTACACAGTGCTCTGGAGACATTGTAGGGGCAGTCATGGACAGGAGCCCCAAGGATAACAGACTGGTTTTCGGGTAAGGTCAGTGTGAATCAATGATGTAAAATTATTTTGAAGAACAGTTTTTGTTGATGATGTAAATGTGTATTTCCATGTAAAACCAATTGAAAATCTGTAGATTTTGGATCTGGGGTATAGTAATAAAGTGTTTGCTAGCGTATATAAGGCTCTGAGTTCAAAGCCTAGCCTGTACCCACTCCTCATTCATGGCACATTTTGATACTGTCTTTGATATGGTTGCATCAATGGTGAGGTTTGCTTTAGCCCACTAGATGTCAGCCTCTGATGTAGAGCAGAAATGCTCTTTGAATGAAAAGTTTCAAGCAAGCTAAAGATCACCCTTCATTTTGCCTGATAAAAGCACATGTCCTATAGTTCTGTAGTAATTGTCTTAATCAGAAAAGTAAACAGCATTTGGACCAAAGCATGTATTTTATTTCCTAAAGGCATTTATTTCCTTAAACCAGGCTCTCACTCATTTAGATGTAATATGAATGTCAGTGGTCAAGAGAACAGTCCAAGGAATCAAACTGTAGCTTAGGGAAGCTCCCCTCTCTGTAAGCTGTGACTGTATGAAGATTAATGTATTAAGTAAATAAAAGGGAACCTGGCACCCAGGTAGCACATAGGGATTGCTAGCTGCTAGTAGTCATATTGAAAATTTCAGTGTCTAAGATACAGGTTGTTTTAGTCATATCTATCTGTCCGCTTGTTATCTTGACTCAATGTTTTTAGTTTTTTGTTTGGTTAGTCAGGAAAGTAATAGATCAATTGTAGTAGTCTGTGGATGTAGTCACAACCATCTTCTGCAGCTACATAGCATAGTGGCATAGTGTTCCTGATGAGAATCCCAGTATCTGACGGACTCTTTCATTGCTGGTGTCTTTAGTAGGGTTTTTATTTTATTAGTTTTTATTTTTATTAAGGTTTTTATTGCTGTGAAGAGACACCATGAGCACTGAAAATCTTGTAAGGAAAACATTTAATTGGGGTGCCTCACTTACAGCTTCAGAGGTTCAGTCCATTATCATGGCAGAGAGCATGGTGGTGTGCAGGCAGATGTGGGCAGAAGGCATTAGGAAGTTGATTGAGATGCTGGTTGGTATCCTGAGCTTAGGGAACCTCAAAGCCCTCCCCCCACAGTAACACACTTCCTCCAGCAAGATCACACCCACTCCAACAAAGACACACCTCCTAATAGTGCCACTCCCTGTGAGATTATGGGCCAATCACATTCAAACTAGCACAACTGGTAATTTTTGTTTTTAATTGGAAGCTTAAACTGTTTCTTAAGAGTTCAGTATTCCTTCTAATAGCTGTCACTTTTGAGTCTTTACTTTTGGACTCTGTTGTTCTTTTCAGTGGTTGGTTTTATTTTACAGTGCTGTGGATGGGACCTAAGGGCTTGAGCATGCTGGGTAGGGTTTTTTGTTTGTTTGTTTGTTTGTTTGTTTTTTGCCACAAAACGTCATCCCCAGACCAGAGCACTATTTTCAATGGCTTGGTAGCATTTTGTTTCGTGCATGCACTTCAGCACAATTTTTATGTATCTCTGCAGATAGAAAGTTTAACTTATTTTGTCATGTGCTATTTATTATAAGTGATATTTGGTGTCATGCACACATATGCCCATTTTCTTTGAGACAGACTCTTCATAGCCCTGGCTGACCTGGAACTCAGAGATCCACCTGCTTCTCTCTTGAGTTCTGAGGTTAAAAGTGTGTGCCCAATGCCTGACTTACATATGCCCATTTTCTTGAAAAGGAATCTTACTAAGGCCTAAGTGAACAGATCTCAATATCTTGCAAAATGTCCATGGTGAACTTTGGACAGACGTAGACATTTGTAGCATTTGTAAGAAGACATCCATTTTCTTGGATTTCATCAATAGTAGGTAGTGTTTGTCTGCGTTTCTGACTGCGTAATCTACCTGCATTCCACCTGCACCAGTTACTCTTTCTTTGCTGTGACCAAACACCTAACAGCAGCTAGAAGCAGCTTAGGAAGGATTTATTTTGGTTCACAAATTTAAGAAAGACAGGCACAGACAGATAGACAGTTGAAGGCTATCATGACAGGGGAGGTATCACACTAGGACTTGGAGACAGCTTGTCACATTGTGCTGGCAGCTAGGAAGCAGAAAAAGGCTTTGTTATTCAACCTCTTACCTCAGCCCTTCAAGATAAGGAACTGTCTACCGTCAGTGTGGGTCTTACCTTCTAGCTGATCTCAGCTGTCACCTTGACACACTGAGAAAGGGCACTTCAGTTTGAGAGATTGCAGGTCTGTGATTGCCGGAGTTACCTGCTGTGAGCACTGTCATCCTTGGGTCCAGGTGGTGGTCCTGGGTTGTATAAGAAAGCTAGTTGAACACAAGTGGCAGGGAGCAAGCCAGTAAGCAGAGTCTTGCCTTGGCTTCCCACAGTGTTGAACTGTAACCTGTAAGCAGAAATAAATCTTTCCTCCCTGACAGTGTTCATCACAGTAACAGAAAGCAAACCAGAATACCTTTTCTTTAGAAACGCCTTCACAGCATGACCAGAGGTCTGTTTTATTTAATATGCATACAGTGTTCTGTCTGTATTTTTGCAGGCCCGAAGAGGGCACCAGATCTCATTTTAGATGGTTGTGAGCCACCATGTGGTTGATGAGACTTCAACTCAGGACCTCTGGAAGAGCAGTCAGTGTTCCTAACCTCTGAGCCATCTCTCCAGCCCCCAGAGGTCTGTTTTATAGATGACTCCAACCCTAGTCAGACCGACAGTGAAGATTATCCACCTACTTACCTATCTGAGAGAAGGGTATAACTCAGTTTCCCAGGCTGGTCTGCACCTGCACTTAGTCTCCCGAATTCCAGTATTATGGTGATGAAATACTGTATACAGCTTAATGAATTTTTAAATGACTTGACAATATTAAAGAAAACAAAGAATAAGCAAGGTGTGGTGGTGCATGCCATTAGTCCCAGCACTTGGGAGTAGACAAGTATATTTGTGAGTTCAAGGCTACCCTTGTTCTTTTTTAAAAATGCTGCAGGATCCCCTGTGGCAGTAGGCAGCAGAAATGCTGTAGGTCCCAAATGGTGGCGGTGGGCCCTGGGAACAGCCAGTCCCAGGCAGAAATGGCTGCCGGTTCCAGAGCGGTGGCCTGAGCGGTGGCAGCGGGCCATGTGGTGCCAGACAGCGGGCCCTGGGAGCAGCCAGTCCTAGGCAGAGATGGCTGCTGGTCCCAGAGCAGTGGTGGCGGGCCATGTGGCAGCAGGCAGCAGGCAGTAGGCCCCAGGCAGAGACGGCTGCTGGTCCCAGAGCAATGGCTGGTTCCAGGCAGGGAGACACATGGCGGGCGGGCAGAAGACAGAAACATGGATAGACACGACATGCAGGGTGAGGTTGAATGTTTATTCAGGGGGTTATGGAGGAGGAAGGGTGAAGG
>NC_022032.1:9715166-9739690 GCF_000317375.1 Microtus ochrogaster
CAGACAGCGGGCCCTGGGAGCAGCCAGTCCTAAGCAGAGATGGCTGCTGGTCCCAGAGCAGTGGTGGCGGGCCATGTGGCAGCAGGCAGTGGGCCCCAGTCAGAGACGGCTGCTGGTCCCCGAGCAATGGCTGGTTCCAGGCAGGGAGACACATGGCGGGCGGGCAGGCAGAAGACAGAAACATGGATAGTCACGACATGCAGGGTGAGGTTGAATGTTTATTCAGGGGGTTATTATGGAGGAGGAAGGGTGAAGGGGGGGACAGAGAGAGAGAGAAGAGGAGAAAGGGACAGAGAAGGGGGGAAGCAGAGAAGTGGAGAGAGAGGCAGAAGCGAAGCTACCTCTCCGAGAGGAAGATGGAAAAGAGAGAGAACGAGCTCAGGCCGGAAGCTGAAGATCAGCCTGCCTCAGCGGATGGGGAGGGGAATGGGTGTGGCTTGTCTCTTAAAGGGACCAAAACCATAACAACCCTGACTTACAAAGTTCCAGGACAGCCAGGGTTACAGAGAGAGAAAACCTGTCTGGGGAGGAAATCAGACCAAACTAAATAACAAGAAGAAAATAAAGATTATTTTATTTTTTAATTGTAGTTTCTTAGATCAGTTTTATAAAATTAAAAAGTTTATTTCACTTTGTACCCTTGTTTGTTGAATAGTTTTCTTCCTCACATAGTTAAAAAACAATTAAATTTGGGATCCTTTCAAACCCTATTGAAATTTTGCCTTGTGATCTAATGTTCATCTTAAATGTATGTGTAGCTGTAGTATATCTGTAGAGTTATGTAGATAACAAATCCTGTAACAGCTGCAGAGCAAGGCAACGCAAAGCTTCAAGAAAAACATTTTATTTAAAAAAATTACTGGACATTGTTGGTACATGTAATTCTGACACATGGGAGGCAGCAGGAGGATTGAGATCTTAAAAGCTTAAGGCCAGCTTATGAGTTCGATAGGCAGACCTTGGGTTAAAGCACAAAGTAGCTGGAGATACAGCTAAGTTGTAGAGCCTGCAAGGCCCTGGGATTGGTCACTAGTACTGCTAAAAACGTAGGTAAATGAGCAAAAAAAAGTCATGAACTTTCTCTGAAAATAGTTTAGTATCTTGTTTTTAGTAAAAGGGAACAAGGTCAGGTGATGGTGGTGCATACCTTGGAAGCAGATCTCTGAGTTAGAGGCCAGCCTGGTTTGCAGAGCAAGTTCCAGGAGAGCCAGGACTACACAGAGGAATGATGCCTCAAAAACAAAATAAAATAAGAAAAAGGGAATAGTTGGGTTTTTTGTTTGTTTGTTTTAATGAATGAAAGTTATAGTGTGTGTCTTAGGATTATTTAGCTGTTGCTGTAGTGAAACACCATGACCGAAGCAAGTTGGGGAAGAAAGGGTTTATTTAGCTTATTTATACTTCTGTATCACTGTTTATCATTGAAGGCAGTTAGGACAGGAACTCAAACAGGGCAGGAAGTTGGAGGCAGGGGCTGATGCAGAGGCCATGGAGGGGTGCTGCTCACACTTACTTGCTCTTCCTGGCTTGTTCAGCCTGCTTTCTTATAGAATCCAGGACCACCAGCCGAAGATGGTACCACCCACAGTAGACTTTACACTTCCCCAAATCACTACTTGAGAAAATTCCCTCCACCTGGGCAGTTAGGGAGGCATTTTCTCAGTTGAGGTTCTGTCCTTTTAGAGGACTGTAGCTTGTGTGAAGTTGACATAAAACTAACCAGCACAGGGTAAGTTTTTTCCTGTGTGCATGAATACTTGCTTACCTAAGACAGACAAAATGAGCACCAATCAATGAGTGCAGTTGAAATTGTAAATGTATTGCCGAAGGCCTGGCTCAGATTAGTATGAAGTCATAGACTTTTTAAGAGTTGTGGATTTAGGGGTACAAGTTACCTGCCGACAAGCTCTTTTCCGTAGACTCCATCAGAGTTTGAGGGCTGAAGGTTGAGCCAGTGTGGAGATACTGGGAAAATGTCTTCCTTCATTGGATAGCCTTGGAGGAGAGGAACAGTAGCCGCTAAGGAAAGCTAGGAAGCCCAGAGCCCTGTCTGGATTATTTTATTACTTAATCATTTTTAAGACTGTATCTCTCAGCTCTGTGTACCCATAGCTGGTCTTGATCTGGGAACCCCCCCTCTCATATCCTTCTCTGTCCTCGGGCTGGGATTATGGGAGTGTACCACCACACCTAGAGCCTCCTCCTTTCTTTCTGTCAGACAAAAGCCTTAATAAACATCGTGTGGGAATGGAACCACAAGGAAACCTAACCCTCAGGGAAGGACAAGAATTATGGTGTGTTCCTAACCTTAGAGGAAAGGAAGTAGCAGAGAAGGACATTCTGGAACTCAGTGTTTGCCCAAAACAGAGGCTTAGCCCCCCCTGCCCCGCCTCCTCCCCATCCCCCCTCCCACAGTGGGGTAGTGTGACTGAGTTCTGTGAGAGTTCCAGGAATATGCAAGGAGGCTATATATATACATATAGGATTGGAGATCAGCAGCCACCGACAGATACTGCTGGAAAAACAGACTGTCTGGAACCCACGGAATGGCTTAAGGAATTGGAAGCTAGTGGTTCATTATGGTAGCAGAAGAGTTTGCTGACCAAGCTCACATCCTCACTAGATTGACTCAATCTCTGCATGCTTGGCAGGAGGAAAGGCGTTCCCATTTCCAGGCATACAGCCTATTCACCTATGATTCCAACTGTCTCACAGAGGATGTCCTGCTTAAAAACAACAACAACAACAACAACAACAAAATCAACAAAACCATAACAAGACAAAAGAAATCAATACACTATTGAGAACTAGGACAGAATCCTTTTCTTCCTCCTCCTTCCTTCTTTCTAGACAGTTTCTCTGTGTAGTTCTGGCTGTCTTGGAGCTCAGTATATAAAGCAAGCTGGCCTTAAATGAAGAAATCTCTGGCCTCCGCCTCCTGAGTGCTGGGATTGAAGGCATGGACTACCACTTACCGGCTAGAACCAAATTCTTAAGATCACATATTTGAACTAGAAGATACATAACTTAAAATAACTGATAACCTTAGTAACTGATAATGCTGTCTAGTAGAAAAGACTAAGAGCATCAAATGAGAAGTGTGGCGACAGCTGAAGAGAGGCTCCACTAGCCTGTCAGTGTGCACGGCGATCAAGGGAGATAAAGGCTGTCATAGAAACAGAAGAGAGTGGAGGAAAGAGACCAAACAACAACAGCAACAAAGACCCACAAAAAATGAGCACCCCTGAGTTGTAGGACAATCTCAGATGGTCCTAATGTATAATTTACATCTGAAGGAGAGAAGGGAAGAAATACTTTAAGACCAGTGGCCAAGATTTTCCAGAATTAATAACATCGAACCAGGATGGATTTAAATCATGAGAACACAGGTAATATCATCCCTCTCCAAACAAGCAAACAAATAAACATCCAACATAGTTCAGACTGAAGGTGAAGAGAAAATATTGAAGACCGTGAGGGGAAAGAGTCATTACAAAGGAACAAATAATTACAGCAGAGCTCCATAAACTATGTGCATGTGTGTGCATGCATGCATGCATGTGTGTTTAATCTATGTTGAATGACTGTTGCATATGGTAAGAGATGAGCCTGCCTTCCTTTTCTACTTGTACATTGAATTTTTTCACAGTTTTGTTTTTGTTGTATGGGTGTTTTGCCTACATGTATGTCTATGCATCACATTTGGGCAGGGCCATGGAGGCCAGAAGAGAGCATCAGAGTCCCTAGAATTTGAATTATAGATGGTTGTGAGCTGCCATGTGGATACTGGGAATGAAATCATGTTTTTTTCTGAAAGAATAGCCTTCCCTACTGATCTGTCATATAGCCTGCAGATGGAGCGTGTGACAACCTATGGGAAGGCTAATGGGAAGACTCGGAAGAGGCATGTTGGTGTAGGGATTGGATGGCAGTCAGGCCTGCACAGCAGCCTCTGTGTCGTGGTGAGCGGGAAGCCTAGTGAACCACCTCGGCATTCAGAAAGGAATCTTTTAGATCCCAGAGTACGCGCTGGAAGACTTGACCGTCTCAGGTTGTGTGTATGAAAGGAATGCTGACACGGCTGTTAACAAGCTTGTATTAAAGCTGTCTTTAGAAGGGGAATTAAAGATGCAAAGAATTTGTTTTGCACATGTTCAATACAAGAACAAGATACTGAGGCTAGTCACCTGCCTTTCTCCTTTGTTTCATAAGGGCTATTTCTCAACCTACCCTAGATTTGTTGTTTTTTTTTTCCTTTCCCTTTTTGTCACTTACCAATGCCTCAGCAGATTTAAAAAAAAATAAAAGAAAACTTTTTTAAACAAGATGTTATAAAGCTTGGGGGCCCCATCTCCCCAAATGCTTCTTTCATATCAGTACAGAGGTGGAATACGTTGAGCTCAGGGCCTTGAGCCAGTATTTGAAGAATTTGCCCCAAAAGGAGGAACTGTGTTTAGGACTAAAGAGTGTTACTGCTTCTCTTACTGTTCTAAGAGATTGGACTCACTGGTGACTGTCCTGCTGCCTTCAGGTCAGACCCTTTTGTTGCTGTGTCCAGCACTGGAGTAGTCTTGCCTTCTCTGTCTCTCTGTCTGTCTCTCTCTGAACTTTGCCTACCAAGATGCAGTGGTCTATAAAATGTCTATGGTCAAATGGATAGTGACTACAATAACTACTGTCTTGTTATAGAGTTCCAGAAACTGTGGAGGAGTGTCACTGTGGATTCAATGGATGAGGAAAAAATTGAAGAGTATCTGAAACGACAGGGTATTTCTTCCATGCAGGAATCTGGACCAAAGAAAGTGGTATGTCATCTTTAGACATGCAGTTCAGTCCCTTCTCTGCTCCTCATCCTGCTCTCTGACAAATGAGGCGCTGGTTCCCTCTGCCAGGTTTTCTCTGGGCCTAATGTATTAACTTGGCCAGATACAGCCAGTGAACCCACCCGTAGGGATGCCCCAGCCTGGGAGAGCTTTCTCATCATCCTGCAGCTGTCCCAGCCACATTTCTCATCTCTGATCCTCTATACACTTTCTCTGGTTTTTCCCTCCTCCCCTACAGGGTTTCTCTGTGTAGCTCTGGCTGACCTGGAGGGTTACACAGAGAAACCCTGTGTGTTTGGCTGGCCTCCAGCTCAGAGATCTGCCTGTCTCTGCCTCCCGAGTGCCGGGATTAAAGGTGTGCACCACCACCTCCCAGTCCTGTCCCTGATTTCAAAGGGGAGCTTCATCTTCATCTGGTTGGTCTTTCTTAGACTTCATTGTCCCTCCCCTGTTCTTTCATGTTGGTACCCAGTGGATCTATCATATCCTGATGATACTGAATTGTCCTTTTTTAGCAACCATGTATAGTCTTTATAGTGCTTAAATTCTACTCATAGTGGATATTAAAATGAAGTCTGGTAAATCCCTCTGTACCTGTTAACTACTAATTTTAGTCTAAGAACAACCAGGACAGAATTACCAACACTCTAGACTTAGGGCTCTAGGGCTCTGCTTGATCCCCTTCCCATGCATGCTTTGTAGCTTTTTTTCCTTTTTTTTTTTTAAGAAAAAAAAAAGAAAGAAAAAACAGTGACTCTCTAAGGGTCAGTGAATAAAAAGATTTATTGTTGCTGGACAGTGGTGGCACATGTCTATAATCCCATCACTTGGGAGACAGAAGCAGGCAAATCTATGTGAATTTGACGCCATCCTGGTCTACAGAGTGAGTTCCATGACAGCCAGGGCTACACAGAGAAACCTTGTCTCAGGGTAGTGGGGAGGGGACACACACACACAACTCCTAATACTTGATTATTGTTAATTTTGAATTTTCAAAATGTGGTGTTTCAGGTATACAGAATAAAGAATATTGCAAAGCTTCATGTGCCTATGCTTTTTCTAGTTTTGTCATTTTTCAATATTTTCTAAAGCTCACTTTTTAAACCGCTAAGTGGCAAGTCCTTTTTAGACATGGTAGTGGAGACAAAGCACAGACATTCCTTGCCTCTGATTTTAATGACTTAATGGCCACCATACTTGTGTTACACTTTAGGTCCCTGCCTGTTCATTGCAGAGGGCATCAGACTCGTTGGAGTGCTGTGATTGGGGTGTGTGAGGGATAGGTCTTTGGTGCTGGTCTCTGAACTTGTTCAGTAAGTCCTAACCATCATGTCTCCTGGAGTCACTGTTGTTTACTCTCTTACCTTTTTCTGCAGGCCTCTATTCAGAGAAGGAAAAAGCCTGCTTCACAGAAGAAGCGACGGTTTAAGACACATAATGATCATATGGCTGGAGTGCTGAAGGATTACTCGGACATTACTACCCCTGGCAAATAAGGGAACGTTTTTATCCTCAAACAAGGTTACAGATACAGTCAAGATCTTTTGTGATGCTTGGGATCTGAAGACTGTCTGCCTTCTCATCTGCTCCTCTGGACTGAGAGGAGCAGTTCAGTTTACACAACAGGAGCAGATTACCAAACCCAGCTATTGTCACCCAGCAGGCTAGTGGGAACGGTTCCTGTTAACTCCTGGGTTGGTTGGTTTTATTTTTCTAGAAAGACACTTAGCATGGCACGCGGGTGTCTTTGCTATTTATCTTGACTCCATGTTTTCTGTTGCTTTAGAACAAGTTGGCAGGTAGTGCTGAATGCAATATTTCTTTATTCCAAGAGAAAATATTTATAATAAAAGTTTGTTTGTAGGAGGATCTTTAAGAAGTTAGGAAATTCAGTTTGTCTCTCTTAATTTGCGAAAATAGCAGGGAACAGCCACAGTCACTGATTGCTAGGGTGGGCATTTGGGATGTCTCAGAGTGGTGTCAGTACTGCTGGCAAGTGTGTGAATCCTCTTTGGAACACAGGGTATGACTCTGGTGAATAAGCTAAGCAATAAAATTACACTAAACATAATTGTTAATGCTTTCTTTAAAAAGGCTAAATAAGTAGTAAGTTGAATTCATGATTTGCTACTATCTTGAACAAGGATGAGGAGACTCTTCTTGCCAGCCTGAACATGAGCTTCACCATAGCCCAGCTCTCAGGTGGCTTTCCTGGCCATTCTGGTGGAGGGACCCTCTGTCCTGTTACTGGTCCAGTTCAGTGAGAACCCTTATTATCAAGCATGTGTGCAGTTTTAGGGTTTTCACTCCTAAAGAAGGCACTTTCTTGCGCCCTTTGCTATGACTTGCCCTGCTCCTTTGAGTTGATTATCACAGATTTTCTCTCTCCCATTGGAATGGTATTGTTGGAATATAAAAACCAAGTTTAATATTCTCAAACAAGGTGCAACAGTAGCCCAAAGCATTGGGCTTTTGATGAATAAGTATTATATCCATTTCATGTCATCTTACCTCTGAACTCCAAAATATGGTCTAAGAAGATGTCATACTGTGGTTCCCACATAATTAGAATATAAGAGATTTGCCATCTTGTTTTGTGTTTGAAGGTTTCTGCCGGTAAGAGTATATAATGCTTATGGTGTCAAGGTAGTTTTCCCCGTAAATTAGAACTCACTTATCTCCCAGCAGATGCCTCCGTTTGCAAACCATGTTCTCAAAGCCACGTTACGGCGAGGTCTGCAAGTACAAGACTGTCTCAGGCCTCATCTGACTTGATAAGCAGGCAGACTTCAGGCCTCACGGACAGGTAGGTGCTCAGATACATGTTTACTGCCAGGCCTGCGTCCTACTCACCTCTAGCTAAGCCTGCTTTCGTTTGTGCTTTAGGTACTGGTTTGATAATTGATCTTAATTTCTTACCTCTCTTCACAGAAATGAAGAAATTGAAATCTAGAAAAATAAAGTATCTTGCTAGTTACTAAACTTATAAATTCTATAATTTTGTTTCATTCATTTGCATTGTCTTGCAAGTATTGTTCCCTTTGACCTATAGCCTGTGTGAGTATTCTCTCTGCTGAGGTCCTGGGATGGCATCTTGGAGTGATATGGGTAGCAGACAGCCTTGTGGGAAACTTGAGAGCCTGGTTGTGTTCTGTGACTATAATAAAAAAGAACAGGCCCTGGCAGCAGTTCTGGGTGACTGCAGACACTCCTCCAGCAGTTCTTCTGGGTGACTGCAGAGTCCTCCAGCAGTTCCAAGTGAAGTCTTGATCTCACCTCTGCCAGTTGCTGCCAGATCTGCTGCCCTTTAGAAGCAAGTGGGAATGGGCACGGTTGAGAGAGTTAAAAGGCTGCATCTGATCTATAATTCATCACAGTCACAAGCTTTTAGGGGCTAGTTAAGAGAAATGGAGTTGAGCTTAGAGTAAAAAGCGAACCTCTAGCTGCTACTGTCACAGCCTGTAAATATGGTCGGGTGATGGGCGGACCCAGGGGATGCAAAAAACGCTCGATACTGGTTGATTTGACTACTCAGGGAAAGGCAGTAGAGGAACTTCGGTTCCAGTCCTGGGGAGCCTGCGAGTGTGCAGCCAGGATTTCTCTTGTGAGCTTTGTTTGAAATCAAGAGTGGAAGCATGTTCTGAATGTAGGCGCTCCAGGGACAAGTACATTTGGATTTATGGACTTTATTCTTGTAATGGCAGTTATCTGAGACATAGAAGATGAAACTTGGTGTCCCCTTTTCTTTCTAGCTATTGCTTTACTTTGAAATGATTTGGGAAGGGTTGAGGTTTTCTCAGGTTTGGCTAGGGACATTGCTGTCTTTGGAACTGCATGTAGGACGGTTGTTTCCCAGTGGGTCTGTCCTGAGAGGTCAGTAGGTGTTCACGAAAGGAGAGGACCAGTGGGGACTTGGAAACCCTCTCAAACTATGTGGAGTACTGGCTCTGGCCTGTCTTGAGAATTTGGGGACAGCATGCTGCGGAAAGACAAATTGGAGTAGGTCCTGACATTGTGGCACTGCTAACGCACGATTTCCTTCATAAAAAGTAAATATATGTGCCTGGACCATGACTGTACCACCTTAGCCATATCTGACCTTGGGAACTGAGTGTGACCGGCATGGTTAACACTCGCATGGGAGAAGTCTCTCTTGAGCAGATTGACAAATGGCCCCCTGGAAGTATGGGCTGCAGTGTGGCCCAACCCCACTGGTTTGGTAGTTGCTTAGTACATTCCTATGACCTCATGCTTTCCAGACTGGCGAAAGGCCAGTGGCTTTTCACCTTGCCAGAACACTGTATGCACACAGTTCTAAGTTCAATCCCTAGAAACAAAACAAAAATAATAGGGATGTCAAAAGTGATAACTGGCCAGGCGCTTGGTGGCACACACCTTTTATTCCAGGAGGCAGGTGAATCTCTTTGAGTTTAAGGCCAGCCTGGTCTACAAGTTCCAGGACAGGCTCCAAAGCTACAGAGAAACCCTGTCTCAAAAAAAAAAAAAAAAAAAAAAAAATCAAAAAACAACAATAAAAAGGACCAGTATTTTAGAGAACATGTCACCAGTCACTGACATTCTCTAGCCTTCCAACAATGCTGTAAATGGTTTTGTCATAGAGAATATTAACACCGGTTTAAAAAAGAGGAAGAGAGCATCGTTCTTAAACCAGGGGAGAGCACTAGTTTCAGTGGACAGTTAGTTGTCTCAGTAATTGAGATAAAGAATTCAGAGTGTGTTGGCTATGCGTAGCTCAGGTAATGCTTACAGCCTCAGCGTTTCGGGTGCTGGGATCTGCACCACCTCGTCTTGCCTCCTGGTGGAGTGGGGCAGCACCAGTTGCAGTCTCATGAAGAAAGGGTTAGATATGCAAAAACTTGGAACAGTGACCCTGGAACACAGAAGTGATGAACTAGAGGTGTTCTCATTTGGAAATTTAGGATTTGCAATACTCATTTTAAGTTGAAATTTAGTTGGGGCATTTAATTTTAGATGCTAGTTTTATAGTCTTGTGTTCCTGGGAAGAGTCCATTTTGCTGCTATCATTGTTTTGAAGCCTGTATAATTAGTGAACAAACAAACCAGTGTACCCATTTCCTAATCCCAAATTACTGGTTCCCAAAGGCCCTGCATCCATTTCCGCTCAATATAGTGACAGATGATATTCCAGAGGAGCTAATGAAGCAGGTAGACAGACTGCTTGGTCGGTGGGAGTTTCTCTATGGCTTGCACTGGCTTGGGACACACCTTGCGGGGACTTATCCTTAGACACAGCTACTCAGTGCATCTCAAGTATTTGTGGAAAATACTTACAGAAGTGGCTGTTTAGGGCGGGACTAGCTTGAGGTAGGACTCTCCATCAGTGCCAGCTGAGTGGTAGTCTCTGGTGCCTTAGAGTTGGAACCTCACGGGAGGCTGAAGACAAAGCCACATGGTCAGTGTGCTCTATAGAGCACCCTCAGGCACTGTAAGAGCCGGACGGTGGCTGTGAAAGCTTCACTAGTCTCCAGGAAGGCCAGATGATCAGAAAGCAGTTACTATGCCTGGTTTGGATGGTCTCTGGAAAAATAAGCCATGAGCTGAAAATACCAGTGCTGTAGACTGAAGGTCACCAGTGACTATTATGTGGCAAGAACAGTTAGGAGGTGAGACAGGCTGGGGATCAGAAGTTTGGGGTCACCCTTGGCTGCATAGCAATTTTAATGTAAGACCTGGGGGGGGGGGACCGTGGGAGTGTATAGAATACTGATATCTTGATTGAATCAGCAGCCATATTTTTTTGTTTTGTGTGTGGCTGCCTGAAGATGATGTTGTAGCCCATGGATGGACCTCCAATTTACTGCTCTGAATCACTAGATGTAGGGGCTGGGCACCTAACTCCAGTCCTCTGTAAGAGCAGCAAGCTCTCCACTTTATGAGCCACTTATCCCCAACAGAATTTGGACACCCCCCCTCCCCCCCCTACACACACAGGTCTCACTGTGTAGCTCTGGCTGGCCTGGAACTCACTGTGCAGCCCAGGCTGGCTTGAACCTGAGAAGATCTGAGTGTGCCTCTTGGGATTTAAGGCACATGTGACTATGCCTGGCAGAATCTTAGTAACTGAGCCGAGTTAAAGGTACACAGGTGGGTGGGCTATAGTTACCTGACTCCCACTCTGAATCATGCCTAGTTCTGCCTCTGCCTGGAAATGGAAATCTCTGCATTGTCGGGCTTGATTGGTTGATGCTGTGAATAAGTTCCCAGACGATCATGTAATAGCTGGAATAAACTTTATTATTTTATTAAAAATGACAATAGAAAAGTACCTTTACACAGTTTATAAAAGCATAGTGGTGAGGTGGCTTTCCTTACAGCAAGTAGTCTGGGAGCCAAGTGGGGGGGGGGGGGGGGTTGGGTTTGAGCAGTCCCTCAACACCAGTGTGGCTGTGTGAAGTCACACTGCTGCCCGCCCCCTTCCTTTAGTTTCTAGTGAAAAGCCCTTACTCCAGGCCTTAGTGTTTCTTTTTCCTTTTTCTCTGTTTAATAACCTGTAAAAACTTGACATTCTTATTTCTAATGAAAAATAATGAACCCCCACCAATGATATAACCATTAAAACATGACGTTTTCAACACAACAAGTAGATCAATAACAAAGATACAAAGACTGTGATTATGTTAGCTATACCAGCAGCTGGAAATTCTCAGAGGTCACAGTATTACACATGGCTCTTGTCTGAGGAGCAGGAGAAGCTGCCCCGTCACCACCTCTGGAAATGTGTCGGAATACAACACAAGGCTAACTTTGGGCTCTGAAGAAGTCTTGAAGCGCAAGGATAACTGCATTCATTGCAAATGGCCGTGGTCACATGTCCCACCCAGTGCAATGCAGTAGGTAGTCTCGGGATGAGCAAACAGTATTCTGGAGAACATGATGGACGGCTGCCAGATGTTAAAACCACCAGCTCAGGTAGGCCATACTTTACAGAATCACTTGGGATGTGATGCCCATTGTTGCCAAAGTATCTGGGTGGGCGGCCTGCTTCTCCTGAGGCCTTGTTGGCCTCACAGGTCCAAACCAAGGTCCCTCCACTTAGTGGGGTGGACTTTATCTTTCCACTGGTAAAGAGAACAGTTTATGGAAGGTGAGTGATATATTAGGTCCCACACTCTGAGGGTGCTATCATAAATGGTAACAATATAATACAAGTATAAAATGGCAATACCTCACTTGGCACAGTTTGTATTGTTGCAGCCATAGCTGCCATGGGTTTCAGATGGTATGCTGTGCTCGGGAGACATTACCTAAGTAGTAATTCCTGCCCAGCTGTGAACACTGTGGTGAGAGATGCTCCTGGGGCTTTGTCTTGTAGAGCTCACTTCTACACCATGTCACTAACGTGCCCTGACTCGGGGCCAGGCAGATGGAGTCCACACATTCACAACACAATTGTGGAAATTTCAATGCTATTCAGAGACATGCCTCAAACATGCAGCTTATTTTAGAAGAAAAACAAGATAGATGTCATTAAAAAGCATTCAGAAATCAAGTGCAAAAGTGATCTAACCTAGTGTAAGAACTCCTCCCTCCATTCATAAATGCTTGCTAGAAAATACTAGCTATCTTGGCTTTACTGTTGTCTGTGTTCCACCTGAGTATGTCTCCAAACTGTACAGAAACGTCAGACCATGCATTCACAAATAACACGTATTTCTTAAAATTATACAGTGTAAAAGAGTAAAACACATTTTATTATATATTTTTTTTTCTTTGAGGAAAACAGATGTGTGATAGAGGCTGTGGCAAAGTCTTGAAGGGATCAAAACTGGGCAAGGCGTTTTCAAACCTGAAACAGAAAGAAAACGTGTTGGAAAGCAACCTTCCAATCGTGTACATCGATCTTGCTGAGCTATGAGACAGGTAGTGTCAGCAGACTAATAGGTAAAGACTTCAAACTGGGCACTGGAGCCTGAGGCAGGAGGATCAGCTGGGGTTCCAGGCCAGCCTGGGCTACAGAGAAAACAAAGCAAAGGACCCGACCAGATGGTTCAGTGGGGTAAGCACATTGTCAGGTCTATGATCTGAGTCAGTGCTGGGGACTCCCGTGGTCAAGAACAGGTTCCTTGCAAGTGTTCCCTCACCTCTCTCCACATGCACGGACGTGTACAAAATAAACTGTAAACTCCCCTTCTTCCCTGAACTTTGAAACACATGCTTGTGTATTGTGCGTTGTGGTAGTCAGCTCTTTGAGCCCGGGATATTCAAACTTGCAGTCCTTCCATCTCACAAATGCTGGGTACGCGCTGCCACTGAGCAACTCCAACCGGTTCTGGACTGTACTCTCCACAGTTCCACAGTACTGTCCAGGATGCATGCACTGTAAGCCCATTTTTATTGTCATTCACTTTATATTCTCCAACTCCCATATTTTTTCACTGACAGGTTAGACTCGTGTTGTCAAACACAGAAAAGGTATACATACAAGCAGACTAGGATTCTGTACAGAGAAAGGCTTATGTAATAATGGCCTACAAGTTTTGAGATCCAAATACAATGGCTGTGTACCTGTGGAGCTTGGAAAGGCACCAGTGAGAAAGAGCTATGCTTTCCAGAGCAGGAAGAGACCTGTAGGCGCACAGCTGTGAAACTAACGCTCTTCTGTCTCGCAGTTGCGGCAATCCTAGCACGTCGGCAGCTGCTTCCTGTAAAAAGCTGTAGGAACGCTGTAGCCTTTGAGTGACCACTTCCTTCTCTGTCCTCTGGCAGCAGCATTCTGAGTCAAATGTCTGGCAGGGATAAACAGCCAAAGCTCCTTCAGGAACCTCTCACTTTCTGCCTCTTCTCACACTTAGTACCACTGGGGACCGCATACCCTGTGATGCTCATGCTGGGAGAATCTGAATGTGTCCATCTCTAGGCGGGCATGGTGGTGCATGCTTTTAATCCCAGAAGCATGGGATCTACATGCGAGTTCCTGGCTAGTCAGGGCTACTCTGTCAGACCCTGTTTCAAACCAGTCACCAGAAACACTTGCAAAAAGTGCCTATCTTTTCTGTTAAACCCTGATTTCTGATGTCTACCTGGGAGTAGGTATGCCCAGCGTTCCCACAGGCTAGGTATGTATGGGGTGGGAGGAGTGGGAACCGGGGGCAGAAGAGGACAGATGGAGTTACGTTTTAGGTGACAGCAACAGAGATTCCTTGTGAGCCTGTGGCCTCATGGCCTGACTCACTTCCTCACATCACTGATGTGCCAAAGGAGCTTCAGCTGAAGCACACTCGTCTCGGGAGGCTCCTGCTTGCCTTGCTCCCCACAGAGCAGATGTCCCGGGGAATGAAAGTGGTTCACAGAAACTTTCCACCATCTACAAGTTCTGCCGCCTCCTGACCTTGAGTACAGCCCATCAAACCCATTCTGTCCTGCAGGGGCTCCGCACTAGGTTTGTGCAGCTCTTCCTGGCTCAGAGACGGCCATCTTGGGAAAGCAGCAAGACTAACAACTGGGATGCTGCTGTCAGTCACCCTGAGAAAGGACGGACAGGATGGCAGGCTGCAGAGAGCAGGTTAGCTTTGTGGCTCTGCCTGGCAGGGGAGGTGGGCTCAGCTCTTGAACAGGAGTCTAAAGTGGCCTTTGTGTACTGTTCCAGTCAAAGCTGTCACCATCTCTATCTGTGCCTGCTCTGTGGCCATGGGCAGCTCTGTCCTGGGACCATCTTCTTCCCACCAACCCTGAGTAGCAGAAGATGATTCATGTCATATTTCTCCACTGGCTCCCACTCCCTGGGCCCCTTAGTACAACCTTCAAGACTCGTCTGCCTGTATTTCCCCTTTCCTTTTCTACACCCACTTAGTTACAAAACTCTTGTCTTTGAAAACTCATTTTTCCTAGGTCCAATCCAGAAGGGCTTTGTAGGGAGAAGTCCCTACAGAAGTAGGCAGAAATGATGTTGGATGTTACTTTCTTCCCCAAGACAATCCTCTACCCCAGAGGAGCTAGCAGGGCACAGCAAAATGTTCCTTCATTTAGACACTTGGGCCTTTGTCTTAACATTGATCTGCCAGGCAGGGTCTGCACTAGAGGTCCAGCCTGGGCTACACACCAGCTCTGGGGCACCCTTCTGTGGGAAGCTAATCCCTCTGGGGTGGGGTGAATAAGCCCCAGATTCTGGCTTTGTACCACTCTCCCTGCACACAGGGTCTTTGGAAGTTGGGAAAGAAGGGGGGCAGAACCTATAGTTAGTTCCCTGAGCTTTCCAGAACCTACCCTGGAGACGTAATTCTCACATGGGAAAAGAATGTATCCACACTGCCATCTACGTCCCAGACCGAACACAAGGTCAAAATGCAGCTATTTCAGTCCCTGTAAACAAGGAAGAGGTTTAGCCCGGAATGGAGTTCAAACCCTGGAATGTGTTAACAAGGATGTTTAAACAGAATCCAAAGACGTCCGGGAACACAAAGCACTACGGAGGTACAGTGGGCTGGGTGACGAGGGGCAGATTCTTTTCATAAGAGCCTTTTGGGAAAGGGGATCCAGAACAACATGTAAGTGGTGTCTTAAAAACCAGAACAAAAACAGCTGGTGGTGTGGCTCTGACAGCTTGACAGACACCCTGAAAGTTATCCTGACTTCCTGAGTCCTCTGCTCGTGCACCAACACTACACAGCTTCAAAAGCAGCAGCAGCAGCTGTACACAAGACAAGACACAGGGTACTGTGGCCGGATACCTGTCGGTACATACAATCGTAAGACGCTGACTTCAGCTGGCCCTGATGTGTAAGCTCACTAGGGCACATCTGCCACCACACAGATGGAGGATACCTAGGGTGGAACAACCGCCACCTGGGCTTCGGCGTTGCTGAGCTACACTCGGCCAGGCACCAGGTAAATTTTCTCCCAAACATATTAACTGTTTTGGTCACCCATCTGCATAAGCTTGGCCTAATAACTGTTAGTGATTTCCCTCCAAACTTCTAATGCTACCCTGACTCCGTCAGACAAACTCATTTTTATACCTGTCAACTTAATACTAATATAAAGTAAATATTTAAGACATGTCAAGTGTTTAGTTCTCTGCAGAGACCAGTCTCCAGGGACCCTCCCTGGCCATGTTTAGGCCTGGCTCTAGCCTAAGGGTAGAGGGAACGCTCCCTCCTCGCTCAGGTGTGCCTCTCTGTGCATCAAGGATGCCTTAGATTGGTGACAAGAACAGCCACCACACTCCCTCCTGTCTGTAAGCCATGGTGGCCTGGGACCTGCAAAGCTGTCTGCCATGGCCCTCCGTGCCTGCTTCACGGCCCCCACCTGACCCACCTTTCTGAGCATTCCAGGGGCATCTGAAACTCTAGTCCTGAGCCCCTTGTTGCTTCCTGCTCCTTTATTAGGGCTTTCTGGTACTGGATATACCACCTGCTTCTGACACTGGGCTAGTGGACCTTGGACAACTAATATTTTGGTTGCTTTACCGCACTTAAAAACTGTCTGGCATGGGGAAGAAGTTCAGAGGGACAGCGCTTGCCTGGCATGCACAGGGGCCTGGCTCTTATCCCCAGAACTACAACAAACTGAATGAGTACCTATCAACTGACCTTTAAATCACTCTAGAGAAAGGAAAACCCTTCAAAACAAAGAACGAAGATCAAGAGCACTGTGGGCACCACTGCTTAGGACAAGGACGAAAGGGAGCAGATCAGAAGGCCATACAGCTTCCGGGACGTCAGCTGCACCGCACGGTGTGTCACCCGTGTCACTATGGTACCTACGACAGCTCTGCGCTACCGTAGGAAACAGACTTGGGCGGGGGAACGCACATTGTACTGGTGGCTCGCTCGGTCCTACGAGGTGCTGATCTCTGTGTGAAGTCGCTCATGTCCCCCAAATGCTGCAGTGACCTTGGTTGGCTGCCTCATCTCCGTCCTCAGCAGCAACCCTGCCTTCCTTCTGACTCATTTTTTTTAATAGGCCCATCATAAGGAATGAAATTTGTCTCCTTATTTGGGCTGAGGCATGAAGTGTCCCTGGCATTCTGTTACCCAAAGCCAAGTCACTGGAAGCTGCCGTCTGAGGTGGCCGCGAGCAGGTCATCCCGGGTAGTGTATATTGTAATTTCCTTTACAGACTCTACCTAGGGCCAGGCCTGGTGGCACACACCTGTAACCTCAGCACTTGGCGGGCCGAGAAAGGAAGATCCGGAGCTGCACATCAGCCTGAGCAACCCTGACTTCCAAACCTGATGACTGAGATTCTGATAGCGACTACCGCCTGAGAAGAGAGGCCAGAAAAGCCCCATGACACAACCCCTGGAGAATCCACACTCACCAATTTCAGCAGAGGCTCAAAACATGTCCCCCAGTAGAGAAATGGCTTCATTATACTTAATGCAATTGGACAGTTACTATATCTTATTTCCAACAAACTAACTGCTGGTTTTTCAAATGAAGGCTTGGGAGCTGAAAGGGAGGGAAAAGCTGCATTTTATGAAATTTAAGTCATAGTGCTCCTATCGAGAATGGAGCCTCTTTACTCGAGAAGGCCATGGGTAACTTGCCAACTATTGCCAGGCACGATGGCATTTGAGCTTCCCAGCACTAGAAAGACTGAGGCTAGCCTGGGCTACATAGTAAGGTACTATTTCGAAACAAAAAGCACCCACTACGAAACCAAACTGACGGTTACTACATCTTGGCTGCCCTGAAGCAGCTTGTCACTGGAAGGGTGCGTCAGACAACTGGACTGGTCGTATGCAGAAGCCATAGGCCCATGTAGACAGAGGCTGTGGTTCCAGGAGATGCTGGTGCCCATCCTGCCCACACTGGTTGCCACCTGACTTTGGCACTCACCAGCAAAGCTCCAGTTCTGCAGAACAGCTGGATGACAGTCGCCACCAGTGAAGATCGCATTAATACCCACAAGACAGATTGCAGCCGCCATCACACACCCGAGACCTGGGTGGACAGAGAGAGCTGTTAACTGCGCATGGCAACCTTCTCTGTGGTCCTCATGCTGTCTGCCTGGGAGCAGGAAGACCAGCCTGCTCCCAAGCACACCCCCACTGCAGGATGACCTTTCAAGTCCAGAGAATGCGGGTGGGAACGTGGTCTGGGGACTTGGAACAGGGTGATAGGCTACTGGGCCAGAGGCAAGGGCACTCAGAAGTCACTACAGAGACATTTAAAGAGGGGCAGGTATGAGTCTGGTTTCATAGTAAAAGCTGGGCTATTTGAGGGAGGAAACTACCTAAACTCCCCCACCCTCTGTCACAATCCGTAGTGACCAAGTGTGCCCCCCACCCAAGGCTGGCTAGCAATAGCAGCCCTAGGGTGCCCCCTGAGGCCCCTGGGCACGTTCCAAGCCCATCTACAAGGATCGGAAGAGTCACATTCTCCAGACATGGTACAGTGTGGATCTGCCGGGCACCTTCGCCGGCTAAGCCTCCTACACAGGGCATTAAAAGTTGTCGCTCCCTGGCAATTCCTAGCAGACTCCACGCTCACCCCATCTGACCTATTATGGTCATTTTATTACTCCACTACCCTCCTCAGTAAGCTATAGTTGCTCACTGAATATTTACTGTTACAAGCTCAAGTGTGATCCTGATAAAGTAACAGGAACTTCCCTGGCTTCTGAGGCTATTGCAATACGAAGCACAAGGCTGGTCTCTTCTAAGAGAGTGGGGTGATTGCTGGAGCCACAGCGGCCGTCTGGGCCTACAGGAGGACCTGACCTTAAAGACAGACGCAGACTAGGCTGTTCCTCCCAAAGAAGCTGGAGGCATAAACAGCTAAATATCCTGCCGTTTTAGCTCCCATTACCTCCTCTAACCCGGCAAGGCTGTAACAGCACATGCCTGTAATTTCTATGCCGTGGTTGAAGGCCAAGCGAATCTCACAAGTTCTTAAGAATATTATCTCATCCCACACCAGTCCCCAAGTTCTTTAGAAGACTTGTTTAGCTATATTTGGATGTCCCAACAAGCAAGGCTGTCACTGTGTTACTTGTAAGGAGCGACAGAAAACGTGTTCTCTTGTTCTTGGTGGAGCTGGAAAATTGATCATTTTCAAAACATGTCTTGCAAACACTATCATTGTTCTCTGTCCCCCGGCTGGATCATCACCAAAATGCTAGCGATGGGGTGATAACATGTAGACAGACTAAATCTCGCTTATGCCGACCACATGCCAAGCCAACAGCGTCAGCAAGCTCAGCCTCTGGCCACTCTTCCAGGTCTTCCTCACACCACCAGCGCGTGCGAACCCACACACCCTGCTCCGCAGGCTGAGTCCAGGGCCTCCGAGTGGCCGTTGTGCGCAGACAGGGTCCACAGGGTTCCCACAGGAATGTTGGACACAGCAGGTACAACCCCATGTACACAGAGCTGGGTCAGTTTATATTTCGAATTTAGTCATTTGTTTTATGCTTGCACTAAGAAGCCAAAGCGGATAAACTAGAGATTTCTAAGGCAGCAAGACATAGGGCTGCACGCCTCTAACCCTAACACAAGAGTAAGGCCTCTTCTGGAGTAGGCCTGGGACTGTGGGGATTAAAGGAGAGCCTCCAACAGTCGATACTCCAGGTGTGACGGCAGGCTGTCTGGCACCCTTAGTGCCTCACTCTCCGTGCCGGCACCCTCTGCTGTGGTGTGGAGCCGCCCACCTGGCCAGCAGTGCCCTTTCAGACATGCGCTTTGGTCACCTCTGCTTCTATTAGCTCAACAGCACTGCTGTTCCCAAATCTGTTTTATATTCCCCCAAAGTGCACAGCTTGGATCATAGCTGACTTGGGAAGGAGCTGGAGTGGTGGCTGCACACACCTAGCTCCATGCGACAGTAATGGCACTGCCACCCAAATCCCTTCTGGACGATCTCCACATGACACACACCCGAGACCACCTCACACCCCAGGCAAGCGCGAGCCTGGCCCATGTACACAACTCAGAAGAGATGAACTACGTTCAAGAGATGCTAGACCTTTCTGTGTGGTGATGGCGAAGTCCCTAGCCCCGCTCTGCTACCACCGGGCCTCTGGCCGACAGAAAATAGTGATTTCGGGGAAAATGTGAGCATGGTCACACAAAGTGTACAAAGTCTTTTAAACCGGAACACATATAACGGCTAAGAGATGCGCTTCTTCCTTTAAGCCTCGATGAACAGCAAACAAAACAATGAAGAGAGACTTGGGTGCCTCTGTCATTCGCCAACTTGCTCACCCACCGATATCAGTGTCCCCAGAGCACCTACCAGATGGCAGAAGCCAGATGGTTTTCCTGCCGCTCTGATTCCACTCCATGCATTCCTGCTGCGGGCAGCCCCAACCCTGACCTCCCATCACCACGAGGGCTCAGCAAGCACAGCCAACATTCTGCACTAATGACCGACCCGTCGCTTACCTGAGCCTTCCTGTGGGAACTCTCCTTTCTCAGGAAGACAAGGCTAGCCCCATCACCCACCACCCTTGCTTCTTCCACGGGCGCTCACAAACATGTCAAGGTAGAACCTAAGCCACCGCAGGCTTATTTACACACGGTACCTCTTCAGAGTCTCCAGTGCCCTAACAAAGTACTGAACCTCTGCCTCAACCGTGGGAAAAGTGAGTATCCATTTTACGTGGCCGACTCTCAAAATAGAGGGGCTTTAAGAGTCTGTCACTGTCAGCATCAGCACACGGGCCAAACACCCTGCATTAGCATCGAACAGGACCCAAGCCCATCCCTTCTACCCACTTCCCTTCCAGGTTCACAGAGGGCTGAAGGATCTAACTGGGGAGCTGTAACACTTAGAAAACTTCAGTTCAGTCATACGCCCCAGCTCAGAACTACAGTGCCCCTTGCTTAAGGAGAAATTCAGTCAAGACACCAAACTACAGAAGGTGTTTGTGTACTTGAATATTTAGGACAGACATGGTTTATAACCCCACTTAGGGGGTAGGCCCCATGACTAGGAGCTGGCCAACACTAAAACTCCAGGTGTTTCTGTAGACTTTTTGTCGCATATTGCTTTGTTTGGTCATTTGGCTACACATTTCCAGTTTTTATGGGTTTCGTTTGTGTGTTTTTGTTTCTGGTGCCTTTTTTAAAAAAAATTTTGGTTTTTTTGTTTACTTATTTGTTTTCTATTGGTGGGGAGGTAGGAGGAGTTGGGGAGGGAAAACTGATCTGACTATTGTATAAAAATTATTTTTTAATAATTGAAAAAAATGTATTTTTAAAAAGTGGGGGCTGGAGAGATAGATAGCCCAATGGTAAGAGCACTTGTTGCTCTTGTACAAGACTTGGGTTTGCTTCCCAGAACCCACATGGTGGCTCAACCACCAGAACCCCAGTTCTGGGGGGGTCAGATGCCCTCTTCTGGGCTCTTGGGGCACAGTATGCATGTGGTACACATACATGTAGGCAAAAACGCTCATACATGTAAAGAACAAATTAAGTAAGGCAAGACTTGGCAACAGCAGCAGACTGCCTCCTATTTAAAAAAAATCTGCATTTGAGTGGGCCACGTGTCCGCCACAGTGGGAGGGGCTTCTCCCTAATGCCGAGAGCAGGTGAACCATGACAGAGTCATCAACTTTCCCGATGCCCAGTATATAGACCGCTGACGATGCATGGGAGGACAGGAGCCTGGTCCCCAAGGGAGACTCAAGCAGTGCCGGGCCTGTTCATCTTCCCATCCCAGGTGAACACTCAGGGGCAAACCACGGGAGGGCTAGGGGCACCGAATGGTCCCCGGAGAAGCCAAATACTTACACAGCCTTCAGCAGAACTGTCGGGACTTCCAACCCTGAGAAGTAGCCTCGGAGGGAGGGAGCCAGCGCATCTGAAAAGACAGGAAGAGCAGTGAGCCAGGGGTCACACCTCACTGTGGGTCCCCAGACCTCCTCACCACTGAGGGGTCCATTCACACTGGCCAGGGTGGGAATCCCTGCCCAGGACCTGAGAAACACCACAGCTGCACCCCGAGAGACTTTCCAGAAGCCCTATGAGCATACCAGTCGAACTTACGGGGCAGCACCCACTTTAGCGGGCATTGGGGTCCCTCCAACCACCCGATCTTGTCAGAGTTAACAGGCATTAAGAGGCCCTGTGGGTTCTTCCTTTCTATACTCCCTTAGAAATACCCGAGCTGGGGAGAGCGGCCTGATGGTATAAGCAAACACCAAGGGCGGGGCACTTCATGACTCACTCCTCCAGAGACTGGCCTGGCGGGAACTGAACTTTCTCCAGAGCCTGCTCTCTCAGGAAAAGGGTCGGCTTCCTGATGTGGTAGGATGTCTGGAAGACCAGGCGGTGTTCACAGTGCCCTAGGGGCCTGTGCAAAGAGCTAAACCCAGGTCAACAGCAGTGCTGTCTCTCCCAAGACAAGCTAACACCACCAGGCTGAGGGTGCCTTCTCCGCCCGTCAGAAGGCTCTGGGTCCCATGTCACACAAAAGGTCAACAAGAAGCTTTGCATTCTTAAATACCATACATTGACAATGCCAGCTTTGTCTGTAGCCTGTGGGGCACCTGTGGGCCAGTCTCTAACTCACCATGAAACCAAGATTAGCCTTGAGGGGCTGGAGAGATGGTTCAGCAGTTAGGAGCACTGGCTCTTCTTCCAGAGGTCCCGAGTTCAATTCCCAGCAACCACAGAGGTGGCTCACAACCATCTGTAATAGAATCTGATGCCTTCTTCTGGCATGAGGTATACACGTAGTGCACTCATACATAAATATGAGCAAAATTTTCAAAAAAATTAGCCTTGAACTCCTGATCTTCCAGCCTCTATTTCCAGAGAGCAGGGCTTACTCTACTTGCTCCTCTTTCGTTAAGTAAGAGGGAAGGCCTCCCACTGAGAACAGTGAGCAACAGGGAAGATGATGCTGGAAACAAGAGATGCAAATGACAGCAACAAGGGGGCGCTTGGGAAGCCATGATGGAACCTTAGCACCGGGCAGGAGAATCTCTTAGCATCAAACACCAAGATGTAGCAGGAGCCATTTTGGCTGAAGAGGAGGTACCATGGGGCCAGAGGGAAATTACAGACAACACTAGGACTCCGGGGACTTGGGGTTTGGGGAAACCTGCCCTGTCTCAGAGTCCAGCTCAGGACGTAGAAGCCCTGACTCTAAGGGCTGAGAAGCCAAGGGATCGGGTCCCAGGGAGAAGTTAGCGCTTGCACTTTCGCGCTGGTCCCCAAGCAGTCCTTGGGGTTTCCTGCCAAGTGAAGGACTCCCACACACCCTTGCTGACAGTGCAGGACAGGAAGGCCAAATGGGGAACCCTGCCTACTAGGCCAACCTAGGGTGGAGACTTCTGCTCTGACTGGGGCCTATGCGGCTCTAACAAAACTGAAGGAAACACTGAGAGCTTCTGGGGCATCGGCATCTACCTCAAGGTGCCTCTTGCGTCATCTTGTGTATGAGGTGTCCTCTGGGGACCATCTCAGATATTATTTCCAGAAAGCAAAGACCAGCAGGCCAGAGGACCAAAACCTTTGGGGGTAAAGCCACGTTGCCTCAGAGTCCTCAGAGCCCCCATGGGTCCTTCCTTAAAGACAGGCCAGCATCTTTGCCACCACTTATGGCAGGAAGGGTGGAGGGATCAGAAACTTGTCCTTGAAGACAGACTAAAGACTCACACCTGGGTGTCTTCTATAGGACCAAGGGAGCTAACAAAATCATGAGGAAAAAATGTGGGAAGGCTGCGGGGGGGGTTGGTTTGGGTGAGGTAGGGGTGGGAGTGGGGAGGGGGTTGGTGGTGCTGGAAGGCTAGAGACAGGAGCAGAGGGGTGGAGGGGCTGGAGACCAAAGAAACCAGTACCTACCCTTGGCTCACGGCTTGATCGTCTGAGAGCAAAGTTGGAGCTGCCTTCCCAAGTCAGCTGGGAAAGGGTGGCCTAGGGGCCAGGCCCTCAGGCAGGGGACGCTGGGAACCTAAACCTAAAATGGTCCGTGTGCACTGGGTCAGTGTGGAGCGGTGGTGGCAGTTGTGAGGCCTGGGTGTGAGGTGGGGATGTAGGGCCCTGAGGCCGACATGGGATAGTGTTCACTGAGGGGACACAGGAATGGGCTGGCGGGGGGACAGTGAGCTGAAGGGCAGATGGCATGGGTCTGGGACTGGTGAGGGTGGCTGTGAAGAGAGAGGCCTCCTAGCCGTCTGTCTGCCTCTCTACCCGCCTCTGGCTCCGGCATTCCCCCTCCCCACCCCCCACATGCACACACGTGCACACACACCCGAAATCACACGGTAGCTGACTAAGAAAAGATGGACCCCCAAAGCTCATTGCCTGTGGTTCACGGCTGGGACTCCAGAGTGCTGCACTCCAGAGACCTGAGGCAACCCACCTTCCAGCAGGGGGCAGTGCCTGCCAGGCCAAACTGAGCAGCTCCCTGTTCTAGTAACCAGAGAGAGGCAGAGTCCAAGGGGCACAACCGGGAGTGTGGGCAGCTAGCCCAGGAGGACAAGCTGTTTCGTGCTAATCACTACACTGTTTGGAGGATGGCAAGGAGAAGGTTAACCTTTACCCCCGTTTGGGTTGTTTGAAGCTTGTGGCCCCAGGTCACTCCTGTCCAAGCCCTGGACAAGATGCTTCTGACTCTTCATTACCTCTGCTAGGTAGGACCAGTGGCTTCCCCAAAGTCAGCTCTTCAGGAACAGTTAAGTCCACACCATGGAAGAAGAGTTGGCTTCAAGGATCATCCCGGCCATTCCTGCCTCATAGAAGCATGTGCACATGTGTACACACGT
>NC_022032.1:9739790-9762025 GCF_000317375.1 Microtus ochrogaster
ACACACACACACACACACACACACACACACACACACACACACACACACACACACAAAATCTCTCTCTCCCCCGCCCAAGCTTGCATACCATTCTAGGGGTTTGATCTAACCTAATATTTAACACTAACCCTGACTTAGTCTGTGCTAGAAAGAGGAAAGTGTTCAGCCTATCGCAGACAGAGAAATCTGGAAAACAGAAATTTCCCTAAATCACGTAGTAGTTAAGGGGGCAACACACTGCCCTGGGGCCACACCGTATGGATCCCACCTCTGTCAGGAAGGTGGCTTTAGACACTTCTATTAGGCCTAGGACCTGAGAATTGTGTGACTTGCCTACAGGTAGGTCTATCATCTTCCTCATCCCAGCAGCTGGAAAAGGACCAAGGAAGAACATCTGGGCTGTAGCCAAGAGGTACCTTATACATATAAATCCTAGCACTTGAGATGTTGAGACAGGAGGATTGCTGCCAGGGTGAGGTCAGCCTCGACTCCATTGCAAACACTATCTGGAAATACCAAAAAGCCCCAGCTGGACAAGACTGGTTCTTCAAAGGCTCCTAGGCAGGATAACAAGAGTGTCAGACATTGAGGCCTCAAAACCAAGGATCGTGAGCACATACATCCTCAAAGAGCAGCCAGGCCGGGGACCAAGCACAAGCCCTTGGGGCTAACTCTGTCCTGGGCCTCAGCTCTTCCTGTCGGAGCATAAGTTCTGCTCTTGTTTCCAGACAGGCACTGAAAGGTGCTCTGATGTCTCCAAGTTCACCGAGCCGCTGTTCTGGTCGTGGGCACCTGAGCGTGTAATACCCTGCGTCAGATTCGGTCCACAGTGGCTGCTCGCCCTCCCTATTTAATCTTGTCAGCCTGTTAATTTTTAACTATGTTTGCTAGCGAGGGTGAGGGCCATTAGAGGCCCCTGGGAGCTGAGCTCGGTGAAGCGGGCACAGCTCATGTACAATGCATGAAGCTTAAAGTTGGGGTGTCCCACTTTCTATCCTGTCTCTGGCTATCCCCCCCTGGCAGGACAAACTGAATAAAACATGATCCATTTGGAGTCAATTTTCCTCTTGCTCCCGTCACAACTGGTTTCCTTCAAAGGGAAAAGTTCACTTTCTCCTTTTCTGGAGTTGGTGTTAGATAATCAAAGTTTCCTTTTGGCTCTGGGTTTCCAAAACTTCAAATTCACACACAGAATGGTACCCGGAAGCCTGTGTCTAGGGAAGCATCTAGAACCCACGGTGGACGGCCAGCCTGGCCCCACATGGAACCTCTCCACCCACACTACGAGCTCTGGGAGGTCTTGCCCACTCCTGCTGCTCTGTCTCTGTACCCCAAAACCAAGTTCAGCACAGGTTTCTCTCTCGGGGCGCTACCCTGCTGGTCTGTGTTCTACATGTTTCTCCAGGTCACTGGAGCACTTGGGCGCTGCTGGCAACACCAGGCGACAAAGGGAAGGTGTGGCAAGGCTCCTTAGTAAGTCCTGTATGCCACGCATTTTTGTAATCTTCCTCTCTAAATAACCTCACGAGACAGGTGTTCATTCTTCTATTTATACAGAAGGAAATGGAAGGGCACTCGGATGAAAGAAACTTGCAGAAAACCTAAGCCTTAACAGAGTGAGTATCAACTGTCATTAAAAAAAAAAAATCCTTTTTGTGGGGCTGGTGAAATGGTTTAGCAAAGAGTGGTTGCCCTGCAAGACTGAAAACCCTGGGTTCACACAAAGTGGAAAGAGAGAACGGATGGATTCCACGAAGTTGCCTCTCACTTCTGAGTGTGCACCACCGTACATATATCCAAACACACACACTTCACTGACACACAAAAACCGTAGTAATTAAGAAGAATCATAAATCTGAGGACAGCTTGGGCTGACTGAGGCCCTATTTCAGAAACCAAACAACAAAAGGACTGTTGCCTTTCGGGAGAGTTGTGTCTTGAACTAGTGATCTTCCTGCCTCTCCGTCCTAAATGCTGGGGGATCACAGGCAAGAGCGACCATGTCCAGTTTATGCGTTGCTGGAGATCGAACCCATGGCCTCCTGCATGGGAGGAGAGTACTCAACAACCAAGCTCGACCCCATCTCTCCTGTGTGGGTTGCTGAGTCCTAATGGGGTGGTAGGACCTCTGGTCCTCCCCACCACACTGCTCCGAAGAGGTGATTGCATTTAGAGGCACGGCTCTCGGAGACTCAGGCCTGGGCTTCATCAGAGCACAGGACAACCTTGCAGGTGCAGATACCCCAGGGTTTAGTTTCACATGGGGGTGGTGAGGACATGCTTAGGGCACCTAACATTACAGGCATCAAAGGAACACAGCCCTGCTGTGCCCACTGAAGGAGACTCCCTGAGCTCTTATCCCGGAACCAGTGCCAAAGAAGCGGATTTCTAGGGTGTTTTTTTTGGGGGGTGGTGGTGGTGGTGGATGGGGGCTTAAACCCTGAGACAGTGAAAGGGTCACAAGAAGAGAGGGTGTCTTAGCTAGGAACAGGATCCCTGGGCTCCGGTCACAGCTCTACAGTCTAGCTGTCCGATGTGCCAGACGTGACCTTGGAGTCAAGAACCAGAAGGTGTGAGGAGCGTGGGAAGGTCCCAGAACCCAGGCTCCTTTCTCTTTCCTCTTCAGCAGCTTAACTGACAGAAGGGGGGAGCTGTGTGGATCAACACGCACCATGCTGCTCTCTGGATTTCCAGCGTCCTGATGCCCCTCTAGGAGAAGACTTCTACAGTGGGCGTGTCCTGCCTTGGCTGCGGGAGGAAAGTGGTCTAAGAGGTGGCGCTGAGGACCACACCGCTGGGAGGGGCTGTCACCGGCCGACATCTACTGCCTGTCTCTCCTGTCTGTCACCCAGCCTCTGTCCTCCCATCATGCCCGAAGGGAGGTTTCAACCACCACTGCCTTGCGGGCAGCTTGGGCTGAGTCCTAGGTTTCCTTCCTGCAGAAAGTTCAAATTCAACTATTCCTTGAAATGGCCCCAGTAGAGTCTAAATTTGGTGGGGGGAAGGGGGGCTGAAACAACTCAGTGGTGAAATGCTCACCTAGAATGCTCTATCCCCTGTCCTATCTCCGCAAAAAAATAATAAAATAAAATAAAAGGCTGAAGAAAAACTAAAAAGCAACACACACACACAAAATCCAAACAGCCAACATTTACTAAGTCACTATGATGTACCAAACATTATTAAAGCTTTGTAACTAAGAATTCTTAGCCCCATGTTCCTGAAGCTCGGAGACATCGGAAATTAAGGTTGTAGGCTGATTGAGAATGAGCTCCTTCATCGGCCTCACACCTCCACGTGCGTGCGTGCCCACATATATGCACATAAAAATTGGAAAAATAAAGCTGCGCCTCGCTGAGTAAACGCCCAGCTACACTGACAATGGACACAAACTTGCAGTGCCCATACTGCCTCTGGGGCCATCTGTCCCTTTGTGATCTCTACTGTGTTTGCCTGTGGCTCTTTTCCCATAGACAAGTTCTGAATTTTCCCAGCGTGTCACAGGGCTGGCTATCTCCAGGGGCACGCCCCAGGAAGTCTGTCCTAATTTTCAAAGTGCCTGTCCCTGTCTGCGGGTGAGGCTTCACTGCAGCGAGCGACTGGCAGCAGCTATGAGTTGGAGAGCACGGTGGCACAGGAATAAGAGTCCCCTGAAGTAGCAGCACGCAGGGCATTCTCAGCCATTTCCCTGAGAACTTTGGCTGCCTCTGGTGGGCACAGGGCTCCACTTCTGCCCTGTGGTGGGACCAGCAGGTTTCATTTTCTGCCACAGCAAGATGAAGTCAGACCCAACGGCAAGGATGTGAACAGTGGTGGCGGGAGGGTCTGTGTGCTGCCTTTGCCTTTCCAGAAAGGGAAGACGAAACACACCCCTTCTAGCCAATGGTGCACAGAATGGACATTTCGAACATCAGAGACCTGCAGGGCAAACCAATGGCCATGTAAAAACGCTAATGTTGGAAACTGGACACTGGCTGTGCTGTTCTGTTACTTTATCCAATTTGGAGAGGGTGGGAGTGGAGAGAATGTCTCACTAAAGCCCAGGCTGGCTAGGACTCTGCCTCCCAAGTGCTGGGGATTACAGGAGCTTGTGTCCACTAGCTAGATACGGCAGCCTTGTTGGTGCTGAAGCAAGAACTTCTGGTGACCGATGACCTGCAGGCACGAGGATCTTCTGGCATGAAGCTCGGGGTGGTTTCGGAGCTCAAGAAGACAGAAGCGGCATCGGTGAAGGCCTGGCGCTGAGCTCAGTCTTCTGGGGTGCTCTTTTGGGGTCTGCTCCCACGGAACATGCAACCTAGCTTCTACGGGCCAGTTTCTCACAAACCTCAGCCAGAGGTTAACTTGGCTCCACAACCGCAGCGCCATCCATGAAAACACAAACTCTGTAGTCTACTTGAGATCATTTTTTTTTGCTCTGATTAAAATTTTTATTGAAATCTCTCAAATATCATCAATAGGTCTTTTCTTTTGCAAAATAAGGGGCGGGGGGGGAGGGGTTCTGCTAACAAATTCAACATGGGAGCTCCCTCTGCTGGTCTGCAGTAGGTTGATATGTGACAAACACATTCCCAGAGACAAATCTAATTTGCTGGAGAAGTGGACAAAAGACAGGTGTGTTGGGCTTTGCCTCTGGAGAGAAACACTAGAAGAAAAAAAAAAATCCATGTCTCAAAACAAAGCACAACATTGTAAAAAATAAAAAAAAAAAAAGCAAAATTAGAAGACGCTCCAAAGCACTCAAGTTTCCAAAACAAAACCCCAGGCACCTAGGAAGAGGACCCTAACTCTGCTCCCCTCCTGTGAGGATTCTCAGAAGCCATCTTGGCCTCCAAAACCCTAAGTAGTCACTGGAGCGAGGCCTCACCAAAATTCTATTAAGAGGAAAAAGTCTGTGGTGAGCCAGCGCCTTGCTGTGTAAGTCAGCAAGGGAAGCAGGTGACAGACCTGCTCTAGAACCCGGGAGCCACTGTGACTTGGGCAACTCCCCGTTTCCTCAGCTGTGCAACGGGCTGGACCAGTTGTCTGCAAAGTTTCTACCAGTTCACTCCAACATGGACGAGTCTGTTCATTTAAATGAGTCCAAAGAAGTGAGACTCAAGACACGGATTTCACCACCAGCAGACCGGAGTTCTGCCAGGTCTAGGGCTGAGGGCTGAGCTAGGAGGAGCGATGTGGGTGAGGCATGCGGCCACGATCCATCTAATCTCTCCATCCTTTCTCACAGTGACGTAGGCTTCCTAAATCTCCTTGAGCCCCTTGTTAGAACCTTCACCCTCTGTATCCTACAGATCACTCCAGACTTCATGCCACATCGCGACCAAAGCAAGCCAGTCTTCCCAGGTCTTTCTGGACATTGTCAAAGTCTTGACTCTCCGGGTGGCAGTGAATGGCTCTCTACCTGAAGCCGCACATTCTCAAAAGACTCTGTGCAACCTTGCATGGTTTCATGGCACAAACCACTAACGCCCCCGACTGTCTGTTGCTCTGCTCCTGCGCCATACCTGCACATGAGGTGTGGGGCGCACAAGAGGGGTTTTCAGTTGGTCTTTGTTGTCAATAAAGTTATCCACAGCACAAAAACATTAATGACTCCGCTAAAGACAGCCACAACCTAGCTGCTCCTGCCTGTACCTAGGCATGAGGGTTAACAAACACTGATGCAGAAACGCCAGGCAGAGGGTGGAAAGGCAGAAGGCATGTCTAGTTCTTGACTTGGATTTGTTTCCTGTACCAAGGCGACCATCACAGCCTCTGCACTTCTCACTTTCCAAGCTGCTTTCTCCCCGCAGAGGGCGGTTCCTGTTCCCAGGGCACAGGACACCACACGAGGGCTTCCCTTGGAGCATCTGGAGCCGAGATGCCCGGGAGAGCAGCGCAGGCAAAAAGCACCGGTGCCTGCAGGAGTCCTGACCCAGTGGCTTGGGTACACTCGCTGTACCTAAAGGTTTCATCCAGTCTTAGAAACAAATACCAGGCAAAATGAACACACACTCCACCTGATGAGCCTGACAATCTAAGAAGATTTATCGAATTTATTTAGTGTGCATGCCTGCCTGCATACGCGTGTGGAGGGCAGAGGACATCTAACTAGCAGAAGTCAGTTCTCTTCCACCACGTGGGTCCTGGGGCTTGAACTCAAGCTGTTGGGCCTTTGCCCAATGAGTCATCTTGCCAGCTGATTGATTGCCTGGTAATTTTTTTTTTTTTTTTTTTTGAGACAGGGTTTCTCTGTGGTTTTGGAGCCTGTCCTGGGACTAGCTCTTGTAGACCAGGCTGGTCTCGAACTCACAGAGATCCGCCTGCCTCTGCCTCCCAAGTGCTGGGATTAAAGGCGCCACCACCGCCCGGCTGCCTGGTAATTTTTAAGAGGCCAGGTTGAATGGCATATGTAGCAAGACAAACAGAATCTGTATTTTACTTTCCGAGGGTGAAGCTCAGCTCTCACTGTTACCCTCACACGAGGCAGACTGCAGGGACCCGTGGCCTCCAGGGGAGAGAACGCACTTGGGATGCCTCTCTCTGTATTTGCGGAGAAGCAGGCGCTTGTTTATAAAGCTCAAGCTTTTTCTTTTTCTTAACTGAGCAAGGAAAGTACAGAGACATGCCCCTGACAAGAACCTTTCCTCACATGGCAGTCTTCCCTGCACCGTGCGGAGGACCAGGCTTCCTCTTGGAAGCCTCCCTCCAGTCCCTCACCTCCCTGTGGACAAGAGAGCAGGAGTCTCTTTCTACACGCATACCAAACACACATTAAAACTCGTGCCTCGAGTACATGCTTCCCTTTCACAACACACACACACAGAGGCTCACACGCACACACACACCCTTATGCTCCTGTGATGCCCTTTTTGCTGTCTGGGAGCCAAGGGGGGAAGCCTGCCCCGGTCTTTGCGTGTGAGATGAGGGTGAGATCATTAAGAAGAGAGAGGTGTCCTTTGGGGGAGACATCAGGCAGTGGGGTAGGATCATGGCTGACAGACAGTCCTCCTAAGTCCCGGAGGGGATCATTCACTTACTGAAGGTGGATCTGTTAGCTGGGCAGGTGTTAGTCACGTGGTGTGCTCTGGGGGACCAGGTCGGAGAGGGCTGGTGGTGGGGTGAGTAAAGTGGTGGCCGATGGGTATAAATTACCTGGGCATGCAGTGAGGCGGGATAGGTGAAAGCAGCAGGAGGAGGCAGAGCAGGCGCTAACTCCGCTGGGTACAGAGGGTACGGGGCCCACACTTCAGGGCTACTGGGGTAAAGTGCAGGCACTGTGAGCTCATCTGCAAGAAAAGAATAGGGAAGAGTTAGTGCGTCCCAAACCGTGGCTTCCACATCAGAAAACACAACCACCAGCAACCCTGAGCCCAGATCGACGGCAGGGGTCCAGTTACTCTCATTCTGGTAAAGACCCCTTGGCTTTGGTTCCCCAAACTCTAAGCAAAGGAACCGGAAGTTTGGAACAAATAAGGCTCGTGTGTACTCCCTGCCCAGTGAGGTTTTTTTTTCCAACTGTAGCCGGGGCCCAACAACAGTGGGAATTTTCTGCTGAAAGAGTGTGTGGTCCCCTGAGGGATGGAAGGAAGAGAGAGCGAGCAGGAGACATCCCATGAGAACCTCCGGGCGCCTTTCAGAGAACAAGGGTTACTGGTAGGACCCCGACAGGCCGTCAGTATTGCTACGGGCAAACAGGCCATGATAAAGCACCTTCCATACTGTGTCAGGAGTGCAGGGCCAAATACTGGGACCACAGGACACCTAGGGCATTACAAACTCAGACAAGTGAAGAATCTCAAACGTCTCAGTTAAAGTTAGGCTCCCGAGAGATGTGAGAGGAAGGTCTACAGCAGCTGTTTGCTCTGACTGCTTGGTCTAACAGCTCGCTGTATAGCTCAGAATCTATTTGGGTCAAGCCGCAGTTGCCAGACGGAAGGTCACTTGCCCGACTGCCCAGTGCACCGGGAAGCAATCTGTTAAAAGTAGAGGCAGGCGCACCAGCAAGCTCGGTACAGGCAACACGGCTGCTCGATGGGCTCTGGAAAGCAGCAATCTCAATATTTGCTTTTCTCACCTGTCAACATCTGAAACCAAGTATACGGAGGACGCTTCCCCAGACAGCTGAGGGAGGCAGGAAGGGGTGACTGTAAAAAGCCATTAGTAACTGCCTCGCCGGATGACCCAGAAATCTAGGGGGTGTGTGACCTGAGGTCAAGAGTCACCTTCCCAGGAGCCTGTCACCCTCCATCCTTCCCAGCCCTAGAAGCACTGGATCTAGCCAGGACCACCAATAAGGGAAGGGCACGGAGGAGAGCAAACCACGGTGCTGGGTGTCGTGGGTGCGGCTCCGCTCCGCAGAGCAACCATTAAGTGAGCATGAAACAGGCACGGGGAGGAGGCAGGTTCTGCACGGGCAGAGCTTTCCCTACACGGCAGGGTGGTTGGCTAACACACAGAGGTAGTTCCTGCTGTTCCCAACACCAGCTAAATGCACCATGGCTGACCTCCCCCCTTCTCCCCACACCATCTCACAGAAAAAGGACAGTTAAAACCCAGGTGAGAGACAGACTGAGCATCAAGGTGGCTGAGACCAGCACTAACCGCTGCGTGTATAGCTGATTAGTGCTATCAGCCAGGGAAACAATAAACAAAAATCGCCAAGTCCACGCATCTACTTCAAGGCCTGGGTTGTGGCCCAAGGCTCGGGGAATCCCTCAGAGGGCTGAAAGTCCTGCAGATCCTGCATTTCCGGTCATGAAGGGACCACCTGCTTTCCATTAGAATCGTTCTTGTGGGAGCCTGGCTAGTGGAAACTCGCTGCTGCCAAAAACGGGGACCTTAAATTTTAAAAAACCGCTCTCAAAAATGGCAAGCTATTATTGTTGTTGTTGTTATTTTAGCTACCAGGCTATTTTAAGACACCATGTCTTTTATAAAAGTCAAGAGAGTCTCACGCCCTAGCCCTAGTGCTCACACCTAGCTCATACTTATTCGGCCTGCTGTGCCAACCGGTACCAACTGGTAGAAGCCAGGAGAGGGCCACGCTTGGCTGCAGCTAGTCTGTGGTCCCCAGTCACACTGTAACAGGATGACTGGGGGGAAGGAGCCCCATCCACCTGCAGAGAAGCAGGAGTGTCAGCCTCAGGAGGCAGAAAGAACGCAGGCCACACCCACCAGGGCCCGGGCTCCCTTCTTAGACAAAGGTGAGGTTTTCAGTGGCTCTGCAAACACTTTAAAGAGAGGAAGAAATCCCACCTCACCCTATTCTTTAAGTGTAAATAATGATGTTAAATAATTCATTTAAATTTATTTTATGTGCACTGGTGTGAAGTTATCAGATGCCCTGGGACTGGAGTTACAGACAAATGTGAGCTGCCATGTGGGTGCTGGGAATTGAACCCAGGTCCCCCAGAATAGCAGCCTAGTGTTATTAACCGCTGAGCCATCTCTCTAACTGCTGAGCCATCTAATCCCTAAGTATAAATGACTTTTAAGAGGTGAAATGATTCTCTGGTCGTTTATTTTTCTGTACAGCCATAAAGCACTGGGATGCTGGACTGGGGAACTGTCTTGACGGGGTAGACTTCTCAAGTCAGCTGGTTTATTATGCCCACGAGACAGAGCATTAAACGGAGGGGGGGGGGCGGGGGAGGGAGGGAACAATGAAGATGGACTCAGGCTTCAATCTCCATCTGCCTGATGAAGTTGAGATTTCCAGGTCTGCCTACACTTTCATCCTGGCATGTGATCTCTCACACATCCACAATTCACCTGCAGGCATCTGCACAAGCGCAGCCCGCCCAGCAGAGCGGGACGTTAGACTACGCGGTGCTGGGCTGAGCACATGCAATCCGTCTACCCACTTCCAAGAAGGGATTTATGGTTCCCTGAACGACCGGAGACAGCTGGTGCCGGGGATACAACCTCCACCTAGAAGCCATCTTTCCAGGCCAAAAGTCTCTTAAAACATCCCGGGATGATGTCTTTCTGCTGGCTAATATGACAGGACTGCAGAGCAAAGCCTGTTGAAGGGGCAGGGAGAGTCCAGAGAGCAGTGACCCATTCCCTAACCATCACTTCTCCATTCAAGCTAACAAGATGGAGAAAAGAAAGAGAAGACCAAGCTTCGGGTCCCCGGAGAACCTTTAAAGGAACCTTTGATTGGTATTAATTTCGCCGCCTGGAAGGTTCTATTTGGAAATGCTGCACAATACAATGCTCAGCTGACTGCTTGCCTGAGACAGGCACCTGTGATTGTCGCCTGGCTTTCTCTCTGGGCCTGGGTTCAACGTTACCCTGCACTCCGACTTCAGCCACCCACCCTGCATTAGAGGTGGTCTCTTGAGACTGTCTAGCTTGCTGCTTCACAAGCCAGTGTAACTGAAGTACACAACTTGGCCTCATGACACCCCCCTTTTAAAGCCCCCCATGAAGCCACCTTGACTCCCAGGATTTCCTGTTTTCCCGGTGGTCTAAGCTCTGCCTACCTGCCTGCCAGCCTCCCTCCCTCCCAGGCCTCCAGGACTGCTCTCTCAGGTCAGCTGGCTTATTGTTAGCTCTACAGTGGATGCTTCTTCTCCCAGGCTGGGACCCGTAGCCTCCCTTGCTTTCCACTGCACTCCTACCCTCCCAAGCCAATCAGACGGCCTCCTGGGAGGTGAGTTCTTACTCCAGCGTGCCCAAGCCCAGCCCAGGACTAGCAGACAGCCACGCACTTGCAGTTAGTAAATGAAGCATCCTGCCTCCAGAGTGGAAATAAACCACAGGAAAGAAACATACAGAAGAACGCCAAGCCCTAAGAATCCCCACCCCTTTGTCCGAATTGTCACACGGAGTTCCATCCAAACACTGCCTACCCCTATCCCAGCTCCTGCAAAGGCGGAGACCCTAAGTGCGGCGCGTGGGGGAGGGGCCTTCAGTTCCAGCTTTTAGAGCGCTCAATTATTTACCGCAATAAACTAAAGGACAGAGAATTAGAAACCAGAGAGCTGGTTTTTAGATGAAATTTTACTCAGGAAAATCATGCCATGGAAGACCCAAGCCCTGAGAAACTTTCTCTTGTTGTTTGCTGGAGACAGGGTTTCTCTCTTTAGCCTTAGCTGCCCTACAACTCACTCTGTAGACCAGAATGGCCTCGAACTCACAGATATCCACCTGTCTCTGCCTCCTAAGTGTGTGCCACCACAGCCCAGCTGAGAGAAACAGGGGGATGGGGGCAGTGTGTAACAAAGACACAAGAAAAACCAACGCTTCTATTAGCAATCACCCTTCACCATACCTCACACGCACCTTGGCAAGTAGCTTAGGTGCTTCCAAAGTCCTGCTGACGACCCCTCTTTTCAAGGTCTGGTTTGCCACATTCTCTCCCTACTAGTGAGGCAAAGCAGGTATTGGGAAGGGAAGCTCTACTCTGGGAATCAGGAATTCCAGCACAACTAGTAACGTATGCATAAAGGCTGATATTTCTTTTTTCCCCTTCGTTGTTGTTTTGTTTTTTCAATACAGGGTCTCTCTGTGTAACCCTGCCTGCCTCTGCCTTCTGAGTGCTGGGATTAGAGGTATGTATCACCACTGCCTGGTTTACAGAGATATTTTCAAGTAAGACTGTAAAACAGCAAAGAGCCATGCTTGAAGCCTGGGGACATATGATCTCAATATGGCCTTATTTCTTCTGCAGGTATTTTCTGGAAATCTTACAAACAAAATCAGTAACTTTTTAATTGTAAAAATCACCTCAATTTCTTATGCAATCCTTCTGAGTTATTGGTTGTAACTCTATCCAGTGCACACCAGAAACTGACCTATAATCTCCCTGAAAGCAGGAGGGGCTCGCGTGCCCATCTGTCTCTCCGGCTGAGAATCTACCTTGGTGGTGGAGACACAAATCACCAGTTCAGCAAAGAGAGCCAACAGCACTAAGTATTGGGAATGCAAGGAGAAACCAGGGCTGCGCCCAGTTCTGGCTTTTGTAGACCATGGCCATTTCCTCCACATCAGTTACTTGGTACAACTCACAAAACTATTTTGCTTTCTATACCAATGTAAATACAGTAAACTCACCAAACAAACCCTTTTCCTACCTCATATATATATATGCTCGTGCATGCGTGAGAGAGAGAGAGAGAGAGAGAGAGAGAGAGAGAGCGAGCGCGCAGCAAGAAGCAGAGGAGGATGTGTAGCGTTCTGCTCACTGAACCTGGAGCTAGGATAGTTGTCAGCCTCCTGTCTCCACCTTGCGTGGTGCTGGGCCTATAGGCCCACAGCTATTTATGAGAGTTGGGATCTGAGCTCAGGAGGTCTGCTTCTCAGTCCCAGTTGCTAACTCCTAGTCACAATAAAACAGAGACGACATAATGCCAGTAGCAGGTGACTGGTCCATGCTATGTCCAGTGTTACTCGGAGACATTAGCATCAACTCCTTTCATTCTGGAGAAATGGAGGTCTCATGCAGTGTCACTCCGGCATGTCTGAAGCCAGAGCATCGAGAACTCTTCGCTACTGTACCCCCCTGCCTCCCCGTCTACGTCACTGAAGATATCCACTCCTGCCTCCTGAGTAGGTCCCCATCTGGCTGTTGGCGACTTCCACCACCTCCCTAGGTGTTTCCTAACACTGCAGCAGCTTAAACCCGAGCGAAGGGAAACTGATTCACAGGGGAAGTTTGCTGAACACACACCCCAGGCTGCCTGGTCTTTACTTGCTGCTCTTAGTGGCTGTCCTTCTGATGGCCACATTCCTGTGAGTTCCAGCTGGTCCGGGTGAGGAAGCCACCCAATGCAAGCACAGTTTTAAAGAATCTGCTTCCTTTGTGAGGGGTGAGGGGACACTGGAGCTCAGGCAGGAAGAAAACTGTCTCTTCAGAGTCAGGTCACCACTTCCTGCACGGGGACATTTTCCTTCCCTTCCATCCTGTGGCCTGCAGCTGTGCTGACAGAGCTAGTGCCTCTAGCGAGTCCATTCCCAGGCCTGCCAGCCCACCAGACAACTGCACTCAGGCCTGGAGGCTGAGGGAGAGGCCACGGTCCCATGTCACAGGAAAAATATGGGGACCTCTGTGCAGCTCAACTTGACAGAAGCAGGGATCATCTGGGAGGAAGGGACTTCAGTGAGAAAATGCCTCCATCAGACTGGCCTGTGGGTCTATCTGTGAGGATTAATATTGATGTGAAGAGGCCCAGCCCCAGCTCACTGTGGGCAAAGTCACTACCGGGCAGGTGACCCTGAGTCGGTTATGAAAGCAGGATGAGCAAGCCAGTAGGCAGCACTCCTCCACAGTGACGGCCTCAGTCCTGCCTCCATGTTCACTGTGAACACTGGGGTGTGTGTATGTGTGTGTGGGACCACGTAAGACCCTTCTTCCTTCCAAGTTGCTTTTGCTTGTGGGGTTTTATTGCGGTCACAGAAACAGAACACTGGCACATGTCTGCTGCTGCGTAAATAATTCTGAGCAAATAACAGACACACAAAAACGTTCCCAGCATGACTCATGCCAATAAAGAAATATTCACAACCTTTACAGAAACAATGAAAAACAATATCTTGAATCAGGAGGACAAGGGGCCTTTCTCACCCCTAGAAATGTAAGAGGTCCAAAGGCTAAAAAAGGGGCAATATTAAAATAGCCATTATAAATGGTAAAACTAAACAAAACTATTATAGATAAGTAACTGAAAAGTTGTAATGTTTTCCTATAGACTCACAGAAGTTTAAATCAACACTGCAGTTAGGGTCCATAAAAGTGCTTCTTGTGCAAACCTGATGACCTGAGTTTGAATCCCTAGAACCCCAAGACTCAAATGCGGTAGCGGGCTCGGTAATCCCAAGAGGCATGATGCCAGGAGACATGAAGATCGCACAAGAAGCTTGAGGACCAGCTAGCCTGGAGACCTGGGGTACCAGCAGAAATGAGAGACCTTGCCTCAAAAACAAGGTGGAAGGTGGGACCCAATTCCACATATACACTCAAACTCATCCGCACCGAATATGCTTGTATGTGTGCATGCGCACACGCGCCGCAGTGAGAAGCAGAATGGGGGTCACAGCTATAATCTCAGCACTTGGAAGGTAGCAGCAGGATGAGGGACCCAGGCGGCAGAAGACCCTGCCTCAAATAACAAGAGCCAAACAAGCCAGTCTAGTCTGTTCAAGGGACTGCGTTACCCCACACTTCCCAGGGTTCCGCCTCCTTCCCACCCTCCTGGATGCAGGACACGGAGACATACAACCCAGAGCAAACTGAGGCCAAATCAAGAGGACAGCGTCTGTGTGGCTGTCTGAATTCCCTGAAGCTGTAGTTACGAGCAGTTATGAGCCACCTGACGTGGGTGCCTAGAAGCAAACATGGGGCATCTGGAGGATCAATGAACATCTGTGAGCATCATCTGTGCACATCTCTCCAGCCCCAAAGTTTATTTATAATGCAAGAAAACAGCTGGACCATAAGATAACGGCCCCATGCCAACCCAAACTTCTTTTGTGGAGTCGTGTTGCTATCAACTTCCTTAGAGCCGTGCTTACATTTTATGTCACACCACTGTTTACCATCTTTCGTTTAAAATGCACAGGGCTCTTTAAGAGTAGAAAGCATCCTTAAAAGCTCCATGCCCTCCAGCTGTGCCCAGACATCTTCAGTCTAGTTCACTGAACAGCCACTCAAGTGCCTTTGGGGCACCTGACTCCACTTCCCCTGAGCATCCATCCATGCAGGGCCCGTGCTGCATTCCCAAGGCTGCCCGAGGAACCCATGCACCCACAGTCCTGGTTATGCTTACCTGCTTTCTTTTCTACAAAAACTTCACAAGTGTAAGAGTCATAACAAAGGCCTGGGTTTCAGTGGTGCAGACAGTCACACCGTCGACTTTCTGGTGAGATACAAGCCCTTACGACTCTGCAAATGTGACCTCAGCAACCCCTCCCTTATTCCTGAGCGCTGGACTCACAACCGGGCAGTCAATGACAAGCGGGGTTCGTTTGTGAAACAGGGCACCCTAACCTGGTTAAAGGCAATTAAATGTCAAAAGGAAACCGGAGGACTTTAGACCAAGGTTCCGAGCTTCTGTCTCCGGATGAGCAATGCTGCAGATGAACTTCATACTCTAAGGGGCTCTCTCTTTGTCGGGGAAATGTGTGTGTTTGTCACGGTGGCTTTCAGGGCAGGAGAGGCACACAGGGACCCTGTGAGGACTCCTGGGGTGTCTCAGCCATCTCAGGGTAGCAATGGTTCACGCTACCCTTAGGTAAAGCTTAGCACCTCCTCTCTGGCCAAGTCTCACCAAAGAAGGAAGGGGAGGGTGCCAGAATGTAAGTCAGAAGCACACTTGTCTAGTAACAACAAGACCTTGGGTTTGCCAGTAAAAATAAAACAGAAATACATTTAATTTCATTTTAAAACATAAAAACAGGGAAGAAGCCGCGAAGTCAGGCTTGTAATCCCAGAAGCAGCAGGCCCAGGGGTTGAAATCCCTGTCACCTACTGAAGGACACTAGTCCCACAGGCAGAATGCTGTGTTTGTGCATTCCTGGGCTTGTGCTATATATAGTCTCGTGGTCTACTTTATGTACTGTTCTATGCAAATCCGTCATACCTATAAACACATCAGATATCTTATGTTTAGCCATTTACCATGGCTTTAACTGGCCGTGAATTAAGGAGCCTTCCTCAAGTCCGTTACAACTCTTACAACCTTCTAGAAATGCTCAACTAACCAGCTTCCAACTCCAAGGCCAACCCTGGGCTGTCTAGAGCATATTTTCAACCAGCACACCTACAAATGTACTAACACCCAAAGGAGCCAGACACAGACGGGAAACATTAAATAATTCCATTTATACAAAGGAGCTTGACTCTGACTAGACAGGTCCAGCAAGAGGAAGGTAATGGGGTCAATAATAGGTGGAATCTGAGTTGACATAAAAATTTGAAAATAGGTCATTGTAAAACACTGTGTAAATAATTAATGTTATTGAATGATTACATTAAAATTGTGAAATGTGTGTCCGAGATCAGGAACGTAGTGGAGGTCAGGGGACAGCTTTATGAGGCTTGCTCTGTGGGGCTCTTGTCTGCCTGCTGAATTATCATATTTAAAACAAAGTTGTATTCACCATAGTTTTTTTTTTTAAAAAAAAATTAACATTTTTGTTTTCATTGAGCTATACATTTTTTCCCACTCCTCTTTTAAAGATCAACAAAAATATAGAAACCCAATGAGCTGCATACGCTAACTTCTGAATTGCTAAACAAAACAAAACCAACCAAACACACAACCTACAGGGTCTGAGGCCAGAGACTTTATTTTATTTATTAGACAGGATTTCACTATGTTCACAGGCTGGCTATGAATGCGGGCTATCACTTAGGCTAACCTCAAGCTCACCATGATCCTTGCGCCTTCCATCCTAAACGCCTGGCTTGGAAGACGAATCTGTGAGCTTGATACCTCATTATTAAAAAAAAGAGAGGAAGGGAGGGAGGGAGGAAGCAAAAGGCCCTGTGCAGCCAGAGCCAGCCTCAAGCTCGCAATATAGCTGAGGGTGACCTTGAATTCCTGATCCCCCAAAGTGCTGGGATCACAGGCAGTGTGCACCACCATCCCGACTTGATTCTTCACCTCAGTGAAATGCGGGCAATAGTCTACAGAGAAATCCTGTCTCAAAAAACTGGGGGGTGGGGGGTGGGGGGGTTTCCTTCATCCCTTTCTCACTGGCAACCCTCCTCCCCATCTGTCCATCATTTTGCCTGTGCTAAATTCCTTTCCTCACAGTGCGAGGCCCAGCATCTCGTCCACAGCACTGGGGTAGCTGTCCCTGTGAGGAGCAGCTGCAGGTTGGCTGGTGGGCCTGATGGACTGGGAGCTGGAACACAAACGAGGCTGGCCGGCACCACTACAATGGCCCTTTCCCCAAATTATGTAAAAAAAAAAAATAATAATAATAATAAAAAATAAAACAACCTTTAATCCCAGAACTCGGTACACAAAGGCAAGAGGATCTGAGTTCAAGAGTAGCCTAGTCTACAGAGGAGTTCCAAGACAGCCAGGGTTGCTACACAGAGAAACCCTGTCTCAAAACAAAACTAAACAAATCAAAGAAAGAAAAAGAAAAGAAAAAAAAGGGCATATTTCCTTTATAAATTATTTTGTTACTTTAATTTACATGTGTGTGCCTGTGCACGGTACACGCATGCCACTGGCGACACAGCATGTGTGGGGAAGTCAGAGTACAACTTGGAGGATGTGGGTTTTCCCTTCCATCTGGTGGGACCTGGTGACAGAGCTTAGTGGGGTTTCTATTTGCTGGGCCAGCTCATTGGTCCCCACATTTCTGTACAGCCCACTGCTCACTCCCCTCCTCACAGATCTCCCCCAGCTGCCAACTCCTTCTGAACTGGGACGACATTGATGGCCTCTATAATCTTACAGGTCTTCCCTCTGTCATTCCTCCCTTCTGCCTTCCCAAATCCAACACACCCACCAACTCCCCTGTGCCAGCGTAGAACTAGTTATGACTTCCTGAACAAAGCCAGCCTTATCGCTGATCCCACTCTTCCCTTTGCCTGGAAGGTAACTCAGCTGAATCACAAATCCAGAATGGTTTCCCCAAGGCAGCACGGGTGCATGAGCCCACTTCAAGATTTCCAGGGCTCCCAAGCCATTAAAGTTGAATTCACAGGTTGGATCTCAGACAGACCCACTTCTTTTATTTATTTATTTATTTATTTATTTATTTATTTATTAATAATATTTGTTTGGGTTTTCAAGGCAGAGTTTCTCTGTGTATCCCTAGCTGTCCTCGAACTCACAGAGATCCACTTGTCTTCTGCCTCCCAAGTGCTGGGGGTAATGCATCCTATACCTAGTGCCTTCATGCAGTCTTGTGGGTGGGGCTGTGTTCCTACTGCCACCTCCTGAGACACCCAGCCTCCCCTTTAGTCTGCTGATCGCCAAACCTGTCTTGGTACAAGAAATCAATCTTCTGGAACATTTTGCTCTTTCTGGGGATCCAGTCGAGAACGAATTCATGCGCTTTTGTCAACAGGATTATTGTCCCCTCAGAGAGTGCCTGCTACCTAATCTAAACCCTCAGAACTGGATCAGCCACGGGCTCCACAGAAGACCTGGGAGCCAGTGGGACGCGAGAAGTCTCGGTTCTAACGGTTCTGAGGACCTCCGAGTTGAGGCTGGAGATTCCTGGGATGTCTGGTGGACCAGTGGCCCTGAAGATAGCTGACCAGGGAGATGAGGAGAGAAAAGGCCATTTCTAAACTTTCCACGGGGCTGCTCCAGGTTCTTTGGGGGAGAAGAAAAGAAGGGCCAAGTAGAAAAATGATTATATATACTTTCAAATTCCTTTCAAAGAATCACCAGGATGGTTTTTTTTTCTTTTTCCTTAAAGATCTTTCCTGGCATTTGACGCTGAAGGCTGCTAATTGCTAAATTTAACATCTCACAATTACTAGGTTCTTTATTCAGTTAGCATTTGCCAGAAGTCCAGTTATATTGCTATTTTAGGGAAAGAGCTTGAGCAAGTTGAGAAATGTTTATTGTATAATAAAATAATCTTTTAAATAACTTTTAATGACAGTTTATCAAACACATCTATACTAAATTTATCCAAAGGAAATCTCTGCTGAAATAACACAGTGCTAGGGAAAGAAAAGTAGGCTGCACTTGGAGGGCATGCCTACGTGTCCAGTGTTGGCGCTCTGTATGGACAGAATTGCTAATCGTCTTTAAAAGGTGCAGGAGGGCATGCCTACGCGTCCAGTGTTGGCGCTCTGTATGGACAGAATTGCTAATCGTCTTTAAAAGGTGCGGGAGAAGGTGGACAAGGAAACCAATTTTATTAGCAAAGGTCGACACTAAGATTCTACAGCTACTCATACAGTCAGCGAAAGTCCTGGCAAAATGTGCCTGACTGGAGGAGACAGAAGCTGGTGTCATGCGTGAGACAGAAACAGGACTATATTGTGTATCTGAGCTTCAGGTATGGTAGGCAATACCATGTGATTGGTGGGTGGGAGACCTAAGAGCTCTTCATCTTATAAAATAATGGTTTCATATGCACTGCTGCTGGCTATAGTAAAAGAAATACTTTATAGAATACTGGTTGATTGGGGCTGGAGAGATGGCTCAGCAGTTTTGAGTATTCACTGCTCTTCCAGAGGACCCAGGTTCAAATACCCAGCACCCACATGGCAGCTCACAACTGTCTGTAACTCCAGGGTCTAACACCCTCACACCAAATATACATGCAGGCAAAACACTGATACAAATAATAAATCATTTAAAAGCATTAAACTCGACTAAAAAAAAAAAAGAATATTGGTTGATAAATATACAATTCTTTAACCTTAAGAAACATTAAAAGAAAGGACAAGTACCTAACTAAACATAAGAAGGAACAGGTAATAAACAATACATCTTAACTGACATCATTCAGCGGTAGGGAGTTTAATATTTAGCAGTACCATGATAAAATATTCCTGGAAGTATCTAATCAGTATCATTCGCTCCCTGTTTACACTTATTTTGCATTTAAAGGCAGGGTCTCATGTACCCAGGGCTGGCCTCTGATTCCTTATGTAGTTGAACCCTGCGATGGATGCCCCTGCTTCCACCTCCCAACAGCTACTGTTTCAGCCTTGTATGTTGGACTTCAGAGACATTCCTTTTACAAGTTCAATTACCACCACCACCCTTTTTTAGAGAAAGCATCTCATGTACCCCAGTGTCGCGGCCACCCTCGACCACCGGAACTCTTCTCACTGCAGTTTATTCCAGGACCTTTTACACTTCTCTCTCTCTTCCCCTCTCCTCTCTCTCCTTGACCTCTCTCTGGGCAAACCTCTCCCAGCCCTTAAGCAGGCACGGGCTGCCAACCCCGAACTGCCAGGTGGGCACTGCCCATAGGCTCACGCATATGCAGGCAGCTGATAATCATTGCGTGATCATAGCATAGGTCAGGCCTTAGCCATCTCAGGAGTTGATTATACACCTCCATCAGGTGTGACACCAGGCAGCGCGCTACACCCCAGGCTGAACTCAAAATGTAGCTGAGGATGACCTTGGGCCTCCGGCCCTCCTATCCCCACCTCCAGAGTTCTGGGGTTACAGATATGCATCGCCATGCCCGGGCTTACGTGGTGCTAGGGTTTGCATGTACATGCCAGGCAAGATCCCCACTAAGTGGGCTGCAGGCTGCATCCCCAGCCCTGTGTCTTTTTTTTTCCTTCCTAATGGTCCCTGCAGGAGGTACTTCACCAGAAATGACTAGATACGTACAATTATTTTCCATTATGCTATTGCTGAGGAAGCCCAAAAAGTGAGAAGGAAAAAGCAAATCATACACAAGCACCTGCACTCCCAGTGCTCAGTGGCCGTTCTGAATTTAAAAATCTCAATTAAATCTTCCTTTCTAAAGCTTTCCTAGGGATCCTTTTCTGTAGGTAGAGGAGCCGTGTTAGTCAGGTCCACAGGCAACAATGAACTCTCCGTCAGCAGGGCCAGCTCTTGGCACCTGGGAACATCAGTCTGGATCCACACAGACCCTCGCGCTCCTGGGCACGACGCATTCCTACTTGGCCTCACTTGAGGTAATGCTGCATTTCCTTTCCACGAGAAGATGCAACTCTTGACCTGGCCCTGGGCATTAGGAAGAATGGCTGCTTTATAGGACAGCATGCTGGAACCAGAGTCCATGACACTGAAAGGTAGGTAGGTAGGTAGGTAGGTAGGTAGGTAGGTAGGTAGGTAGGTAGGTAGGTGGAGAGAGAGAGGGAGGGGGGGGATGTGGGAGTGATTTCTTATTAATAAAGAAACTGCCTAGACCCATTTCATAGGCCAACCCTTAGGTAGGCGGAGAAAACAGAACAGGATGCTGAGAAAAAGAAGCTGAGTCAGGGAGTCGCCATGATTGTCCCACTCCAGACGGACACAGGTTAAGATCTTTCCTGGTAAGCCAGCTCGTGGGCTAAAATAGATTATTAGAAATGGGCTAGTCCAGGTGCGAGAGTTAGCCGAGAAAAGGCTAGATATAATGGGCGAAGCGGTGTTTAAAAGAATACAGTTTCCGTGTAATTATTTCGAGGCATAAGCTTAAGCTAGCCGTGTGGGCGGCTGGGTGCCTGGGATGCAGCCCCGCCGCTCCTAATTCAACAGAGAGAGAGAACACGAACAGCATGGTTGCCCACGCCTTTAATCTCAGCACTCAGGAGGCAGAGACAGGTGCATCTATCTCTCTCTGTGACTCTGAGGCCAGCCTGGGCAACAAAGTGAGTTCCAGGACAGCCAGGAATACACAGCAAGACCCTGCCTCAAACACCAAAAGACCAGTACTAAATAAGCCAATTCTTCCCACAAGGGTGAAGACCAGTGGAGATAAACCTGTATCAATTTCACAATGAAAACTCACCATAAGGGGAATGATTACTGTAGATTGGGGGTGGGCTACCTGTAATCCCACAAACTAAGGACAGTCACGTTTCAGCCCACGATGAGGGATATGGGGAAAAGATCAAGCTTTTCAGATAAGTTGGTAAAATGACACAGACCTTTAATTCCGGCACCATGAGGGAGAGGCAAGAGGATGAGAAAGAAGCAAGTTCAGCGCCCGTCTGTCCTGCATAGGGAACTCCAGGCTAGTTGTGGACATATACCAAGATGCTGCCTCAAAAATATCAATGAATAAACTCGGTAAGGACCTTAAGGTAAGGTGTTCTACCCCAGGCACCAGAATCCAGTCTCTCCTAACTCCAGCCATGGACATCACAGCAGTCAGGGGGAGTGCCATGTGAACCCAGGATGTGGTCCTGTTCAAAGGACAAAGGGCACCCTGCACTCCCCAAACCTCTGATCTCACTGCTCGTGAGAACAAAGACAAGACCGTGAAGACGAAGAAAAGGACAAACCCTGAAGGAGGACCTTTTTCTTAAGAAGGCTGACACTTTATTTTTAAAAATCAGTGTGAAAATGAAAGATGGGAAGAAACACTGCTCTGTACTTAAGAGAGAATACCATATTGGCCCGGCAGAGTAATAACAATCGCAAAGAGACCCCATCCCCAAGTGATTTTAAGGAATTAATGGCCAAAAGTCTATTACGTACGAGTGGTGAATTTCTGTTGTTGGTGACACTATTTTCTTTACATTTGATATATCTGGGGGGGAGGAGAGAGAGAGAGAGAGAGAGAGAGAGAGAGAGAGAGAGAGAGAGAGAGAGAGCAAGAACCAAGCCCATGCCCGCGTCCAGCAGAAA
>NC_022032.1:9762125-9764242 GCF_000317375.1 Microtus ochrogaster
ACAAGAACCAAGCCCATGCCCGCGTCCAGCAGAAATAAACCACAAACCAAGGAGACAGCAATCTTTCCTGTGCGAGTGTCCACTGGGAAACAGCCCAGTCAAGTGCTTGAGAGATGAGGCCCTGAGTTTGATCCCCACGGTCCCCGTGGAAATACCAGGGGGACTCCCGCGGCTGAATGACCTACGTGGTGACTCTCAGCCTGATCAGATCTCAGTCGCTCCAAATGAGGTGAAGACGACCACCGAAGTTGTTCTGTGGGCTCCACACACGGACCCTCTTAGCTCCATACACACCAACCCAAAACCAGGTTTCTTCTTTAAAAACCACTAAGAGACTCCACACAGTGTGGGTCCTGAGCGACTGGCGACTTCCGCTGCCCAGGGAATGTTTTGATCAACCTGTTTTTTCAGTACACCTGTTTTTTCCTCGAAAGCACGAGGGAGGAGTGGGCTTTTTAATACTTGTTTTCCTTTCCTACCACATTCAGGCTCCAGCAACACCTGAAAGGCCTTGCAGCCCTCATGAGGAGAGGGAAAGGCTCACTCTGCGCCCTTTTGTGTGACACACAGAGGATCCTGCCTCAAACAAGGTAGGTAGGTAGGTAGGCTCACTCTGCGCCCTTTTGTGTGACACACAGAGGATCCTGCCTCAAACAGTGAAGGGCTAGCAATTCCAAGTGATGCATTTGTGGTAGTGGCTAAATTAAACAGCTTAAAAAAAAAAAAAAAAACACACTCCTGGTCAAGTACTTATAACCTCCAGCGCCCAAACTCTCCTACAGCCCTAGAACAGCAGACAAGGGCCGCAGCCTGGCCAATGCATTCATTCTAGCTCTGCAGAGACCACAAAGCGAAGGACCCCGCTAATTAACCTATGTCTGGAACTGTGACCTACACAATCTTGGGATAATAAGAATTGTTTTAAGCAAAACAAAAATCACGCAAAGGGTTTAAAAATGAAAAGAAACTAAGCCCCAAGCCCCTCCTTAGGAGGGTTACTTTGCTGTCAGGGTGTGCCCTGGACTGGGTAGATCAAAACCTTTTGCCTGGCGTGCAGCGCTCCTAGATCCAGCAGGTAGCCTGCCTGCTGTGGCCTCTGCAGTGGCCCCAGCTATGGGCTTCTGGGGACTCCCTCCTCCAGTAAGTTTGGATGCGCACACAGCTTCTCCTCTAGCCTGGCCATCTTTTTATACACGATCTGCCTCCTGAGATCTCCCCCATGCAAAGCTAACAGGCAGAAAGCGTCCCAGATGCCGCTATGTGATCTTGTCCAGGGCCTCAAGTGTCTGTAAGACCACAACCAGCTCTCGGTTCTGCCCCATCCTAATAGTCCACACAGGCCTGTTCCCTCTAGGGTAACAGTTGAACCCAACTTCTCTCTCCTCCCCTCAAATGCTGGCAAAACTCAAGTGAGAGAAATGGGAGAGGAATCCACCGTTGCTTCCTGAACAACGTTTGACAAGCTTGATCTCCTTGACCTTGGGGGGGGGAGGGATTTCAGTAAGGACAGAGAGACCCTCCGCCACCTCCTGCCACTAATTAAACTATTTCACTGAAGCAGACACCGCTAGTCCCCTCGTTAGTACAGCAGAGCTCCCAGAGGCCACCTTGCTGCAGGATGCAGGGGAGGAGACCTCAGTGGGTAAAAGGCATAGAGCCAAGGTGTTCCCACTCCTTGCCCTCTCCCAGCGGACATCAGGTCTCCGATCTTTCTGGAAAGAGCCTTGGTTATGGGGAATTCCACAAGCAGGTATGAAATCCACAGGCCTACAGCTGGGAATGAACGCGACAATAGCATCGTATGAGTGGATAATCCCATCTGAACAGCTATCTGTATTTTTTTTTTGCCTGTCATTCACCCACCATATATTAAAATATATTCTTGCCAGGCGGTGGTGGCACATGCCTTTAATCCCAGCACTTGGGAGGCAGAGGCAGGGCAGCCTTGGTCTCTAAGAGCTACTTCCAGGACAGCAAAGGCTGTTACACGGAGAGACCCTATCTAGAAACGAAACAAAATAAAACAAAAACCAACCAAATAAATAAAATACATTCACCTGGAATAGCAATTTTCAGCATCTAACTTCTAAATATATAGATATTGTTAAATTTAAACA
>NC_022032.1:9766387-9767966 GCF_000317375.1 Microtus ochrogaster
AAAAAAAAAAAAAAAAAAAAAAAAGTACTTTGTGGAGATTTATTCCTTGCCTTTCTGTCCAATGGCCCTCCCCCCCGAAAGTCACCTCTTTCCCACATCTAAGACCCATGCTGCTTGGTGTCACAGATAGAGTCAAATACAGATTCCACAGAAGAGAACACGTTTGATGTGGCCTTCCTCTCTGCCTTCAGGCTGGACAAGCAGCGGTTCTGATGGCTATACTACACCACGGAATCTAAAATGACAACGAACTTTCATATTCTGTTATATTGAAATCAAGCGTTACTTTAGAAGGACTGTCTTCCTTACCCATGGCTTTGTAATAAATCATGCCATTGGAAAAACACTGGGTGCACTATGTGGATCTTCCAAATGTCCACTCATTTCACTATGCAATAAAAAAAAATCCACTACTTTCACAGCTGTAAGTTGGGAACCTATAACTCATGATAATAGAAAAGTTTTCTAAACTATATTTTCAATTAATTAAAGCTTTAATTTGGGGAGGATTAAAGGCGTGCACCACCACCGCCTGGCCCTAAAGCTTTAATTTCAAATAAAAACTTTAATTTTATTGTTTTTAAGTTATTCTGATTAAAACGACAAGCTTATCTTGCACACTTGCAGCATTCAATTTATGATCACAAAAGTGTGTATTTTTATTTACATACATACACACATACATGTATATATGCGTGATATACTGGTGCACTTCCAAGTTCAGACAGATGAATATGTGTGTTTGTCTTTGTAGTGCTGGAGACCCAAGCAAGGAGTGGGACCCAACCCAGGTCTCACTCATCTGCCACAAGGTCTGATGCTGAATCACCAGCTCAGCGGAAAAGTGCTACTCCAACGTTATTAGATAAAATTTTATTCTTTAATAGTAAAGTGTAAAGAATATAATTTTAAGTAGCAAATGTCAGTGCCGCTGTCCTTGTATAAAAAGAGCCTGGTGGTGATGGCGCACACTTTTAATCCCAGCCTGCACTAGGGAGACAGAGGCAGGTGGACCTGCAAGTTTGGGGCCAGCCTGAGTGAGTTTCATGACCAAAGGCTACGAAGAGAAACCCTGTCTTGATAAATGAACAAACGAATGAACAAGTGGGCTAGTAGTGATGCCCGCCGCTGTACGGTTAGGAAGGGAAACTAGTCTCTTGGGGATAGTGAGGGCTGAGGGATACAGCCCATAGTGCACAACAGAAATGAATAGCAGAAAGGGCTGAGGGTAGGAGGAAACAGTCTAGGCTTCATGGACTCTGGTCAGAGGCCACCTAGGGTGGGAGGACCACACTGAGAACTGCTGTCCTGCACAGGCAGCAGCTGCTGCTTATTCGAGGACCACAAGGGTGGACGGCAGGAAGAAACAAGAATTTCTAACAGCTGTTAGCAACAAAGACCCGACAAGCAACTGAGGCAAGAAGACGCTTGGATCTCAAGAGGGGTAGCACAGATTTGGGAGGTCAAAGCCAGAGTTACAGGAGACTTTGTCACAAATGTAATGACTCCTGTACACTTATTGTATATGTAAATACTTCCATCAGTAAACTGAGTTTAGAACGCACAGGTGAGGAGAATT
>NC_022032.1:9768066-9769091 GCF_000317375.1 Microtus ochrogaster
CCAAAACCAAAAAAAAACACCCCAAAAATACAACAACCAAAACAAAACGGTAAAAATTTTTAATGTCTAATGGGAAGAAGGGGCAAACAGGATGGGTCATTCATCACCTAGGAGGAGTTATCTGTGTTTGAAAGGCAGAAAACAGAGGCCCAGGCCCACCCAGTCTAGCTCTAACTGCTGCCAAAGCAAAGTCCATTGCTGACCCCTGCAGATTCCGATGGCCGCGCAACCAGGAACAAATGTTAACTTTACATGCTTACCAACAGTCTTTAAAAATAAAAAATCTTTAAAGATAGTCTTGAGTGGTCCAACACGATCTTGAAATTCCAGTCCTCCAGCCTTCTTCACTGGCCTGTACCATTGTGCTTGGCTCACGCAGTATTGGGGGCAGAAACTAGTGCTCAGGTATGCTAGACATCACTCATGGTTTGTTACTCTGGCTTGGAACCCTCTTTATATCTCAGGCGGTGCCAAGAGAAAAGATGTGTGCAGGGCAACATGACAATAAAGACGAATAGGAGGGGGAGAAACCTACCAACGACTTCAGGTAACACTAATTGATACCTGTATTTCTTAAAGTGCTAAACGAAATCATATAGTTCAAAAAGTCATTAATGTAAATAGATTATTTGGGGGAAGAGGGCAGGGCACCCTTCACATTCTAAAACACGTAAAAAGAGGCTTTAGCTCCACAGTGTTGCAAATCTCTTTAGTGTTTAGTTTATTAAAAGGCAACTAGGTCCTCACATCTGCTTCTAATTAAATCTATCTCAACAGTGTTTTCGTTCTAGTACATGAGGAAAATACGGTCTCAGAACACTGTCAACCAAACCAGTCAGGCTGTAGATGCTCCCTGATACCACAACGAAACCTGACCAAAAAAAAAAAAAACAAAAAACAAAAAAAACCCTAACAATGGGCTTTGATATACGTTTTACATGTATATTAAAATGTACTTTGTGTGCCGGGCGATGGTGGTGCCTGTCCTGGAACTAGCTCTGTAGACCAGGCTGGTCTCGAACTCA
>NC_022032.1:9771345-9773152 GCF_000317375.1 Microtus ochrogaster
ATTACTGAGATTTTGATGCAGGATTTAACACTGCAGTTAGGAGAAAGAACGCAAGTAAGACATAGCCCAGGACATGGGTGCAGACTTCTGGTTCATGAGAGCTGCTGGAAACCTGACTCCTGAGATTACGTTTCTAGTTACATGCTCTGACACTGAAACAGATACTAAATTAGGTGTGGTCTCTTGGGGGTGGAGGCAGAACATCAAGAATTCAAAGCCAGCTGTATAACAACTTAATTTCCATTTGAAATAAGCTATGTCTAGTTAGACACAGCATCACCAAAACTGAGCATCTCCTGTTATTTTAATGTTATTAAATTACTAAAATCACAAACACCAACCACTACAGGGGCAGATAAGTTTGAAGAGAAGAGCGAGATGGAGATAGACGGTCAACACTGAGAACTAGGGCTGGATCTGAAATGTCCCCCAGAGGCCATTTTACAGGCTCATTGTACAGAGTGGAAACTTTTAGTGTGACCTAATGAGGTCTCCGGGTCACTGGGAGCACGCCCTTTCTTTCTTTGCCTCTTGGTGATAAACTGAGTATTTTTTTTTTTTTTTTGGTCATGTGCTCACGCCATGAAGGGCATGTGCCGTAGGCAATGGGCCCAAACCAATCAGACTCAGAGCTGAGCCAAAATAAACCTCTTTCCTTTGTAAGTCAAATCTTCTCAGGTATTTTACTGTGTCAACAGAAAGTGACTAAGGCAGAAGGGCTCAATGAAAGATGGATCCTCCTTAAAAGGATGTTTGTTGTCGCAGTTCTGGGGTTTGTCGGTGTGGGCTGGTCTTACCATCCTTGCCTTCTAGGGCCTTGGTACCTGGTGTCCCTAGAGGAGGTCATTTGGGGTGTTGACCACTGTTGCTCCTGTATCATCAGATTCAAACTGTTCCCAGCAAGGACAACCTCTCTCTCTAGACCTGCTGTCTTCCTAGGCCTGCTGACAAAAGGCAGAGGTCACCGGTCCCTCTTCCCATTCAGGAGTGTGGCCCTCCTGGCCTCCACCCTGCACCTGATTGTGTGGGGGTAGGGTAGGCACTGAAAAGGGTCTCCTGTGCCATGGGCGGGCCTGGAATGCCTGCGATCACACTTTTCTTCACCATTTCTGTTGCTTCTGACTCGCTGAAGACACCCTCTCCCCCATTAGAGTTTCCCTCCAGCCTTCTTTGTTGTTGTTGTTTGTTTTGGACAGGGTCTTAAAACTTAGCCCAGCCTGGCCTCCAAGTCAGTTTTCCTGCCTCAGCCTCTAGAGTGTGGAGGTTACAGGCTCGAGTCACCATGCCCAGCTTATGATAGGATCTCACCCATCAAAACCAGTAGGCATAGGTAAAGACAAAGGGATAAACAAAGACATGCTTCCTCTCATCCACCTCAGGGTGGCCCTGAGGGCTTTCTAGGCTACTCCAAGGAGATAGTTAAGGCCCTGGTTTCTTATTAATACTCTCCTCCTCTACCTGGAGACTATTCAGGTACTGTTCCGCTCCTGCGCCCTCAAGCTGTTCGAGGCTTTGGGGCAGGGGAGTGTCCTCCAGTCTCCACTCTGCTCAGCCAGACAGCACAGGAAATGTCCTTCGGCTAGGACCCACCCCTTTCTCACCCCAAGCTGTTAAAAGTACTGCTCTGAGGGTGAGGATAGAGGCAGCTGAGGAGGAGCTGGATGGTGGAGGAAGCAGGCTGAGGAGTGAAGCTGAAAACCCAAACAACATAGCAGGATCTGTGTTTTATACACACATGCCGCAGAAGGGTGCACAGAATGCGAATAGGGTGCTTCTGGATGGTGGGAAGATTTCTGATTGTTTGAAG
>NC_022032.1:9773492-9775796 GCF_000317375.1 Microtus ochrogaster
GCCACCACCGCCCTGTGGCCTCTTTTTAGAAAAGAAAAAAATTGGATAAAACATGAAACTTTATAAAGTGAAATAATGAATGCATTTTTAAAACGTTCACTCTGTGTGTGTGCAAGCGTGGCCATGTGCACACTAGAGCAACTAACTGTGTGGAGATCAGAGGACAGCATTTGGGGCCCAGGGATGGAATCAGACAGCCAGGGTTAGCAGCACTAGGTCATCTCTCCAACCCTGAAGAAAACTGAGAACCTTCTATATTTAAGTCTAAGGAGAAGGCTGGGGGAAAGAGAGACTCGGGGCTGGGGATGCAGCCCAGTGGGCAGAGCACTTGGTGTTCACAGAGTTCTGGCTCCTGTCTGCAACTCTACCCAAGACTAAGATTCACTATCACCTAGGATGAAGCTCTAGACGTGTCTGGGAGGGCCATTTCTAGTCACGCTTGCACAAGGCTGGAAGCCCCTTTCCAAGGGCTGGGACCTGGGACTGAGCGAAAGAAGGAGGCAGAGCCCCAGCATGCATCTCTCAGGTTGAGGCGGCAGACACGATTGTACCGCTTCCTTCCTTCTTACCGCTGTGCCTTCCTGGTTATGATGGATCGCACCTTCAAACTGTGCGGTAAGTGTGTCAGGAATCTAGTCCCAGCAATGGGAAGAGCTAAATGCATACATCAAAACCAAACATAGCAAAGATGACAGCTATCTTCTGGTCCTGCATAATAATAATAATGTATTTTTTAATCCTGAGAGCATGTGACTGGGAAGATGGCTTGGTTGGTGAAATCCTTGCTGCTTAAAACAGTGGGGGTAGCTCTGGGCTCTCAGCACTTGCAGGGAGGGATTGGAGTCAGGAAGGTCCCTGAGGTTTGCTGGCTAGTCACTCAGATCCAGGTCCAATGAGACCCTAGTTTTCAGAAATAAGGTAGGTAGTGACACAGAAAGTAATATGCATCAAGGCTGCCCTCTTGATGGCACACATGAGTATACCATACACACATACATGCACATACTATACATAGACTGTCTATACTATGAAAAGTTTTCATGAACACCCGAGGGAGCTGTTTACGGAGTCATGGTTCCACCCTTAAGCCCTCAAAAACCTACAAGTCAGAATCTTTCCTTTGCTTCCTGTCCCCTGACGGGTCCCCACCTCCCAAAGGGTTCAGCTTATGGAGAGTGGGAGTAGAGTTCCCAACACCTCACTGTCAGAGCAGGCAAGGGACAGACAGCTGTCTTCAGAGTTTGCAATGTCGTGTGCTGTGTTGCTGCTCTCCGGAAGACAGAAGCACAGAGCCGTCCTGTGGTCACTGGGAGCTTCAGACAGGGAGGCTAAACCCTACCCTGGCTCACACTCACAAGGACTTCACGGTTCCGAATGGTCACAAAACTCCTCCAGTTTGTGGACAGTACTATGCGGGAAGCTCCAGGGGTCTGGCGGGCAAATAAAGATGGGTTCTGATTTTCCTAAGACTATGCCCTGCCAGCCTTTGTAAGTACTTACAGACCTGCTTTGGAGGCTGCAAGGGCAAGGGGGAGTTACAAGGAACAGGCTAGAGGTTGTTTAATTCTGTGCTTTACTGACGACCCCCAATACATCTGTACATTAGGATCGCTTAAGGTGAGTCTAAAAATTCATGTGTATGTGTAAGGGCGGACCACCCGAGGTTAACATCTGGCCTCCACATGCACCTGCTCACACACATCTGCACACACAATTCAGAGCCAAATCCTAGCTAGGAACTCACAGAATCAAAACCCCGGAAGCTGGTTTACAGCAGAGTTCTGGAGTCCACTGACAATCTGCTCAAAACTCAACTGAGGACCAGGAGTCAGTAGCTCCATCCGCAGAAGATTCATGCCCAGTGACGCAAGAAAATGGCCACAGTGAGAACACCAGTTACTGCAGCACTTGGGAGGAGGTGGCAGAAAGACCAGAAAGTCAAGGTCGTCTTCAGGCATTTACTGGCCAACAAGGAGGAGATCTGTTTAGGCCAAGCAAAAGCACTAATAGGTATTGGTTGCCTCTGCCTTCAGGTACAATATAAGGTTCAATATAGGTACACTGCAATTAAACTCAGAAGCATTTATTCAATTAAATTCCATGTGCATGATGAGAAGCACAATCTAAGGTATACTTCTTACATACCTACACTTCAGTGTATCCCAAAACTATGTCCTGGGGAGGAGGTTGCGAGAAAAATGGCTCAGCAGGTTAGAGCACTTTCTCTTCTCCCAGAACCTGAGTTTGGTGCCCAGCACCCACAATATGCGGCAAAAATTGTACATTTTTTTTCTTTCTTTTCTT
>NC_022032.1:9775961-9782795 GCF_000317375.1 Microtus ochrogaster
GGACAGTAAGCAATTATGACCAGATTTAGGAACATAAAAGCATATAAATCCATGCTGTGAAAACACTCTGGGCGCACATCTCCCTGCTCAATGTTGAGTGTAGACAACTCCAGGAGCCTAACTGTAGAAGCAACAGGCACAGGGCACAGCTATCACTACGACTACACAGGCTGGGCCAGGTCTGGCTGTCCTGAAACTCGCTTTGTAGACCAGGCTGGCCGCGAGCTCACAGACACCTGCCTGCCTCCCGAGTGCTGGGATTAAAGGTGTACTCAAACCCATGATTTTACTAGTGAAAATACAGTTAATCTGAGTGCAGAGGCACACACCCACAAACAGCAGACAAGAGAGGCAGATAAGCAGCAGAATGCCTTAATTCAAAGCCAGGTTAATGTACCCTGAAGCTCCAGTTACCCAGGGCTACACAGGGAGACCCTGCATGATACCCATCCTCACCCACCTCCCCCAAATTAGTCGAGAAGACACACTACATTCCTGGAATAGTACCACTCTCTCTTTCTCCTAAACCTGCAAGGAAGGACAAATGTCTGAAGCCACACAATGCTAACACCCATCAACTATGGGGAAAGAACAGCGAGCCAAATGCTCTATAAAAATAAAACTGGATGACATCTTGCATTCACCTGCTACCTCACATATATTTCTGCCTTCCTAATCTTGATGTGGGTGATCTTGTGATACGGTTTTGTTAACTTAGAGCCATCACGTGACGAAAACATAACTTTCTTCTTATAGTTGAGCGAACAGGAGCACAGAAAGATTAAATGCCTTTGTGCAGGTCACTGAACTTGACCACAGCTGCCAGAACCAGAACTGTCAGATATTGGGGTCTACAGGCACGGCCACCATCACACTCTAAAACCCGGTTTCCCGCTCTGTTCCCCAGCACGAACGGAGCATGCATGGCCAGTACACACAGGAGTCAGGTCCTATCTAGATTAAGATGTAGCATCTCTCCCATGTCCCTCACAGTGGGGCCAAGATTTCCCTGACATCCGTGACTGCCACCAACATCTTGGCAGCTCTGTCAAGCAGGAACCATTGCTTCCTTCCTCCCCGGGAGACTGCACACCGGGTCTCCTTTCAGTCCAACAGGTATCAACTGAGAACCGTGCAGGTGAATGTTTGCTGTATAATCAAATCAGAGAGCATGCTTCCTCTAGAGGTGACAGAGCGCACTTTGCAGGGTAGTCATGTGAGAGCAGCGACAAAAAGCGGCATTCACGTCAGTTCCTCATCCTCTGGGCTTTCCAACCCCCAAATTCTGAGCCCACTGCCAAGTCCACCTGACAGGTCGCTAAACAGATCAACGCTGTACCTTGTAACTGGACCCACCAGTCCACATTCACTCAGGCACCGGGAGTCTGTGGGGTGCTTCTCAGAAAACGGTAACAGTGGAGAGGACATGGAAAAATCACAGTTCCCAGAGGGAACACTAGCGGATGACAAGGTCAGCCGAGTTGCTGCGAAGGGCTGTTTGTCAGGGTCGCTGTCGTAAAAGGGAGCTATATAAAGAAAAGGCATACTAACTTTAATTTTCTCAAGAAAACGCTACTCTCTGATTTTTCAAAAATATATTTTCAAAAATAGTTCTTTGGTTGATTTGAAAGGACAGAGGTATTGGTGGGGGGGGGCAGACCCCCTATGTAGCTTAGGCTAGCCTCAAACTTGTGGCCACTCTCCTGCCTCATCTCACCACCCCTCCCCCCATCCCTGACCATGTGCTGGAATTACAGGTTTGATTACCACATCCAGCTTCAAGTTTGTTTTGCCAGGAGCAGTCCCAGCAGTTCTGATGGAGCCGTGGAGACTATCTGACCACTGCAGAGTTCTGATCTATTGGAATGGAGAGGAAATGAGCAGTGAGGCCCGAGAGCCAAGATCTGCTCACACACGCTCCTGTAACTTCAGGGCCCTGGGGATGGCTAGTGTGCACCCCTCTGCAGTGTCCTGCCTGCCTCGGTGAGCAGGCTGTCTATCTGGTCCCTGGCTACCTGGTTTACAGGTTTGAGTTCTAAGAAAAGCAGACAGCATTGAGAGGGAAGGCTGGAGCTTGGTTGGTTTGTCACTAGGGTGACATTTCCTGTTTGGATATGTCCAGACACAAAGATGGATGGAAATGTTTCCAGAATTCGGAGAGCAAAATCCAAAGTTTCAACTTACTCATCCACTTACTTTAATACTAAATAAGTATGTGTGTCACAAAGACCGGGTCTAAACAGGTCAGGATGAAATACGCGAGAGATGTCCTTACAGCCTCCCTTGTCCTGCAACTATTCCAAGAAGGTGCAGTTCTATTTAGATTTCCTTCCTCAACCTAGGACATGAAAAAGCAAAATAATTTTTCTCCCTGTTAAGTCTTTCCTTTCTGAAGCCAAAGAACTAATGTCCTTCAGCAGAGTAAAGTGAACACCGAGAGCCAGCTGCTCTTCCCAAGGATGGGGGCAGGGAAGAAGACACTCGTGGTAGCCAATGGCATGTCAAGGAAACACAGAAAATGAGAATCTATCTGGAAGTGCAGTTCTGATCAAGCTGAGCCTTTTTTTCTTCTTCAAATGATGGCCAATCACTAACAAGAGTGCCGCCCCCAGAATTTAGGGAGGAAGAACGAGCTATTTCATCACCAAAATGGAAAACGAGAAGCAGCTAGCTGGCATCCCACAGTCCTGTCTCACAAGCAGCGCGTAAGAATTCTTTGCTGGTGCTGTTTCCAAAATGAAAAGCAGGTCAACTTACATGGCTCTCTGGCAATGAACTGAGGTACAGTGTTGGGCAATGGAGTACTGGGGTTCGGAGTCCCTACGAGTTTGTTCTTGGCCATCTTCGTGTTTGCCTTAGCAAACTCTAGTCGTAGTGTTTGCGGGATTTCAGGATCGAAGCGGATGCCCTTTGGGAAAAAGAACAAATGGAAGATGTTAACCAGAATGGTGACAAAATCAACACACATGTAAACTCTGGCCGATGTCACAGGCTCAAGCAAGGGCTCTCGTTCTCAGTATTCACACAGAACATGCAAAACCTACACTACAGCATGGCCAGAAGGCCAGGCAAATGCGGCTCGCGCCACCACAATCTTCAGTTACGTGGATGTGCAAACATCCCTGTTCTTCCAGAACATTGTCTAGTCTGCCTTTTAAAATGCAGACCAGCAAATTCATAACACAGCTTAAAAACTTTGACTGGCGGCTACTGAGGCTGGAAAACATGACCAATCCAGAGAGAGACATGCTGGGCTGCGCTGGTTTGACACCTGAAATCCCGAGCAGGCTGCACTCCGAATGGCATTATAAACAATGAAATTCTTCAGGGCTTTTACTATCGGCTACCTATAAATAAAGAAAAAGAACTCTGTCTCTGATTTGGTTTTACAAAGGTAATATAAGTCCCTGTATACTCAGAACACAGAAATTAAACAGCTGCAATATTTTAAATGTAACTATTTTCATTTAATTCCAGTCATTGCATGAATTTGCTAGGCTCAAAGAGGAGAGATCCTGACTTCTTTTATGGTTGGCTTACAGGTACAAGGAAACAAAAGATTCCAGGGGCCTGAGAGAAAAGTAGCTTTAGTCCCTACCCGTGCCTAGGACCTTTAAAAAAGCAAAACAAAAACAAACAACCAAAACAGCTGGAGCCTGGTGGCACTCCCCTGAATTCCAGCACCTGGAAGGGAGGGGCACTTGGAAGGCAAAGGCAGGTAATCTCTGAGCTCAAGGCCAGTGAGTTCCAGGACGGTCAGGGCTACACCTAGAAACCCTGTCCTGGGAAAACAAAACAAAACAAAACAAAACAAAACAAAACAAAAAACCAACAAAAACCACATTTCACTGAAACAGATTCCAGGCAACCTAAACTACAAGATTCACATCAAGTAGATTTCGGGACTTTCTCCCTCAAGAATGTCTCCATCACCAAGCAGAGCTGGGAGCCTAATGAAAGCCATTCCATGCCAGGAATTCTAGACATTACCATCAAAAAGGCACTCCGGATAGAACTCCACGTTTGTCTCAGTCCTGAAAGTGGGGTGTGCTAAGAACACAAGCTTTTCATTTATGTGGGCCCAATGGTCTCTATATTCCTTTCTTTAAAAAAGAACCCTTTCTTTTGAGAACTTCATGAGCACTGTAGGCACAGCATCCCTCCCGCCTCTTTCCACCTTCCCTCACTGGAAGAAAAGTCAGGGCTGTTTCCACAAGTCATCAGAATGTCTGGAGACCAGAATGAACGACTCTGAACTTCACAGGTTCAGTCCCAAAGACATAAGGAAAAACCTGATAATAACAGCAACAGGGAGTGGTCAGCTGCAGTCAAACAACAGAGTCTCAACCCAGAGACTGCTCTGAGTGTGAAGAATTTATTCCTGACTTGATTATTATGGGGGAAGAGAACCATTAAGGCTTAAAAAACACAGCAAGGGGTAGGGAGCATTGCATTTGTATAGCCAAGACGAACCAACCAAAGTCAAAAAGAGAAGTTCTGTGAGATAAAACAAAAACACGGACAAAGCTAACGCTGGGGCCAGAGCACACATGGTGAGACAGCCTTAAGCAGCATTTGCTTCCCTTCCCCCAATGGACGACGAGACACACTTTATCCTCTCTCAAACCCATTGGCACTGGTTCACATCAATAATTTCAGCACTTGGGAGGAAGCTGAGGCTAAAGGATTATGGGCGTGAGTTCAAGGATAGCCTGGGCTACAGAGTGAGACAAACCCTATCTTTAAGGAAAACAAATGGCAGAATTACCCTCACATCGAATTCCATATTCCCAGATATGGACTAAAGAAGTGTCTTTGCAGAGAGGCAACTGTGTTCCCCTGGAAAGCCCTGCACATCTGCACCAAAGCATGGCAGACATGCAACACTGGCAGACACTTCAGGAGCTCTTGCAAACACCACTCCCCACCAAGCCCGAGCCTGCAGCAACATGAGACCTAGTAACAAAAGTGTCCCGGGTCCTGTCAGTAGCCCCTGGAGCATTTAGCCCTAGACCACAGGGCTCACTTCCTGGAGTCTAGAATCCGCCAAAGCCATCACTGTGCTGCTCACCCCTTGTACAGCCAATCTAAAACATACTGGAGCGAGTCCCCCTCCTCCCTGTCCCCCCTTCTCATACCCTTTCTCTTGTCTGAGTTAAAATAACATCAACATCATGTTCCAAATCAAAGTTCCAGCATCTTATTAACAAAAACAAAACAAAACAGAAAAGCTCAGAAGTTAAAATGACCTAATTTGTTTGGCAGCTTATTGGGAGGCCAGAGGCTCAGAATACAAGCTGCATTCCGCCAGCATCTTTAGCAGCAATACCATATTTGGTAATCAATATCCTGCCCCACTAGGTTTCTATCCATAGGGATTAGCCAAGTCCCAAACATTTTAAATGGTACAGGATGATGAGCTGGGGAGGGAGAACAAGGGAAAGGGAAGGAAAGAAAGGAGAGAGAGCATGCCATGGGAGGAAATACCGTGTGCTTTTAATTAAAACCTAGTAAGATCCCTCTCTGGCGACAGAAACGTGCCAGGTGAGGGGGCAACCAAACGAAGCAGGGACTCTCTGCTGCTACACAGATCAGAAAAAGACACGCTCTAGATATCAACATTAACGTGGGGATGAAGATACTGTTCTTTACAAACCACTCAATCCAGCTGCTACAGGGCTGCGCAGGCCAGTCTCCCAGCAATCCAGATTAGGTATGTATGACCTGGAGGCTGAACAGGGCAGCCTGCGTGTGAAGACACAACGCCACAGACAATGGTGGATCCTTGGTAGTCCACTGTACGTCAGAGAACGTGAGGGCTAAGTATGGTGAAAGAGCAAAGGGCCAAAGGTCACCAGGTGGCAGTGAGCCACAGATGGCACAGGGAGTGGGCATAAGCAAAGGTAAGGTCACAACAGGGCTGGTCAGGCCCTGGGGGCTCTGCAGTCCATGTGGGGCTGGGGTCCCCACACAGTAGTGCCGTCAAGACCAAGTGGGGGGCTTGCTTTGTTTGTAGTGCTGGGCCACTGTGTTTTTGGATCCAGCATTTTTTTTTTTTTTTGGTTTTTCGAGACAGTGGTTTTGGAGCCTGTCCTGGCACTAGCTCTTGTAGACCAGGCTGGCCTCGAACTCACACAGATCCGCCTGCCTCTGCCTCCCAAGTACTGGGATTAAAGGCGTGCGCCACCACCGCCCGGCTTGGATTCAGCATTTCTGACACAGGACTGGAAACTGACGTATCCAAGACTGTTGAGTAATGTTGTGGCCACCTATGCAGTGATCACATGACTCATAGCGGCCAGAGGTCTTTTTACTGTAAGAAAGATGAGCTCCTTGAGAATCCACAACAGGATCTCAGAGACCAAACAGGAAGTCATCAGGGCAGCTGGTTGAGAAAGCAGCCCAACTGGTCCTCTCTAGACCGGGCACTGGGGGACCAATGTCTGTGCACTGTGCCCTTGCTTCTCTGACCACAGCTGATCACTTAAGGGATAGATGCTTCCCCAAGTGACCGAACCATTTTTCTCTCTTGGGATTGAAACACTGAAGACACAAAAACGAAGGTGTCCAGAGCAGTCACCCTGCCTCTTGTGGAGAGCAGCTGTCCATTTGGGGTTCTTTGTAGCATGCGAATGCCTGGAAGAGGGGTTAACCAGTGCAGTAAACAGAGACCTGTGTCTAATAGTCTGCCCAAGCTGCACAGTGAGCATGCCTATCGGTCCTCAGCAGGGAGTTTAGGGGTAGTAGAATCATTTACAGAGTGAGAGGGAGGGAGATGATGGGGAGGGAAAGAGGGGGAAGAGAGGGAGGGGGGAGGGAGATGATGGGGAGAGA
>NC_022032.1:9782987-9794085 GCF_000317375.1 Microtus ochrogaster
AGTTGTGGCACACATACAAAGACACCTGTGGGTTGGCTATATTAAGGCTTGTTAAGAAAAGGGAGAGAGAGACAAGCACAGACTGCGTTATTTGAATTGTTACATACTTTAATTTAAAGCTATAATTGACCAAACCCAGCACAGTCATTTCCAGAAGAGAGAAAGATGAGGCTGGTGTGAAGGCCATGAATCACATGATCAGTCAGACTGCTGGCTGCAAATTCTGCCAACCTGAGTCGGATCACAAACACCCAGGGTGGAGAGAGGTTTTCTCCTCTACTTCCATGAGCTCTCCTCCAACCTCCACGGATGTACATGCAGTGGCAAGAACAAAATAAATAAAGCAAATCTTTTTTTAAAAAAAGAACACGTCTGAAGCTGGCATTATAGGGAGGGGGTGGCGCACACCTTTAGTCCCAGCACTTGGGAGGCAGACAGAACTTGAGTTGGAGGCCAGCCTGGTCTACAGAGGGAATTCTAGGACAGCCAGGGCTACAGAGAAATCCTGCGTGTGTGTGTGTGTGCAGGGCCATGGTAGGCATACAACCCTCAGATGACATTTTCTGTTTACCTTAAAAACTTATGCTGGGCCAGTGAGATGGATGAAGCAGATAAAGGTGTTTGCCATGTGGTGACCTAAGTGCCATCTCTGGAACCACTGTGAAAGGGGGAACCAAATCAACCCCACAACCTTGTTCTCTGGCTGTCACGTGTCATGGCCTGCCTATCTTTTAAAAGTTACTGAGAAATTACTCCCAATTTAGAGAACGGGTACGTAGCACAAGAAATTCCTGTTACCACACACAAGTCCCTGAGATGCTGACATATGACCACACGTACTTTATCTTTCTGCTCCTCTTCTGCCTCTTTCCATAGCTTCTACCACTATTTAAGTCTTATGAGTAATGCATTAACTTCACTGCAGCTTGACTTCCTAAAAATAAGGGCTGTTCTGTGTTTTCTGACCCAGGACCTCTCCAAGAATCATACAGGGCATCTACCTGTCACCTGCTCCATCTCCTTGACATTTAATACCAACTTTGTTTTATAAACTGTTTCTCATTGAAGTGTGTGTGTACACACGCGGCTTCTGATTTACATTCAGCGTTATTTCAGTAGGCAGACGATGTCATTTTGGACCCCCGTTAGTGACAGGAGCTTTGATCACTTGCCACATTTTCTCTAGTGTGGGGCCACTAAAATTTTGTTTTTGTGTTTGGTTAGGGATAGAGTATCATTGTAACCCAAACTCAGAGAGGCCCTACCTCAGGCTACACGGCACTAGGATTCCAGGCCACTGACAGGCCACCAGTTCTGGCTAGCTCTTCTAACAATGAAACGCATTGCCAGAATAGTCCTCTCAGGCTTTAGAAACACCCCACTTCTCACGAAGACCACCACTAGTGGAAGACTTCCTTCCGACTCTCACCGGCACAAATGGTGCCGTGGTAAACTAATCATTCCCTTTTTGTAGTGTATTTTGTCTCACGAGGCAGCTCTCCCTGGCTGTCCTGGAACTCACTACACAGACTAGACTGGTCCAAACTCCGGAGATCCCTTTGTTTCCTGAGTGCTGGGACTGAAGGAGTGCACTACCACCAGGCATGGCTCATTCCCTTTCCACACGGTACTTCTTATTCCCAGGAAAACGAGCATTCACATCAGTGCTGACGTACAGGTTTGTATTGTGTGATTATAATTCATTGCTTTATGACTGACAGCCTCATTCTACCCAAACCTTGTCTCGGAGGCTTTCCCACCCATGGATTCAACTGTTGGCAGACTGAGAGTATCTATCATCCAAAAAAAAAAAAGACTAAAAATCCCCAGAACAGCAGTGTGTGGCACGTGGCATGCTAAGTTTTACTGTCAACTTGACATGACTTAGAGCCAGGTGTGAAGACAGACACTGGAGCGGGGAACTGCTCAAATCAGGCTGACCTATGGCCACGTCTGTGAAAGATTATCTCGATTGATGACTGATGTAGGGAAGCCCAGGCCCCTGTGGATAGCAACTGAGGCGCACACCTCTACTCCCAGTACTGGGGAGGCAGAGGCAGGTCTCTTTGAGTTGGAGGCCAGTCTGGTCTACACAGTCAATTCCAGGACAACCAGCACAGGTACATAGAAACCCTGTCTCAAAAACCCAAACCCAAATCAAAGGGGAGGATCAGGGTTGAGTTCCAGCACCTGCATGGAGGCTCTCGACTGTAACTCCAGCTCCAGGGTATCTTAACATCCTGACACCTTCTGCTGGCCTCTGGGTCTGCACTCACATGCACGAAACACTCATACACATAAACTAGGAATAAATAAATCGGCTGTGCATGGTGTGTGCATATGCCTTTTGTCAGTGCTTGGGAGGCTGAAGCAGGAGGATATGTCTCATTCTGAGGCCAGCTAAGTTTACACATTGAGCTCCAGACGAGCAGGACCTACATAGTGAATTTCACTCTACCTTTAAAATCAAAGAAAAGAATATTAAAACAATAAAATAAAAGGGCACATGGCTGCTGCCGTGAGTTCCTTTCCTGTCACTATCCCTGAACATACAACACAGCTACTATTTACAGTGCATCAGGAGCTCTGAGAGGAGGCATGACATTCTTCGCTGTCAAAGACTATGACGTTACAAAGGCGCATTAGTGCTTTCCCCTTAGGAGTTAGTTTAAGTTAGTTAAGTAGGCCTGTCAATCGAGCGACAGGAAACCGTATGCTGAGTTCTTGGTATCTTTTTAATGTACTCACACACCCACGAGAGCTGCCTCACTGCTAACTAAATCTGGTAGTTCATCTGCCTTTTTATCTCCTTGGCCACCAGCCAAAATCCTAAGCAAGCTGCCCAGACACTCTAGGGTCAGTCTCTCTTCTGAAGACCCCGGCCACCTCCACACAGCTGCTGGCAGACCTCCTCAGCTTTCTTGTGCTCTAAGTCAGAGATGGGGCTTTCTTCCTCTTCTCTAACTCCCTCTTTCTGGCTGTTGCCAGGAATTACAATCTGTTGGCCCTGTTATTCTAGTAAGATGGTCCTTGAGCATCCTTCTGAATCCGTTTTAAACCACTTTTTAGCAAGATTAAAAACTCACAAAAGGGCATCACTATTCCCTAGTAAGCTTTAACCCCCAGCCCCAAATTCTAATGAATTTACTGATAGGAAGGGTCTTACGTATCCCAGGCTGGCTTGAACTCCCAGTCCTCCATGTCTCCCCTTCCCAAGTGCCTGGATAGATGGATTACGCCCCAACCCATCAATTCCTGTGTGTTCAGCTGAGCAATCCTACGAAACTGCCTCTACTGGTGAGCAGCATACCACCCTCACCCTCCCTGCTCGCTCTAAGCGTCTTGCTTCTTCCGGTTAAGGATGATGGCTACTTCCTGTTGGAATGCTCACTTGCTTTCTCACGGCCCAGTGATCACACATCTCTGAGACACACGTACATCAAACAATAATCACACTAGAGAGCATGCCCCGGGTTCATCTTGCCGAGTCTTGTCCTTCTCTATACTCGGCTCCTAAGGGAAATCCTCTTCAGCTTTAAGGAATAGGGGGTCCAGAAGCAGCCCAGCCAGGTGTGTGCCGAAGGGGGAAAAGAAACAGCTCTTGTTTAATGAACCAATCCATTCTCACTTTCAAATACAGGATAATTTGTACTAGAAATCACACAGAGAACCAGAATGCAGGAAAATCGTTCCTTTTACAGTAATCTTCTTGGCTCTTCCTCAGCCTTAAGGACCTCTAAACTCAAGGCTGGAGAGATGGCTCAGCTAAGAGTAGGGGCCGCTTCCAGAGGACCCGAGTTTCATGTCAGCATCGCCTCCATAATTCCAGCTCCAAGAGATCCAACACCTCTGGCCTCCGTGGGCACTACTCAAGTGTACACACAGACACACACGCACACACTTAAGATTAAAGCAGATCTTTTTTTTTAGGGTAACATCAATAGAACAGATCCCAGAAAACAATAAGAAACCCGAGGAAAAGGTCCCCTAGCCAAAGCCAGGCTTGTTACTGAGCCAATCAACGGCCTTTCTAGACTAATGTCTACTGTCCCTTCTGATGCACAGCTTCACGGTTTCTGGCTGTAAAATCTCATATTCTCGAGTCCTTCTATTATCATCCGGTTTCCTAGCCAACACTCAAGGCAGCTTCTTCATGACCTGGTCTACGTGCTAACCCCCACACACCTGTCTTATCACCGACTACACGGGAGACAGTACTAACTATGCCTTCTTTCTCTTTACAGAGGCAGCACTCTCCTGGAAGCCTTAAGAAATTAAGCAGTGTGGTGAGCCTGGAGGGAGGGTCAGGAAAGTGACTTCCTGCCCAATTATCAGTAAATACCAAGCACTGAACAATTGAGTTGAACCAACAGTGTTGGTTACTGTAAGCAGTAGCAACAGAAAACAGTACCCGGGGGAGGAAGCACTAACTGAGCTCTCCGTAAACAGAGTGGTGAACCGTGCTGATCCTGGGGAGGTTTTCCTAGGTCTTTAGATTCAAATTCCGTGAGATCATCAGTTGGCTGGGATTTACTAAACAGTGACAGGTTTCCCAGCAACCTGCTCCTTCTATAAGAAAGTCACTTCTCTCCCCTACAGTTGACCAGAACCAGATAATAACAGTTGAGAGGATGACTTGTATTGCCCATTCTGAAACACTTCAAACTCAAGTTTTCCAATCACAACAGTATGTGGAAAAGCCACGGGCAAGATAGTCAGAGGCTGGAAGGGGTTTAATTATACAATATTATGTTAAAAATATTGCTTTTGGCTAGATGAAGTGGTACTTGAGAGGCCAAAGGAGGTCAAGTTCAAGGGCAGTGTGAGCTATGCAGTGAAACCCCGTTGCAAAACAGATTTCTTCTACCACAAGAAATGTATTTGAGGATTTTCTTCTACTTCAAAAATAAATTCTGTACCCATTAGCAATCGTTCTTTCTCCTTTTTCTTTTCCAACTCTTCCCCGAACAAACACTCATAATAATGTTTTCAATCTATATGAATTTGATTATCTAGTTTAGATAATTCAAATAAATAAAATGTAGCATTTTCAAACAGGACCCTTCATCAAGAATAATGTTTTCCAGGTTCACTTATTTGTGTATTATTCCAGATAGCACAGGTTATCCCACTGACGATTGTTTTTATTGACTAATATTCTACTGTATAAATATTAAATAAGCACACGGTATTTAACAGCCTTTCCCCAGTGAATGGCAGTAGATTATTTCTGTGTGCACACAGACACGAATCTTGGTGCCTGTTCGGAAGTCAGAGGACAACTCGTAAGAAACACTTTTGTCCTACCTACCACCGTGTGGGTTCTGAGGATCAAACTCAGGCTGCTAGGCATGGCCACAGGGACCTTAACTCACTGAGCTATCTCACCGCCCTGTGTCAGCTTTTTTACTGTATTAGGTAGGCCATCACAGATACTGGGGAACAGATTTCTGTATGAACACATACTTTGAGCAGAACTATATCATGAGGTAATTCTCCGTTAGCTTTTCTAACACTATCAGACCGGTTCAATTCCACCCGCCGATGCCCAAGCATCCGGATTTTCCTACTCCTCTGGCCAGACACTACCTGTTGCCTGTCTCTATATTCACAGTCTACAGAGTGTGAACGGACACACGGTTATGGTTCTGATTTGCATCCCTCTTATAGAAAGAGTAAGTCCACTGTTTTCCAAGAACATTTTGGCCACAGGGAGGAAATATCCTGGGGACAAGCTCCCAACAGAAAAGAAGACAATTAAATGAAAGTACTTGTGAAATTAAAAGCAAACGTTAGGAATAAAAGCTGCTTTCTGATGCTGTTGAAAGGCGGGCATTTCCAGCCCAGCCCAGCAGGTAAATACACGCGTGTCAGCCGCTCCGAGGTCTTACAGGGCTGAAACACGAAACAGATTTTGAGTTTTCAGGAGTGCTATCAGCTTTCACTTCTGCCAGCATCATAAAATGGATTAGAACCAGATTCTAGACAGCCTTTAAGCAAAGCTCTCCCTAGAGGTCTGTGAAAACAGCCTTTTCATTCCAATGACAAGGCAAAGACAAAGCCCTCCAGGTCATCAATAACCTCAGAGTGGGCAGGAGCCGGTTGGAGACAATGGCCATAGTTAAAGGAAGAGCAGCAGTTTGGTGCAAATGTAAATAAAGGGATGACTTGACAAAACCAGGAAATTAAAAAAATAAAATAAACGGTAAAAAAAAATTCAACACCAAAAAAAATCTATCTTGCATTGCTGTTATTTCTGAGAGGAATCAATCTTCTACCATTTAATAAACACCATTGTGTCCCAGTGATACGTGCAATAATTCAAGAAATAGTGCAAACCGCTGGAGACCAGGCAAATATCTATATCAAGCAAGAAATTCACCCAGTTTCAGAGCTGGGAATTTTGGAGACATCTGAACCTAGTGTGTTCAGCTGTGGACAGGACTGCTCACTGGCCTTGCTTCCCAGCCAATTAGGAATAATTGGATCTGTGAGGGTGTCTGGGGCTGCTGGCCACCTGGCATTAAGCAAGGGGAGGGAAGGATGATACCGGCCTACAGAAAAGAGCATAAACCTCACTGCAGGGCCAGGGGTAGAACTCAGAAGGCAGTGTCTGCACAGCGTTCACGAGGTCACGGGTTCAATCCCCTGTAGGAGCTGGAGGGTGCTGTGTTAGGCTCATCTTAAACGCCATGAGCCTCTGCCACGTGAGAAAGGAAGAGCCACCCGCATTAAGTAACCCGCTCTTGTCCCCAGGTGAGTGCTGAGAAGCCACCAGAACTCAATTTTCTGCTTCTCTGGCCTGGGACAGGCTTCTAGTTTTATAAAGACCACATTGTTCTGCTCATCATTGAGGTTGTTGTTCACTCTCCACTGTGCTGAAACCCGGGTGCACGTGGGTTCCGGAGAAGAATGAACAAAGGAACACAGCCATCGGATGGCTGCGTCTCATACCTTCCTAAATAAGGATGCTGCTGGCGGAAACCTCAGGACTGTTATTACCACAGCAAGGACTGCTGGGCCACAGCCTGCTCAGACTATGGCCGACCAATCACACCCTGTTCTTTTCCCTGATCCAACCACCCTCGAGAAGTGCTTGCCCTGGCTTCAGCTCAGAATAATCCAATTTAAGGCTCACTGTCCAAGCTTGAGTTAGACCCACACGACAGTACATGTGCCTCTCCATTAGCAAGACATCGCTATGCTTCAATAAGCAGACCCCCTTCCCAGGGCTGTCTACGGACATGTGGTTGTGTGCCTGATGGAGTCGCAGACACAGGGATAGGAATTCAGGCACAATTCCTTGTTAAATGAAGTACCAGGGTGCTAGGTACCATCTACCTCCATTTTAGTCCGTGATTGAAACTCAAAACTATGAAACTTGCACTCAGGAGGCAAAGACAGGCAAATCTTAACAGGCTCCAAAGCTACAGAGAAACCCCGTCTCCAAAAACCAAAGCAAACCAAACAAAAAAAAAAAATCAACTATGAAACTTTATATTGCTTTGAAATAACAGGAATATTATTCCATGCCTAGGCTAGAATGATCCGGAGGCTTAGCCACTAATTCCTGATTGTGTAATTCTTACCTCTGACAAACTAAGGTTTCTGAGTACTAAGACACAATTAACTTGACCGTTACAGTAGCTCACCCTTCATTAACCAACTGTGTTTGGGAGTCTGAGGACAGGACACTTCCTAGTGACCAGGCAACTTCCTTAAAGGCCATGAAATCAGGCTTTGCTCTCATTTATATGATGAAATGGCGTTTTAACCGCGCCCACACCCCACTAAGCCACCTGCCTCGGGTTATGAACTACAGTGGGGAAACCCTTATTACTGCTCCAGGTGGTCTGTCTTGCTTGCTTGCTTAATTTCCTTCCACCGGCTAGGCAGGAGCAGGCAAGAAAGCCTGTGGTCTAGGAACACCGTCACCTCGGCAGTGGCTAAGGGCAGTGGCAATTATAAACACCTCAAGTAGAGACCACAGCTCTGTGGAACTTCCTTGCGAGCGAGCTTTTAGGCTTTAGGGACAGGTTTTGGGAACTAGTTGCCTGGGACCAAAGGCTACCTTTACACTGCTGCTCTCCCACTGAGAATGAGAACCGTTGTAGGGTCTGCCTTGAAGAGAAAGGGAGACTTCCCTGTGGGTGGTTAGATTAGTCCACAGTGTAAGCTATGTACAGATCCCTGGGGGCCCAGCGTTCACTAGCACATGCTATTCCTCCAAACTGGAAGCTTCCTTCCTCTGTCGCCCCACCTTCTGGGCATTTTTGGAGAGGTGTTTGCATGGCTTACGGAGGCAAAGGAGGCATCCCCAGGCAGCGGTGCAACCCCTGAGCTGCTAGTTATCCGTCTGTAAGAGTTTTGTGAGAGAAATCTTTTAGCCCACAGGGCTTTTCTTCCTCCGTGAATGGCTAACCTCCGCTCTGCTTCTCAGGCCCCATGTCTGCTGATCCATGGTCTGACCTGCTCCTGGGGGCCTGGGCAAACCGCAGAGATTGGATCCTCTGGTGCAGGACTAGGGCAGACACCAGGAGCTATCAGACTCTATCCAGCTTGGCTAAATTGATTTCCACTACAACACATTTACTTTCTGTGAGCCAGGAACCCCTCCCTGTGCACATCACTGCGCCTGAGGAGAATCTGCTTTGTATAGGATGACTGTAAAGTCATGACAGGGCCTTTGAAGACACGACAAACTCCATCTTTAACATGTCAACACACCAGAGTTTATTTTCCAAAAGGTCGAGAGGCCACGAGTGTTAGAACTTTTGCCTCTATGTTCTCCGAGTCTCCTGAAAAGGATGATTGAAAGATTTGTACCCTGACAATGACAGGAAGGGGCTGTCTACAAGCCAACTACACCCAGCCAGCTACTCATTAAAGCAGAATTTTACTGGGTGGCTTTGAAATAGATATTATATGAAAAGGAACACGGGCCAGAAAGCAGATGGTACTCTTTTACCTAGGAATTCTGACAATAACATTTTCACTCCAAAGACCTCTGGAGGTAAACAGGGGCCTCTGAGCACTGTTGGGACGATATACACATAGAAGCATCGCCCTTTCCCCTGTCATGAAGTCAGGGCTACTCCCAATCCTTTCATTCAAACAAATGGTAAACAGGCAAAAGCTCCAACTGGGCCAAACGGATGCAGCTCAGTTGTCAGGGTGCGTGCACAGCACACAGGATACCCCAAATTTGAGCACGATCACCCCATTAGCTAAGTGTGGTGGTATATGACTACTACCTGAGGTGGCAGAAGGACCAGAAGTTCAAAGCCATTCAAAATTACATAGGAGGTTAGAGACAAGGCCTCAAACAGGAAACTAAACAAAACCAAGAATATATGCCAAGCACAGGGCCCTGGGTTCAAACCCAAGCCACTGCTGATAGCATCGTCGCCGTAACCACCGCCAGCACCATCATCGTCGTTGTCACCATCAACCATGGGGTGATATAGAGAACAAACTTTATCAGTGATCTTCATGTGCTCGGTGTCAGCCAGAGACACTGGACACCAGAGAAAATGAAACACAGAATTTTAATAGTTCAGTTTTTATTGTTTGTTGTAGGAAGCTGATCGTTCATTCCGGGCCGCTCAAACCCAAAATAATTACACAGAAACTATATTATTTAAATCACTGCTTGGCTAATCACTTAAGTGTATGGTTAGCTAGCTCTTATATCTTAAATTAACCCATTTCTATTAATCTGTGTATTGCCATGTGGCTATGGCTTACCAGGCAAAGTTCTGACATCTGTCTCCTCCAGTGGCTACATGGCTTCTCCCTGACTCCGCTGCCTTCTTTCTCCCAGCATTCAGTTAGTTTTCCCACCTAGATCTATTTCTGCCCCATCACAGGCCAAAGCAGCTTCTTTATTCATTAACCAATAAAAGCAACACATATAGAGAAGGACCTCCCACATCAGTTGTTTTTTCCTTAGGGAGGGCTAAGTACCTCACTGTACTTCACCAAGGCCTATGAGGGACTCAGTAAAAACTTCTGAGATTAGAAAGTGGGCGAAGATAAAATAGGAGGGCGTAGAGACACCTTGGTGGCTGAGAACACCCAGAGGACCCGAGTTTTCTCCCAGCACCAAAGCTGAGTGGCTCACAAACAGTCTGTAACGTGGTCACCTGCATGCATACGGCATAGACAGGCAGACACAAATTTTAAAGTGAATTCAGAATAACAGACAATAGGTAACTTATAGACCTCCATGTCCACGCAAGGAACCTTGATTAAATGAATCAAGGTGAAGGTGAGAGGGGTTGGAAAGAAGGGGCTCAGGAGGTGGTGGCATAAAATCCAAGTGTGTGCACACACACAATTACATATGTACGTAGGAAATTGTGAAAGAATATATACATTATTAAAAAAAAAAACAAGAGCAGAAATAAGGTCTGCCGGTATGCGGATGTTAACAGTCCCAAAGTTATATGTTCACCTATGAACACACGCTTCAATCATTGCCCTTGTTAGCTGGTCTGTACTACTGAGTGAGAACAGTCAAGACAATGCACGTCTCTGGTCACAGCATAGCTGAAAAAAAGCCAAGAGGACTTATGTGTGAATTCACTGTGCACTGTACCTTAACAACTAGCTGAAAGGTCACTATCTGGCTCGGTGGGTCTAGGCCACCTGCCACTACCTGTGGGGATGTGAGTTCCATGCCTACAACATACATGGTAGAGAGAGAGGGGATTCCTGAACATGACGCTCTGACCTTCACGCGTGATTCTCTCATTAAAAAAAAATTGTGATAGGGTCTCATTTTATCCCAGGCTGGCCTCAAACTCAGAGAGCCACCTGCCTCTGCCTCCCAAGGGCCACTGGGCCCTGTGTCTTAAAAAGATAAAACCTCAGGGCTAGAGGGATGGCTCAGGGGCTAAGAGCACTGGCTGCTCTTTCAGAGGACCTGGGTTCAATTCTCAACACCCACATGGCAGCTCACAACTGTCTGCAACAACAGTTTCAGGAGACCTGGTACCCATGGGTGATGGAGGAAGGTCATTGGTTGATTAAATAAAGAAGCTGCTTGCCCTGATAGGTTAGAACGTAGATGGGAGGAGTGAACAGAGCAGAATGC
>NC_022032.1:9794315-9850666 GCF_000317375.1 Microtus ochrogaster
AGGTGCGAGAGTTAGCCGAGAAAAGGGCTAGAGCTAAAGAGCCAAGCAGTGATTAAATGAATACAGTGTCTGTGTAATTATTTCGGGCAAAGCTAGCCGTGATGGCTGCCGGGTGGCGGGAAGCAGCCCACCACTCATATTACTACACATGGGCAAAAATATCAATGCGCATAATTAAAAAAGAATTAAAATCCTCAAACAAAACATCAACAAACTGGCTGTGAAGGCGCACACCTTTAATCCCAGCACTCTAGGGAGGCAGAGGGAGGGGGAATCTGTGAGGCCAGCCTGGTCTACAGAGTGAGTTCCAGGACAACTAGGGCAGTTATAGAGAAACCCTGTCTTGGAAAAACATAAAAACAAAAACCTAAATTCTTTCCCAAGTGATGGCACACGAAAGCCACTTCCTTTCCCAAAGGCTGCACGTGCTCAGTCAGATGGCTGTGTTGAGGAAAAAGCCTGGAGTCACTGGGGTGGGGGGGGGCGAGTTTTGGAATACTGACTTCACATCACCCGACTATATAGGTGTTTTAGAGACACAGTCACTTTTGTAAAGATAAGAAGATTACTGGTTCTGGGGTTAGTGTTTTAAGGATGCTTCATCTTCTGATTATAGAAGATGAGGTCTGATTTTACATATTATCTATTACATACAATGTTATATCATACTACATACACTGACAGAAGAAGGCAATGGCCCCGGGGCCATGTGAAGGAGCCTCACAATGTGGGGGTTTGGGTACTGCTACCAGGGTACAACATGAAGTCTCACAATTATAAACACCAAGTGTGAGCATCCCGGTGTCTACTGTTTAAACTTTATGAAGAATAAAGCATTGTAAGGGCGGCAGGTCAAGAAGACACATTTAACATGCTCGTCCCCCGGTCTTATCTAAGTGCTCCTTGGGTTATCTGAGGGCCATTTAACTTTCTACGCTTTAAGGATCATTCTGGAAAGTTTACTTTGAGCTTTATTAGCGACTGGTATAGAAGGAGGTTGGAGGACTGGGGAGAGGAGAAAAGAAAAACAGCATTGACATAAACTCTGTAACTGAGAAAAAGACAGTTGCCTGAACTTTCCAGGGCCATTGTCAAAGGCTTCCATTTTAAGATCAGACACGGGCCACAGTGGGCCCTCATGTCTGTTTACAGGCCCACTCCTGCTGCCCGGCTTCCCTGCAGGGAACGCTCCCACTCCCACTCTCTGTGCACTCCCGGGTTCCCTAACATAGTGAAGAGTAACAGAAGGAATCCAGTAGGTACAGCCTCACAATTACCAGACAGCAGAAATGCCCAGAAGGGAAAGGGCCATTCTACATTAAAAATAATATATGAGACTCTAATTTACTACTAATACTACTTTATTGCTACTCCTTATTTATTACTACTTCATTTACAACTACTTATTAGCACGTTACTATTAATTCTACTACTTCTTATTTATTACTACTTCATTTACAACTACTTATTAGCACTTTACTATTAATTCTACTTGACTATGTATTAATGACTTTTACTTTACTAAGGATAAAACTGGTGTCATCTATACCATCTTATTTACTATTCTAAAGGTCATACAGGCAGCAATATAAAGCTATTCATGATGGGATGAGAAGTGGGGCAAAAGTTGCACCTTACAAAGAGGGTCTCATGCACCCAGGCTAGCCTCAAGCTCACCCCGCAGCTGAAGACAAGTGCTGGCATTTGCACTCAGAGCTCTGAGCATAGCAGGCAAGCGCATCCTCAGCCAAAATCGTTTTCTTTTCAAATGCTGGAGTCGGAACCCAGAGCCTTGCATTCGAGGCCAGGATTCTACCACTGAGCTATACACCCGGCTTTTTCAAGCTCCCCACTCTGTCCCCAGCCAGGGTTTCTCTGTGTGGACCTATTTTTAAACCTTTAGCACAAGCTATACATAGCTTACACACTTATTCCAAATGAGAATTTGGAGCGCAGGCCCAAGTTGATTGAAATGATACAACAGTAGAGTTCAAACTTTATGACACTGTAAAGCACTTCCTGTTTTATACAGGGAGCAAAGCAATGGGCCAAAAGGCATCTGACCTGGAAGAGGCCACGTCAAGGCTCTTCCACTGCATAGCAGTGGCAAGATCAGTCACGATGACAAAAGGGCTGAGAATGTTCCTCCCTCCATACAATAGACTCCAAGTCAGAACCATCCCCAGCAGCTGACAAACGGGAAGGTTCTAAACAGAAACTCGAACAGGGACAGTGTCAGAATTGGAAGAACGCAGCTACGGGATGATTGTCCCCCCAAGACCCGTAAGGACAACACTGAAGCTCCTGGCCCCCACCTTAGAGATCCAAGGGACTGACTGGTGAGTAATCTGAGTCGACATTCACAAACATTCTGCCCCCAGTGGAACTTGGAATTCCAAAGAAGCTATTTTTGAAGCACTCTATTGGAAAGGGCACTTTCAGGATAAACAGAGCTCTCTGAAGGTTGTCACCATCGTCAGTCTGTGTCTCCACCATACAGAACGCCAGTTCCTATAAAGTCCTCACTTTAAGGGACTGGCGAGAAGAGTCAGCAGTGAGGAGTGTTGTCTGCCCTGTCAGGGGAGACCTGATGCCCCTTTCTGCCTTCTACGTGAGCTGTTGCATGCACACACCTGAACACGCACACCTGAACACACACACCTGAACACACACACCTGAACACACACACACACACACAGTCTGACAACATGAAGCTGCAGGCTAACTGTGACATCTTCAAAGGTGATTATCAAGATGGTCTCTGGGGTTGGTAGTGTGGTTCAGTGCTAAGAGTTCATGCTTTCCATGCAAGAGGTCCTGGGTTCACTAACACTCTCCTGCGTTCCTCAGTCTCCCATTGCAGTTCAGACTGGGATATGTATCTCTCTATAGGTATGAATTCTAACGACACAGCAACAAAAGCCATTCTAACATAGCCAATACTAGGAACGTCTTAATTGGCAGTTGACATATTTTAGTCTTGAAGGTACTTGTATAGCAGGTTTTCTGAAGATGCTGAAGAGGGCAGAAATGATTGCTGGGGCAGGAAGAGCCTATAGGCAGTGTCTGGACGACACAGGACATGACGAAGTGATGGCGGAAATGCTGTTTTCCTGCCGCCATTACCTCGGCCACACAAGGTCTTCACTGGCTTCTACTCCTCGGCACTCTGAGACGTCGACAGAGTTCACCCGACTACCCGTGTCCTGCTCTAGGCATGGCCTTTTATCTGGGAATCATGACAACTGTCTCCTAACACTGGAATTCTAGAGAGGCTGCTGCCGCAGGGCTTTGTGAGGGTTCTAGAGTTTATTCTTGTTTTTTCAAAAGTATTAAGGAAATACTTTAACTTTGTTCCTTCGTCAGGAGTATCTTTCCTACCTAAACTTATTTTCTATCTCATGATGCTGTTTTGAAACTCCCTTTCGAGGTACCTGCATATCCGATTACTTTTTGATGTCCTGTAGATAGTAAATACGGAGAAAACATCAGTGCAGAGACTCAAAAGCCGCAAAGAATCACTGGTACCGGTTTATATAAGAATTCTCTACTCGACTGCTGTTCTGAGAAATTCATTTTCAACTTTTAAAACAAACTTACAATAACTCCCTAAAACTTAGGAAGAACTGTTCTGGATGCTTTTATGTCCTGTCTCGGTTTCTTGGGGTGCCACCTTAGCTTTTCAAAATGTTCTTTTGCTGGAAATTAAGGCTGATTTTGGATTTTAGGCTAATGCTGTAAGAAGAGATTTGGTCCAGATTTCATGTTAAGAATTAGTGTTATGTTTTATTCTTTTTGGCTTTTCGGGGGGGCCCACTACCCAGCTTCCAAATAAATCACACATGGAGACTTATTCTCAGTTAATGAATGCCCAGCTTTAGTTTGGTTTGTTTATTGTGAGCTTTTCTTAACTTACATTATCCTATATACCTTTTGCCTCTGGACTTTTTTCTTTTCTTACTTCTATATACCTTTCTTACACGCTTACTCTGTGGCTGCCCCTGCCATCCTCCTTCCCTTGTTCTATTGTTGCTCCACCTCTTCCTCCTATTTTATAATTTCTACCTGCCAGCCGCACCTATCCCTGCTCCTGCCTCATTATTGGCCATTCATCTCTTTATAAACCATTGGGTGTTTTAGACAGGCAAAGAATCACAGCTTGACAGAGTTAAACAAATGTAGCACAACAAAAGCAACACATCTTTACATCATTAAACCAATGTTCCACAGCAGAAACAAAAGTAACGCACCTTAAAATATCCCCCAACAAGAATTCTCAACATGTTTGTTAAAGTATTTATTATTTCACCTTTTCTCTCTTGTTGGATGTGTGTGTGTGGGGGGGGGGGGTAATGCGCACATGTATGTAGGCATTCACATGCTTATTGCACACGCAGAGATCAGAGGAGAATGTCAGTGGACCTGCTCCTTTGCCCCTTGATTTCAAGACAGACTCTCCCTGGACCTGGGGCTAGGCTGATGGCCAACAAGTCCCAGTGATGCTCCTGTCTCTGCATCTGTCCCACAGCACTAGGACGAAGCAACTATGATCATGGCCAGCTTTGTATGATCACTAGGGGGACTTAAACTTTGGCCCTAGTGCTTACTGAGCAAGCTCTCTTGCTCAGTCTCCACTGACCTTCAGTTGGCTTCTTAAATGAGGTGTACCTAGCTGACGTTGGCCTTTTGCTGTGTAGCTGAAGCGGGCCTTCAACTTCTATCCTCACGTTTAGAGTTCAATTTTATATCGTGTATTTTTCTAGTCTCACATTTACTAAACATTAGAAAATATGTTTCCAAGTTGGAGAAACATTTGCTCTCTTCTTACTTACATACAAGAAACCTTAGCTGAGCTTGTCTGGAAAAGGAGAAATCTTTTGTTGCGGTGAGAGCTCAGCAACCACTCAGCACGTGGAAGAAACAGCGTCCAACCCCAACACTAAACAGGAAGGACAGCGGTAAAGTCTGCACTTCTCTCGCTCACCTTCCTATAGAGACATTTAGAAAGGCAAAGCCTGGGGCTAGAGAGATGGCTCAGAGATTAATAGCATTGCCTCCACATTGCCTGCTCTTCCAAAGGTCCTGAGTTCAATTCCCAGCAACCACATGGAGGCTCGCAACCATCTTTAATGAGGTCTGGTGCCACACACAGACAGAATATTGTATACATAATAAATAAATTAAAAAAAAAAAGGCAAAGCCTGCACCTGACTATAAAGAAAATAATTACATTCGATATTCCACCAATTTAACCATGTTCTGCCCAAAACATCGTTCATCTTTAAAGGGGCTAAGACTCACTCTACCCCAATCCTAAGATTTAAAAACAAGTTTTAGTTCATTCTAACTGCAGGTTTAAGACTGTACGTAACAATGTCCTGGGGTCGAATTTACTGAAAAGGTAGAGGAGACAATACAGTGACTTCTGGGGCTGATCTATGTAATGTGGATATGCAAATTTGAGAGCTGTTCCCAATAACACACTAGCTTTCTACCTGTCAGTTCCCCCAACATTTACATTTAAAATATTGGGAAATCAGATTCTCAGCAATTCCTGAAGTACCTAAAACACTGTGGAGCAAGGACAATGTCAAATGAAGTACCTTTTATTTAATGTAGCTGAAAATGTATCAGAAGATCAGGACCACAATAATTCAGAGCCGTCACACACAGCCACTGGAGGTGTCAGTGTACAGGCAACATCACCAGGCAGCTGTGGTCCTTCCTGCCTGTTTCCCTAGGAGGAGAATACTCTCCTTCCTCCTGTCATCTGCACTTTCCAGTTTCCTACTAGATGCTCAAGAAATCGAAATAGCACACATTCTTCTAAGGCAAAGACCAACAACAGCAGTCAAATTTCAAACTTCGGGAAGCTATGTAAATTTTCCCCCAGCACAACACTGATTGGTTGGTTAGTGACTGAGATACCACCATTGGCTACATCATAAAACCATCTTCCTGACGTGGTCTCCTAAGGAATTGCAGAAAGGTGCCACCCTGCCCAGCTTTCTTTCCAAGGGAAGTTTAATAACCATCCCTAAATGCAGGGTCACTGAAGAAACCTAGGACTCAACTCTCAGCACTGAGCACTTGTTGCCGAGTGCTCTTTTGGTTTTGTTGTTTTTAAACTGTACTTGAGTTGTGTGGAAGACCGGAAATGTGAGCTCTTTTCCGCGCTGACCAAAGGTCAGAGAGTTGGCACTAATCTCTAGTTCCTTCAAGGTAGTGCTTCCACCTCAAACAAAGGTCCCACCTAGGTATAGAAAGGGAGCTCTGCTCTTTCAAGGTTATTGTCAACAGTTGTGGCTAATAGCCAGCCCTTGTACTCCAGGAATAAAGAAGCAGACTATTCCCAAACAAGAGTCTAAGGATGTGACTGAGTTCCCTTTATGAAGATAACTTGGGATTCCACCCAGGGAGTGGTTTGCCTACAGAATGTTTTGGTCTAGTGTGTGAGCTTGATTTGTATTGTTCTAAACAGAATGTTTAACTATGGATGTAGCCCAATGCTCACTTCCTTGAATTATGTTAATGCACTCTTTTGTCTTACTCCTACTTTTTGGGGTCAGGCGTATTTTAAGTATTTGGAAATTAAAAGTGGGAGAATTTTCAGTACTCACTGGAATTCCTTCCTGATACTATCCTATATGTTTCTCCGTTTTATTATTTATTTGTGAACTTGTATTCTTTACTATATATATATATTTTGTTTTGCCTTGACTTCAGTGATGATACTATATCCCCACGCCTCTACCCTGGCAAGAGGTATTTTTATCAAGGCTGGTCCCCAACAGGGCTGGAACTCATTTGGGTTTATCTTTTTTTTTTTAATGGTAAAGCTGGAGGAGGGGCTAAATTGAACAGATTGTGTGTGCTTGGAGGGAGAGAAGGGGGAGGGAGAGAGAGAGGTGGGGGAGGGAGAGGGAGAGTGCGCATGCATCCCAGAAGTGGATGTGGACACCAGACGATGACATTCTGGAGGAAGCTCTCCCCCACCAGAAGACCCCAGCATGGAACTCAGGTCATCAGACCTGCACCTAGTGAGCCATTTCCATGACCCTTGGACAGCTGTTGAAGTTCCCAATAAGGCACAAGGTTGAAAACAAAGAAGCGGACCTGACCAACTCCACTCCACCGAGTTTCTATACAGGCACAGCCCTAGTCTCCAACACTGTGACGTCAAATGGCTGTTAAAACTCTGCGAGCCAAGAGCAAGCAGTTATAAACAGATTGAGCAGATAAACACTGGGTCAGGCTCATGATCTCATCTGGCAGCCCTGCTTATTTCCCATCCAAAAGTTCCAGCTGGGTTCCCATTAATCAGGGCCTTCCAACTACCTTGAGCAATAGGCTAAAGAGAAACCAAGGGAGAAAATTTCAAAAATGATAAGAAACATACTGACGTGGTGCCTAATGGGGGTAAGGAAGACTGAGACAGGCCATCTGGAGACTTGCATTTGGGAGAAGTTTTGTTTAGTGGAAATAATTGACCCAGCTCACAAGCTGTATAAATATTAAGATCAAAAGTCCTAACTTCCACAGCTGTCAGGGAAGCCTATGCACAGGAAACAGCACAGCAAATGCCTGACCAAACCCAAAGGCCATCTTCACGCTGCCTGGTTCACCAGATTCCTCCGGTACCTGGGTATCCATCCTGCTGTGCTGAAACACTTGATGGCTAAAAAGGTATTTCCTGGTGAAGGTAATGTTACAAATACTGGTGATGTTTCTATTAGCAATTTCCCTTAACACTTCAGAACGAAGTGCAACCTCACACAGACGAGGAACCCGCCACAGGACAAATGGTCCCTCAAGTTAAAGGAGATTATGTGAAAGGCTGGAATCACTGCAGATAAATAACTGGTCATTACAATGTTTGCTTGAATGCCAGAGTCATGAAGACTTCTTGATACCATTTTTGGCAGAGAAGGTCAGCCTGGTCTACAGAGTGAGTTCGAGGATAGTCACGGCTACACAAAGAAACCATCTTAAGGGGGGAAGGGGGCAGAAACAATCCAGTGTCCTTCAACAGATGAATAAATAATTATACCCATAAAATGTAGTACTTACAGAGCTGGCAATACAGGTGAGTTAGTCTGGGAAAGGGCCAGTACTTCTAAGTAGTTAAAGAAAGGGAAAAACTGTGTGTGTGTGTGTGTATTTTAAAAAAGTCGACAAGAAAAATTCTGCATATATCATACCAAGGAAAGAGGAGCCAGAAACACGAATGATTTGTAACTTCAGGCAGCTAGGAAAGCAGACTAAAGGTGAGCAGGAACTGGGCGCAGGATACAATGTCTTTCTGCTGGGGCAATGAAGGTTTTAGGAAATAGTGAAACTTGCACAACCCAGTGAGTTAGTGAATTAGAGGTGCAAAGGCTGTTCAAATGGCAAGGTTTTGTGCTAACGTAATTTCAAAATACTTAATGAAAACGTAATCAAGGCCACTGAAATGTATGGGGCATGAATTATTACAACAGAATTATTTTAAAGCCAAAAAAAAAAAAACCGTCAATCAGAGATCACACAGATCAATCACATTCTGAGAACACACAAAGTGCCACCCTAGCTGAACTGAGATAAAACATACTGTCAATCAGAGAAGACGGAGGTCAATGAGTGCATTCGGGGAGTACACAGACTACCTCACTAGCTTAACTGAACGTAAACAGCGACGGTGAGGTGGATTAATATATCATCAGCTTGATTCTGTCAGACTTCTCTGGTTCTAGAAACCGTGTAGGATAAGGGGAGGAGAGACGCCCGATAAAGGGCAAGTACTTAAGGGCCACTCATTTCCCACACCTTCACGGAACCCAGGCTGAGACCCTGCTCACCCTGGTGTTCTCCTTCACGGAACCCAGACTGAGACCCTGCTCACCCTGGTGTTCTCCTTCACGGAACCCAGACTGAGACCCTGCTCACCCTGGTGTTCTCCTTCACGGAACCCAAACTGAGACCCTGCTCACCCTGGTGCTCTGAAGCCCTCACTGCCATCATCATTTATTGAAACAAGAATCCAACTAGGCAGCGATGACGAGGGGCGCAGTCACTCAAAAGACCCTGAACAAGCGTCCCACGCTGCTCGCGGGCTTCACCCTTAGGCCTGTGTGCCTCTGCTAACAATTTCCAAACTGGGATTCTCACTTAACTGGGCTACCCTCGGATTAGCACTTTACCTTTCAAAAGCACAAGCACATTCTCCAAGTCATGATCAGCTTTCTCATCCTCTTCCGTGGGCAGAGCTAACTATCCAAATGTGCCGGGCAAAGCAGGCTAGACAGCTCGCTGTTGTGTTCAGAGATGAAAGATGTTCCTACTCGTGTGAATAATGGAACCATAGGCAATCAAAAGGGAAATCTGGGCTTGAGTGGTTCAGAGCCGAATTTGGGAGCTTTTCCTACAAAAGCAAAATACACTCCTTTCCTCTAGGGGATCATGAACAACCTCAGACCACAGGTCAGTGCTACCAAACAACCCGAGGACACTGTCCCGCAACACTGTCTGACCGACTGGCGCTCAGGCTGGATGTTGCAGGAAAGCCAGTGGCTTGTAACAATCCACGGTCTGTCTGGGAAGGCTGACGCTTATGACTGAATTAGGCAGTGACCAAGACAAACTAACAAGGAAAGCTGCAAACACGGAAGTGGTGTGTGACGGTCGACTATTCTATACAAGGCACTTTCTGGATCAAGGTTTACATTTCTCAACAGTGGAACCAAACCAAATATTACACCACTTAACTATTCTCCAGGGATCTGAGGGAAGGCTTTGAAAAGAGCCTCAGCAAATGACACAAGGAACGTTTTGCAAGAGCTGTGAGCCGTACATGTTTTTAACTCATCGATCACAAAAGACGATCCTGAAAAGGCCCAAGGGGTCAACACTCAGGAAGATGAACAGTAGCTCAATGTTAAGTACACTGCCATGATGGGCCCGTTTTCTCTACAGACAGGGTGACCAAGCTCCACGGCTGTTTGTCCTGGACAATGGGAAGCAATAGTCTATAACTGGACCCAGAAGTGTGGCGAGAAGCCAGGATGGAACAGACTGGACTAAGATGGAGGGTCCGACTTTGAGTCACCTCTAGCTCCGACCACACACCATTCTTACTGAACCGCTCATCCCCCTGTAGGTCTGTTCCCCTAACTGTACTGCTGCAGATGTTTCTAAGGTGTATGGAAGCCCTAAAGCTACACATCAAGAGAGGGCAGGAGTAGCGCCTCTAATCCCAGCACTCGGGAAGCAGAGGCAAGGGGATCTCTGTGAGTTCGAGGCCAGCCTAGTCTACAGAGAAACCCTGCCTCAAAAAGCAGAAAAACAAAATAAAACAACAACAACAAAAATCCCAGCACCATCAACAACAAAGAACATCAAGAAAGAAGTGAGCAAGACATTTTTATTTACAAGTCACCCTGAGCACAGCAAGCCCAGGCTCACTGACCCCGCCCCCCCACGCTCCCTCCTGGCCCCACAACACACACACAAACACGCAGAGACACAGAATAAGGTTGCTACTATTTGAGGGGTTTTTGTTGTTGTTGTTGCTGTTGTTTTGTTTTTCGAGACAGGGTTCCTCACTGTGTAACAGCCCTAGCTGTCCTGGAACTCACTCTGTTGCCCAGGCTGGCCTCGAACTCACAGAGATCTGCCTGCCTCTGCCTCCTGAGTGCTGGGATTAAAGGAACGCACCACCACCACTCCACCCTCTCTGAGGTTCTTAGCAATTAACACAATGATTATGACTATGGGACAGGACGCAGCTACAAGGATTGCTGCCAGGGAGGAGAAAGGAGAGCCAGACACAATGATATTAATAAACTAGATTCAAAAGCTCGGTGTCCTGGAGCTCATTGGCATGGGACAAATGGAACACCCTTGAGCACCAACAAAAACGGAAATGGTATTTGCTGGGTTCTATTCGGCATGGCAAGGGATGCTCACAGCTTGACTATTGCCATTATTAAAACAGTAACTTTGTTTATGAGTTAAAAACCAAGATTAACACCACCACCATACCCCCGGAAGTGAGGAATGCTGCCTGCTCACTGATGGTGTCACTGCAGAGGCAGGGGCACCAGACATAAGACCCAGCACCAAGTGCTGCACTAGCCATTCCTTCCTTTTCAAGAACAATTAAGTCTGCATGGTTAGAATTAAAAAAAAGAAAGAAAACCATGGCCTAACAGAACTGGTAGTTTTCATCTTTCATCTAAAGTTTAGTGATACTGAGAGTATTTTGCTTATATCAATATAAAATGCAAATTTATACAATACATTTTGTAGAGGTGGCAATTGAGTCAGGCAGGGTCTTATACATGCTGGACACACGCTCTTTCACTGAGCTCCATAAATTATAACATTACAATATTCTATAATGTACTGTGCTTCACAGTCTAACGCTGGTGCTCAGTAAATAACTGGTTTACAGGTTGTCCTGTAGAAGGCAGTAATTCTGACCAGAGATCACTCACTCAACACAGGAAAAAATATACTGAAATCCTAAGATCCCGGCAGGTGCTTAACACAGGATAAATATATTTTGTTTCAAATTTTAAAAACCTCTCTCAAGATTGTGTCACCATTATACAGAGTCAACGTTCAGAAGGCTCCCCGAGGTCTAAATAAGTTGAGTCTCCAACGTACAACTTTTCTTTCTTTTTGAGAGTGTCCCTCTATGTAGTCCTGGCTGTCCCAGAACTCGGGAGATCCACCTGCCTCTGTCTCCCAAGTGCTGGGATTAAAAACACGAGCCACCACTACCCAGCCCATACTGAGGTTTTATGCCATGCTGGAGATCAATGCCAGCGCTTCCTGCGCTCTAGGCAAGCAACAGGGATACAGCCCAGCAACAACTCTAAAGAGGCAGGCGCCCCTTGCCTGTCAGACTATTCAAACAAAGGACCCAGGAAGTAGAATTTCTCTCAGAAGTCTCATAATGGGAAAGAAAAGGCTGTATTCTCAGTGCCAGCAAAGGGAGACTATTCCCAAAGAGACCGCAGAGTGCCAACAGTTTGTGACACCACTCGGAACCAAGACCGTGAGGGCACGGAAGCTGGTTGAGTGGGCCTCAAGTTCAGCTGGACATGTGAGTTGCGTACACCACCTCTAGACTGCTCCTGAAAACTAAACCACATATCAGAACTCCAAAGATGGTGTTTGGTGGGGGATCGTCGATCCTCCTTGTTTGTTCCATTTCCTGGTGTGGCTACACTGAACAAACCTTTCTCTGTGTGGGGGTTTGAATAAGAATGGTTTTCATAGGCTCACATATTTAAAAGCTTAGGGAGCAGCACTATTTGAAAGGATTAGGATTGTAGAAGGAAGCATATCGCTGGGGGTAGACTTTGAGACCCAGACTCTCTCTGACAGCTGCCTCCAGTGTGCCTTGCTTACCACTTAAGATAATGGATTAATCCTCTGAAACTGTAAGCAAGCCCACAATTAATTTTTTTTTTTTAAGAAATAAGAGTTGCCATGGTCATGGTTTTTCATGACTAAGAAATAAATTGGTACCAGGAGTGGGGTATTACTGTAGATTACAAAAACACAACAACAACAAAAACAAAACAAAAAACCCAAATGGTTGAATGCTTAATCAGACATCCTACTAGGAGCATAAAAGATAGTTCTGAGAGTGGCTTGAACTGTGGAGGCCCAGCTCAAGAGGTTTCAAAGGCGAAGAATGGCCTAGAGACCTTTCTTGTGTTATTTTGGCAAAGACTATGGCAACTTTTTTAAAATTTATTTATTTATTATATATACAACATTCCTTTCATGTACGCTTGCCAGAAGAGGGCACCAGATCTCATTATGGATGGCTGTGAGCCACCATGTGGTTGCTGGGAATTGAACTCAGGACCTCTGGAAGAACAGTCAGTGTGCTCTTAACCTCTGAGCCATCTCTCCAGCCCCAACTTTTTTTTCTCTTTAACGACGAAAAAAAAAAAAAAACTACCAGCAGTTAAATTGAAAAACATGGGATTAATGGCATTGACGAGACTTTAAGAGGGCCAAGTACTGACTGTGTTATGTGGTTATTAGTAACCAGTCTTAATGCAGCCCTAGAATGAAAAGGAGGGAATTGGACCACAGAAATACAAACTGTGTAGTTTGAGGAGAAAAGGAGCACCAGGAAGTGTAATTAACGGGCCTCAGTTCAGTGCTTGAGGAGAGAAAAGGTTAAAGAAAAGCCTGATGCTAAATGGGATAAATTGAAAAGCAAGACCTCAGGGCAGGATCCCACCCAGCTAAGCTTCAAATTCGTGGGAAGTAAAGAAAACCTTAATCCATGAAGGAAATCATCTACAATGAGAGTGGCCCTCATTACTGACTCCTAAACTGAGTGCTCAGTCACCAGGGCATGGGACTCTATTAAAGGATTAGAAGGGTTAAGAGATGTGGCCTTTGGAGGAAGTGTGTCACTAGGGGCTGGGATTTGAGGGTTCAAAAGCCCACGCCCGTCCCAGTCTCTCTACCTGCTGCCTGCAATTCAGGATATGGGTAGCCCTCATCCCTCCATGTACCCCAAAAGGTGATAATGAAACCTCTGAAACCAATCCACTAAATGCCTTCTAAGAGCCCCGAGGTCTCTTCACAGCAACAGAACATTGACTAGGCCTCTGTTTCACTATTACTTGTCTCTTTAGTAGCAATGTGGGGGACAAGAAGCCCATGAAACTTGTTAGGGCTGCTGCAGCCCAGGCTTTGACACACTGAGACCTCCAGTAACACACGGGACTTCTAATCTACAGGGATTCTACTGTTTGCCATTACCTAAGAAAAGGCACATAATCAGAGCAGTGCACACTTACAATCAGCACAATGCACACTTGCAATCAGAGCAGTGCACACTTACGTTCAAAGCGTTCTTTGCAGCCTCTGCTTCTGAGCGACTGTCGAAACTGACAAAACCTACAGGCTGAGGGAGAAAGAGAAAAACATCAAGAAAAAGAAAACAGAAATCACTGGCCATCTGTTTTCTAGGTCAAGGGTGGTGTCTAACTGAGGAGCTAAGATAAAGAAATGACCACAGGCAATGGGTAGAAATAAGAAAGCCAATCCCAAAGAATCAGGACCTAGTGGCTTAACCAAATTTCTCAAGTGAATCAAAGGGACGGTGAGGGCAGTTCTTCAAGGACACAGCCAAGAATTTAGAGAATCGCTTTTGTAAAAAAAAAAAAAGAAAAAAAAAATCAGAAGTGCTTGGAAGGTGTGAGCAGCAAAGACCAGGGGACAGAGGAGAATCTGGGTTGGAGAGACTCTAGTTTCCTAAATCAAATTCACTGTACCTCAGCTTCTTCGTCTTTTAAAATGCAAAGAGAAACCGAATCACCCTTTGGTTCACTGTAAGTGCAAGGAATATAATGACACAAAGGTAAACATCCCTGTGTTCACACTGCGCAACCGAAACTACCAAATGAACCTTGCCAGAGCCAAAGCCATGCCTTTCCAAAGAGCTCAATTTACTCAGGCATGGAAGGACATTGCTCAGAGAAATGGGTCCCTTCCTTTATATCTTTCAATGTGTTGGTTGCCTCCAATTTAGTTCATCTCAGATACAGCACAAGTTAGGGGACTTGGAAGTGTTCAGCTTCAAAGGAAAGAAATGTTTGGCCAACCTCTGAGAAACAAGAATCCCAGGGCCATCAGCTATTGCCTCTTCTTCATTCAACACCTGCTGTGGGTTCCTCTGTGTTTTTACAGGGTCCATGCAGATAATACATCTATAAACTACAAATATTCCATGAAGAGAACTACTCAATAATTGTGCATAGAGCTGGAGAGATAGGTCAGTGGCTAAGAGCTTTGATTGCTCTTCCTGAGGGCTTGATTCCCAGCACCAGCATCATGGCTCACAAGTGTAGGCAACCCCAGTTACAGGGACTCATCCCTCTTCTGGCCTCTATGGGCATTGAATGGAGACATAACATAAGAGCAGGTAAAACTGTCTGTCTGACTGTCTGTCTAACTGTAAAACAAATAATAAACCTCAAAAAACTATGACTAAGAATTTAGATGATATGTTTATTGAAGAAACAAATTAGTTTCACTGTAACTCTGCTGGAGGCACTGTGACTGTACCTTCTCAATCTCAAAACTTCCAATCCACAGACTGGGAATTAGTATAGGAAAATGGTGTATAATTCCACAATCAACTTCATCTTTAATTTTGATAACACATAGGTCAAATCCTCACTGAAGCAAAAGAATACTTATTAAGCTTCAATAACAAAAGGTGATCATTTCTATGAGTTCTAAATTCTTACCTGTTTAGATGTGAGTTTTATAAGAGAACCCTCATAGCCCTGAAAAAATAAAGAGCAAGTTTAGAACGAAGAAGGAAGCATTACAATTCCACCTTCCTCAAGTAAAGTGATCAACTATGTTGCCCTTCACAATGCCTCCAAAATTAGCTGGGGACACACATTACAGACATGGACATAAATAAGACGCACACAGTGGTATGAGTAGTTCAGTATAGAGTGCTTGCCCAGCACACACAAAAGCCTTAGATTTAGCCCCCAATATTGCAAAACAGAACAAAACAAAAACAGATAACCATATGAACACTACCAGGAAGGGCTGAGTAGGAGACATGGCACTCTGAGCTCTGCTTTCTTACTGAAACAGCCGCTTTTCATAGTGAATTGGATGAGAACATGAAATACCTCCCTGTTTCTATTCCCTTCACCCACAGAAGCTGATGGCGTTCCTGTCTTTCTCTAGTTCATTTCTCTTATGCTTATTTCCAGAAATATCAACAGCACTGACAGGTGACGGAAAGGCGAATACATCAATTGACATGCAGAACTTCTACAAATATTAGTGTAGGGACAGATTTGCAGACCAGGCTCAGCTGTGCTGGGCTGAAATTAAGAGAGGGTTGCTAGGGATGTTCTGACTAGGAAGACCTGACCTCAAGGTTCAGGTTTCTGGGCAGGGTGCTGGGACTGGTTCATCCTCACCTCTCCCAAGCAGAACACTGAGTTACCAACTAGCTACTGTGAACATTTCCAGCCAAGGCTTCAGGGCTGCCTCTGCCTACTGTACAAGGGGCACTTTCTCTTAGAAATCCAGGAGATTTAAAACCTTGAAGGCCCCAGATGCAAAATAACAAATGGTATTTCATTCACGCAGAACAGTACTAGCAGAGTCATACCATGCTCAAGTCACTACAGGAATCAAATGGTTTCTCTGCTGTCACCGCTACTGATGCACTATGGGAACAGCTATCTTTCCTTTCCCCGCTTACACATCAACTCCACTCGCATCTTTGAGGGTGGTGTCTACCTGTTGCCTGAGCCTTTCTCCTTCCCAGCCCTTGTGTTTTCTGTTGCCACGTCCTTACCAAGCTGAATCCTATCTCTCAATTGTCCTTCTCCAAACAGGTTGGCCTTGAACCAGAAACCCCCATCTCTTAACCAGCCCCACCAGGCTTCGGTAGCCTTCCTACTGCAAACAAAACCTCCCTTAACTCACAGGTTTTAAATTCATGCCTTCCAGGCCACATTATAGCCTCCAAAGGCCAACTTTCAGGGTTTCTTGACAGTATAGATACTTCAGTTTGAGCCAACTTTCAGGTAAGGTTAAGCTCACTGTTAAAGTTTGGATCCAGCACCATTTGGTCTCTCTAAAGCGAGCTCACTTCCATAGGAACAACGGGAAACTCCACCTCACAGTTCATTTACCACCAGTTTCCCTTCAGTTCACACCAAGTTAGCCTACAACATTTGGTTTTGTTGAACATTTATGGCTTTTGGTGTGACTTATTCACGTCCATACGGAACTGTCTAAAGCACTATGCCAGCCAATAAAGCAACACCAGCCAACAGGGATCAAATCATAAAGCTGCATTTCAACCATAAATACATACTAAGTTATTTATACCTTTTTGGGGAGGGTGTGATGCTGGGAAAAATCAAGCCCAGGGGTTTATACACATTAGGCAAGTGCTCTACTAGAGAGCGGGTCTATCCCCTGACCCACCGCGGAACTCTTACACTCTGCACTTAGGGGCATGCCTCTAACTGAAGGCTACTAAACCTATCGACAGGGACTAGGGAATGATGGGGCTGGTGCCTCTCCACAGCAGTGAGAAGAGTCTTCTGAACTCACTACCAAAGACCAAAGGACAATGTTAGACCATCATCCCAAAGAGACTGTATATCAGAACTCTGATCTGAACTTCCTTTTGTTTATTAACATCTTTAAAGAAAACCATTACAGGGCACTTCCTCCAACATTCTCCCCGCTCTGAAGGCCACAACGAAACACTTAAAGTACCTTGAATGGTCTGAAGAGCAGGTAGAGCTCCCGGGGTTTGATGTCCAAGGGCAAACCACTGACAAATAGGGTCCGGACCTAGAAAATAAGGTGACAGATGAGCAAGGGTGTGGAAAACCCACAGGCTACCTCTCACCCTGAACCATCGGATCCATGACGCCTCTCACAACATCCTTTCTATGACATGATGAATTGACCCCTATATAATTTTAGTATTAGTTTAAAGCCATGTTATAAAGACAGTAGATTTTCTACACTTCTACTCCAACCACAGCAAAAGACATACTTGAAAAGAAAACCATAAATTTATGGTTTCTCTTGCTTTCGTCTCTTGTCCCTGCGCCCCTTGACGGTGTTAATTACCACTATTTTAAAAGGCATGAAAGGACTGAGATTCTACCAAGCACCTACACAGGAGCCAGCAGGCACTGCTCTGCTTCTCTCACTGGCTGCTGTTTCTTTTTTTTTTTTTTTTAATTTATTTATTAAGGATTTCTGCCTCCTCCCCGCCAACGCCTCCCATTTCCCTCCCCCTCCCCCGATCAAGTCTCCCTCCCTCATCAGCCCAAAGAGCAATCAGGGTTCCCTGCCCTGTGGGAAGCCCAAGGACCGCTCACCTCCAACCAGGTCTAGTAAGGTGAGCATCCAAACTGCCTAGGCTCCCCCAAAGCCATTACGTGCAGTAGGATCAGAAACCCACTGCCATTGTTCTTGTGTTCTCAGTAGTCCTCATTCTGGCTGCTGTTTCTTCTGTGTTCCATGACTCAACCAACACATATACCTTCAAGGTACCCACTAGGTGCCAATGACCAAAGTCATACAGGACACGTGTGTAAACACGCATGGTGGGAGACACTGAGCGCAAACTATGTGCCCGATGCCTACAAAGGCATACAACACCGACAACGTGCTTCTGGCGAAAAATCCGAGAACGCGAGTTAGCAGGTGTTCCAATGTGTGCGGATTAATATCTAGGTCTTCTATTCGGTTCCATTGGTCCTGTCTTGGGTCTTATGCCAATACCAGGCTGTTTTCAGTACTATAGCTCTGTAGTAGAGTTTGAAAGTCAGGGATTGTGATGCCTCCAGAACTTTTATTATTGTACAGGATTGTTTTGGCTATTCTGGGTTTTTTGTTTTTCCATATGAAGTTGAGTACTGTTCTCTCAAGGTCTTTGAATTTTGCTGGGAGTTTGATGGGCATTGCATTGAAACTGCTAGATCTATTTCTAAAACTTTCCATGGTTATGTACAGAATAAAAAATCAGTATGGTCTTTTTATTGTTCCAACACAGCGCAAAGGCCATCTGAATGTTCATACATGTTCTTATTACATGGCAATCTCAGAATTCAGACTGGCTTCTTTAAATTATTTTGAACATCTATGCTATGTCTTAAATGTAGAAATTGTTAAGTTTTCACACTACACACACCTGACACATAGTGAAACCATCACAGTTGAGATAATATATTACCATTTTCCTCATGCCTCCCACACCACCTACCCTTTTAGAAACAGGGTCTCGCCACACAGACCAGGTAGACCCCGAACTCACTGAGCACTGAGCAGGATTACAGGTGTATGGACTGCCATTTCTGCCTTCACATCTCCCTTTCAGCCTGCCTCTTCCTCCAGCTCTGCCCCACGACCCTAGGCATCGCTCTGCTGCTATCGGTGCTGGTTAGGATGGGTTAATGTGTCCCAAAGTCAAAACGGAAGCACAGAATAAAAGTGCCGAGTTTGTCTCCATGCATTCATATTAACATAAAGTTAGTCTCGTCCATACTGTTAAAGTCAATCCAAAGTCCATCTCTTCTCACTGCACAGTGTTCTGTTATGTGGATGTACTAACCCAGCCCATAAACCTGTTGCTACAAATAGTAAGATGATTTGACTAAAAACAAAATCTCTCCTTCCACTCTTTGTTCTAAGGTTCAGAGCACTGCAAACGCTCGGAGTGCTTGGAACAATGCGTGCTTTGCTGTTGTTGGATGGAGGAGTCTAAAACAGTCAATCAGGTCAAGTTTGTTGACCAAACTTCTTATGTGGTCCTCATTTCTTCTTTTATCTTTGCCACACAGAGAGCTCCCGAAGAAAAGGTAACATTACTGACAAGCACACAGGAGGATTCTAGGGGACTCTACTGTCCACTACGCAGCCTGCCTTCTCATGGGGCAGACTCTCTGACCAGGATGACCTGGACAAGAGAGTTAACCCTAGCTTCAAGTTCTTCAAGTACCCACCACAACCCTAACTCCATGCTGTGTGCAGAGTGGACTAAAGATCTGCACGGGAAACAGTGGGGTTTGCAGACTGTTTTACGGTTACATCACTGGTCCAGTGCCGCAGTGTGCTGCTGGTGTATAGTGGGCATGTTTAAGGAGTTCACCCAGGCCATTAACTAACAACTTCCACTACTGTCTGAAAGAAAGAGGTTTTATAGACTTGCTAAGCAATTGACCAACAGAACTCACTAAACACCCAGGGATTGTGAACAAAAGACAACAATATACTTGAGGTCTATCTAAAACACAATAGTATATTATACCAGCAATAAAAAAAAAATAATGTGCAAAAGCAGGGTGTCGAGGTGGCTCAGGGGGTAAAGGCACTTGCCACCAAGCCTAACCACCTGTGTTCTGGAAAGAACCGCCTCTACTCAGGTGCCCTTTGACTGCCAAATGCGAGTACTCACACACACATAAGTGGATGGAAAAGAGTGCACTGTGTGCAAGGAAAAGACAAACTTTGCTCTCAGTACTTAGAGAGGGAAACTGTCCTTTACAATACAGATGCCAGTGGCTAGCTTAAACTATTGGCCAAACAGTATTGCAAATAATATAGTTTCTGTGTGATTATTTTGGGTCTGGATGGCCAGGACACAAACAAGCAGCCTCAGCCTACAGGTTAGTTAGTTCAAGAGTACGATGGTTTAAAATCTTTTCTAGTCACTCCACATTTGGTTTAAAAAAAAAAAATTAGTCTCGTTAAAAGAGGAGGAGGGAGAAGAGCAAAGAAAGAAAATCCAGAGAATTAACAAGGGAAGAATAACACTGTAAATCTCTGTCATGCTTCTCTGTGGCAACCAAGGAAAGAGTCATAGGATTTAAGACACATCTCAACGCCACAGGTCAGCGCATTGCAACGTCCTGAATGTGCAGTGTCTTTCATAACTAAGTCTGTGGAAATCAGAAAGAAAGAGCTCCTCGCCTGCAGGGAGCTTACTACCATAAACTCGACAGTCACCCAAGGCAACAGAAAACTTAACTCAGTCACGTGGTGGCCCAGCTGGAACCAAAGAGTGAGATTAAGGTCTAATACTCAAAAGTCATGTGTGTCATCACACACACAACGCCATGCTCGAATAACAAACAGCCACATGAACTTACAGAGGGCAACCCTTAATTTCCAAGCACTGTCTATGGGCACGGATGTGCTGGGCACTGTGCCTTCAAAACACACACGTTCGTCAGACAGGAAGGGGCATTTTTCAGTCAAGGACAAAGAGAAGTTCAAGAGAATGAAGCTGCTGACAGCTATTTCCCAAAGGGATTCCAAAGGATTCCATGGCGGTGACTACTTCATTTTTGCCCCAACGAGGCTGAAAGAATAAATGACAGCATAAACCACTGTGCGGGGACAGATGAACATCCGTGGCTTAGCCACCATCTAGCACCACTGCAGAGGCCACAGCTGGGCTTCAGATAAAAACAACCATGTATTCTTCAAGTAAGACTGTCGCTTTCCCACTGGGGAAACAGCCTCGTCTGAGCGACTAACTTATTTAATAAACCCGGAGCTTGCCTGGACCATTAGACTGATAGCATACTTTGTAACCAGGACGATGGCAGTGCATCTCTCTTTAGCTAGCCCTCCATAAACTTAACATTCTCTAAGTTTACCTTTTTTTCTTTTACTTTTGACAAGGTCTTACTTATATAGCACAGGCAGACCTCAAATTCACAACCCTCCTACCTTAGCCTCCCAAACTGGGACACAGGCATGACCAACACACTGGGATTCCATGGGTCAGATCTGTGTGTGCACATGCTCACGTGACCCAGAGTGTGAACACATGTGGAGGGCAGAGCGTAATTTGTAGGAGTTGGTTCTCTCCTTGCACCACGTAGGTGCCAAGAATTAACTCAGGACATAAGACTTGACGGCATGGCATGTGCCTTCCTTCACCTAGGGCCGACTCACTGGCCTACTTCACATTTTTTTAGACCTACAGATAAAAAAGAAACTTCTAACTGTGCTGTGTAAACCATCCCTCTGTAGAAACTATCCTTCTGTTAGCAAAAATCCACAGAAAGTATATTAGGGGGCTGGAGAGATATCTCAGAGGTTAAGAGCACTAACTGCTCTTCCAGAGGTTCTGGGTTCAATTCCCAGCAACCACATGGTGACTCACAACCATCTGTAATGAGATCTGTTGTCTTCTTCTGGCATAAAGGTACACATGCAGACAGGACAGACAGACAGACAGACAGACAGACAGACAAGGTCGATCTAAGAAAAAAAGAGGATCTCTCTGAGATAGTGTTACTAATAACAATACCCAGGAAGCAAAAGGAGAGTGATCTCCAAGTTCAAGGCCAGCCTGGTCTACAGAGAGTTTCAGGACAGACAGGGTTTTACAGAGAAACCCTATCTTGAAAAACCAAAAGAGAAAAACAAACAAACAGGCATCCAAATGACCAAGGTAAGTTTTCTAGTCAACAGTTCTGAAGATGTCATGGCAAACGAGACGAACTGTCTAATTTCTCAGGAACACTCACACAGAATCAGTAGTTGCACCACCAATGACAAATCCCTACATATGACAAGTAGGCATACAGATCAGTATCTTTTTAAGACTCCCCTCCACTAACATTAAGGATTAAAAAAAAAATAAGTCAGAGATTGCTAGGTGTAGTGACACACATCTCTGACCACAGAAGAATGGCCAGAAGTTCAAAGCCAGCCTGGTCCACATGAGACCCTGCCTCAAACAAGCAAGCAGGGGCAAAGACTGAAAGAGACATGCCCACACAAGGAAGAAGTCGGGACATGCAGGAAAACACCCTCTCTAAAAAACACACAGAATTTTAAGACTGTACTCCCATCAACAAGGACAGACTAATATACAATTGATAATAAATCACTCATATTTCAACTCATGAAAAACAACTCAAGCCGGGCAGTGGTGGAGCACGCCTTTAATCCCAGCACTCGGGAGGCAGGGGCAGGCGGATCTCTGTGAGTTCGAGGCCAGCCTGGTCTACAGAGTGAGTGCCAGGACAGGCTCCAAAGCTACAGAGAAACCCTGTCTCGAAAAACCAAAAAACAAACAAACAAAAAACCTCAAATGTACTTAAGGGATATGAACAAATTAAATTGTAAATAATAATTACAGTTTTTTAAAGATGTACAGACTCTTGGCAGTGGTGGCGTACGCCTTTAATCCCAGCACCCAAGAGGCAGAGGTAGGTGGGTCTCTGAGTTTCTAGGCCAGCCTGATCTACAGAACAAATTCCAGGACAGACAGAGCTACACAGAGAAATCGGTCTTGAAAAGCATGCAGGGGGTATAGGGTGGGGGTGGGGATACTCAGTCACTAATTTGCACATTTAAAATGGTAACTAGATAGTCATGTCTACTAACGTGAGACAAGCCTCATTTTTATGTCCTGCTCTAGGATAGGAAAGACACTGGGGGGTTATATCAAGTCATCCACACATCAGAGGGGGGAACTTTCCTCTGCCGTACATGGTAAGTATGTGGGGGGGAGGGGGCATTGCCTCCAACTTGCTCAAAAAATATAAAGGTGGGATCCTCTTGGCCCCCAGTTTTCCTGTCCATCCTTGATCCAGAGGATCAGGTTTTACCTAGCAAAAAGCAACAACAATTAAAAACTTGACAACGTTTGTGTAGCATGGTTCACTTTCAACTCTGACCACAAGTCTGTGTTTCTTTTTGCTTTGTTTTGTTTTGCTAGGTTGGCTTGGAACTCTGTAGCCGAGGGCAACCTTGACCTCTTGATCCTCCTGTTTCCACCTCCCAAGGGCTGTCATTATAGGCACGCACATGCTGGTTAGGTCAATGTTTCCTAACATCACAACTAAGACAAAAACATACCAACTAGAAAAGGTCTCGGGCAACTCTAAGTACGGCCTGGGGTGCAGGGCCATCCTGGTCTCTGTCAATAGGGTCTTGCCTTCCTTAAGACTGGTCCACTCCTTGGCTCACTCTATACAGACCAATGAGAGGCTTGGCTTTAGTGAGACAAGGAGACTCACTCAGGCCTTCCATCTGAGCACTGGGAAAGCAGAGGCAAATGGATCTCTGGGAATGAGGCCCTCAGATCTACACGGGAGGGCTAGGTCAGTGGGGGGGCTACAGAGGCCATTCTGCAGGGGACTGCTTCCTCTTTCTGTGATAGGCCTGAGGTGATCTGTGACAAAGGTTCAATACTCTACTGAAAATGCTACAGAATCAGGCAGATCAGGAGGCTCAAACCTGATTGTTCTTTCTAAGAACCATGAAGATGCCCAGATCATCATGGGTAGGCATACCCAAAAGGCACCAGGTAGGAAAGATGTTACTAGAAAGGAGCCATGGCTGCTGTTCTAGGGTAAAACGGCGGCGTTGGCGGGTGCGCCAGGCCAAAGAGTAAGGCTGGACACAGGGCCGGTGGCCAGAAAGCAGAACTGAATTTTTGTTGTGTATACTTAAAACTGCAGAGAACATGCTGAACTTAAGGGTTTAGACACAGACTCTCTGGTTATTGACCATATCCAGGTGAACAAATCACTTAAGATGCATTGTTGAACCAGAGTTCACAGCTAGATTAACCCAAGGTGAGCCCCACCCTTGTTCCACCTCCCACCCCTGAGCTGATTGATCCTCACGGAGAAAAGTAAAATGCCTCTAAGCCAGAAGAAGCAGAGAGAGGGACGTCGGAGAAGAAAGTGGGGACACAAAAACAAGGATGGGGATAAACTGCGCAAAACAGATACAAACAGAAGTTTAAAAATAATACAAGTAACAGAGTTCACAGAAGCCAAGTTAGGGTTTTCCATTCGGTGAAAGCTATCTTCACCCTATTTGTCCATCCTGCGTATGGATGAAAAGATGGATAAACGTGTATGCAGAGAGAGACAAAGAGAGACAAGGACAGATAGGCAGACAGAACAGACCCCTGCAGGGTTCCAGGGCTGAAGTCGGGTAATCAGGCTTGGCGCAGGCACTCTTACCTATGGAGCCATCTTACTGGGCGTTTCAAACCGAGGCAGTTTCTAAAGCTGTTTTTCCCCAGTGGGAAAGAATTTTCAAAACTCTCTGAACCTAGGGGCATGTGAAAGATTCCTTTAGAGTGGACATGACCTGGCCCGTCAGTGACCTCCGGAATCCAGCGTGCCAGCTCAGTTCTGGCTGGAACACGGATGGAGGTATGTGCAGGCAGAACAGCCCTCCCTGTGCCAGAGAGAATGCATTCGAATATGACCAAATAAAGACACAACCGGCAACATCCCACATGGGCAGCTCTGTCGTGCCAGAGCTTCTCAATCACTCTTCCAAATGGCCACATCTAAGCTGTGACAATTTATTTGGATCCAGTGGAAGAATTCCTAAATCATCTAAACATAATAGAGGACGTCATCAGAGAGCTGACACAGCATATACGGGCACAGAACAAAATTATGCCCATTAGAGAATCAGATCTTTTGAGTGTGGCCACTACCATAGTATCACCCTAACTGATGTGGGGTCAAAGGTACATGGACCCGGAGAAATAAAAATGGGCCTGAATTCTGCGCCTCTTGCTCAGCACTATCCAAGGAAAGAGTGTCTGGACAAACGGCCTGTATAACCCTCTGGTGATCTTTTGCTATAACAACCATCTTTTTTATTTTTGTCTAAATAACTTCAATCTGTGCGCTGTGGGATATATCCCTTATTACCACATTTCAATTTTATGAGCAACGCCATCTTACATGAAAATAGTAGTAATGTTTAACGAAGACCAGCTCAAGGCGGTGGTTCTGGCTCGCAAATGTAATTCTGTTATCCCAGGGGCCAAGGCAGAAGTGACAGCAAGTCTGAGGTCAGCATGGTCGGCTTAGCAAGGCTCTGTCATTTCAAAACGGACTGGGGATGTAAGTCAGTGGGATCTAGGATACATTAACAGACCAAATAACAATAAAAGGCACATCTTTAAAAAACACACACTGCAATACTGCTTTCCTAACCTCACTGGAAGTACTGTGGACAAGCACAACAGGCATCAATTCCTTCCGGTTACACAGAACAGAATCCCAAGCAGCTGGTCCTCCATGTGCCACACCACAAACCTTCCTTCCCCGGGCTCCGCGGCACCATGTCTCCTTCATCCTGAAAGCCGCTCTGCTTGCTCCAACCCTCTCCTCTGCGCCCATGGTGCGGTTTGCGCCACTGCGGGTTCTCTAAGCTTCACCCCCTGGTCCAGTGAAACGAGAGCACGCACTGCATCTTCCTCACCTATCCTTTCCAATCTGAAGCAGGGGTCCTGCTTTACGGATCGAGGTTTGTGTGTGTGTCTGGTATTTATGGAGAATACAGTATTTGGAGAAAAATTTAACTGACCGCTATTTAAATCATTTCATAAATACCGTCAGGATTGGGAAAAGGCACTCTATTAAAAACAAGAAATTCAAACGTATTAAAAAAAAAATCAATCTAGGGCTGGAGAGATGGCTCAGTGGTTAAGAGTGCTGCCTCCTCTTCTAAAGGTCCTGAGTTCAATTCCCAGCAACCACATGGTGGCTCACAGCCATCTATAATGAGATCTGGTGCCCTCTTCTGGCCTGAAGGCATGCTTGCAGGCAGAATACTGTATACATAATAATAAACATTAAAAAAAAAAAAACAACAAACCAATCTACCTCCCATCCATTCGTCCGTCCGTCCATCCATCCATCCCATCCATCCAGGTGGGATCTTTCTATGCAGCCCTGGCTGTTCTGGAACTCTGTAGACCAGATTGGCCTGCCTCCTAAGCCTGAGTGAGACTAAAAGGAACATGCCAACCACTACACCCAGCTGTGTATAAATTTCAACAACCGGGGGCTGGAGAGATGGCTCAGAGGTTAAGAGCATTGCCTGCTCTACCAAAGGTCCTGAGTTCAATTCCCAGCAACCACATGGTGGCTCACAACCATCTGTAATGGGGTCTGGTGCCCTCTTCTGGCCAGCAGGCATACACACAGACAGAATATTGTATACATAATAAATAAATATTTAAAAAAAATTTCAACAACCTGAAAATCTCAAACCATATAGTACATAATTTAATCGTGGCTTTGTGTGTGGGAACAACAGATTCAATGGCATGTCAGACAGCCGTATCCTGTATCTGGTATTCATCTTTCTGCGCAATGTCACGATACAAGGGTCACTCTCATCCACAATTACAGCACAACACAACTTGAGTCTTTCCAAGAGGCAGCTAACCTCTTGTTGAATTCATGAGAATGGCGTTAGAATTTGAATTTCCAACATTCCAAACTGTGTTAAAGGTTCCAAATGTGTTAAAGGCTCAGCCCCCAGTACAATGATCAGAGTTGGGCTTTGGGGAAGGACTGAATGAGGTCTGTGACCTTCGTTTCGTAACTGGGAAGTGCAGAAACAAGGCAATGGGGCCACTGGGGCAGGTCCTCTAAGGGTATGTTGCCCTTGACTTCTTCCCGGTGCCAGGGAACATCTAACTTCTTTCAGGGGCTTCCTATCTTAATGTTCCACTTTACTTTGGGCTCAAAAGAAATACAAAGGCTAGAACACAGCCCAACCCCTTTAAAACCATGAGCCGAGATAAATCCGTCATCCCCTAAACTGTTCTTGTGGATACTTTGCCAATGATGAAAAACTGACTGATACCAATAACACACTTCCTATTTAATTAGGAAATGGAAGACTGGTTTCACTTCTTGAAATAACTACTTAATGATAATTTATCTCTGTGGTTACGGCACATCCGAGAATTAATGTAAATAAAAGGGCTGGGACAAGAAAGAGCAAATTACTGCTGGACAGAGAAGCACACTGTAACTCCAGCACTTGGCTGGTGCAAGCGGAGGAGCTACAAGAGATCTCCCAGGAGAGAGGTGGAGGGGGGAGAGATAGGCTAGTTGGTTATATATAACCCTTCCCTATATGATCCTATCCAAACACAATACCCACATAGCCTCATGTATTCCATATTTCATCATTTCCTATCTTAGATCTTATTTTCGCTGCAAGCAAAATGAGCATTAACATATGGCATGCTTATAACACTTTTCAAAGAAATAAGTATGAGATGATGTATTGACACACATTTTTAGTCTTAGAGAAACGATACTGCAGGGACCCACAAAACCCGAGTCAGTGTGTGAGGACAGATGAGGTCCTGAAGTGTGTGGGCAAGGCCATGTGGAAGACTGACACCTCAGACCCGTGGGAAGCTGGCCCGTCTGGGTAAGCACCGACCCAGCACACTGCCAAATCTTGGACACCGGTGCTGAGTTTTCAAAAGCCACACAAAAACATCCACTTACACCCCTACCCCACTTAGAGGAGACTGTGCCCCTCACTTCATACTGCTTAGTCACGGGGCTTGCTGGAGCGGTGGACGTTCAGCCAAGAGTGAATCCCACACAGGGAGAGAACTAGGTCTTTCTTAGGAGAACCGATTTTGCAATTAATTTTTATGAGGTACTTCTGACTTATTTGGGAAACCACTCTATCTGGTCCTAATCTAGTGAAATCATGAACTTTCATATCATTTTCATTTACTCTTTACAGAGTATGATGGATAAAAGGAAAGGTTCTTCTGGAAAAAGCTCCCCTAAGTTTCTGAGAAGCTAAAGGTCTGTGTGTGTTGGGGGGAGCTGTTTTATTATTTTATTTTATTCATTACTAAATGTACTGTAATAAGAGAATAATTCTTCTGAGACACTTCCTAAATTTCTAAGAAACTAGTTGTGCGGTTTGTTTTGTGGGGTCTTTTGTTCTTGTTGTTGTTTGTTTTGTTCCAGAAAGAAATAGAGAAGCAGATCCACTAACCAACAGGCAGCTGAGTAAGCAATTTAAACTAGAGTCATACAGAATTAGAATCTGATTGGGTAGACCTAATGGGGCATAGGCAAGAAACTGCAGGATGCTGGGTTCTGGTGGCACAGCCTTCAACCAAACCCAGCACTTGGGAGGCAGAGGCAGATGATCTCTGTGACTTCAAGGCCAGCCTGGTGTACAGAGTGAATCCCAGGACAGCTAGAACTGTTACACAGAGAAACCCTGTTTCAAAACACCAAAAACCAACCCCACCCCACCCCCAACAGAACATGCATGAGTAGTCTCAAATATTAAGGTACATGAGCTATTGAGAATAAAGATGCCCAGGGCTGGTGAGATGGCTCAGTGGTTAAGAGCACTGGCTGCTCTTGCAGATGACCTGGGTTCAATTCCCAGCACGCACATGGCGGTTCACAGTCTGTAACTATAGTTCCAGGGGACCCAGCACCGCTCCACAGGCAAAACAAACATTAATGCACAAACAAACAAGTAAGTAGTTAAAACCAAAGAACTGTAATGCCAGGCCTCAGGAATGTCGCCAGAAATCACTGACACCAACACCAGCGATCTATAGAGCATACACTAAGAGAAAGTCAGAAGGACATGTTGGGGACTGGAGAGATGCCTGCGTGGGTAAAGGAACTCCGCACAAGCATGAGGACCTGAGCAACAACCCCAGCTTTCACCTGGGGGAAGAAGAGTCCTGCAAACTGGCTTCTGACCTCCACTCCTGGCACGCAAGCCTACATGCAAAATAGATCAATGTAAGACATTTAAACCTGGGTGTGGCTGCGTCCACCTGTAAGCCCAAATCTGTTAGGGGAGAGACAGGGATCCCTGGGACTTGCTAGCCACCAGGCCTACCTTCCTACCTGGTGAGAGACCCTACCTCAAGAGAAACAGGAGTGATCAGACAGGACATCCCACATCCTCTCTTGGCCTCTGCATGGACATGCACTGCTAAGTACACATGCAAAGACAGGAATTCACTTTTTAATTGACAAAAATAAAATTTAGTATTTCTTCCTTAGAAATTTCTAGGAACAGGGAACTACTGGTACCTGTCGGAGCTCACAATCTGCTCAAAAGACTGGAGACGGGCGTTTCAGGAAAGAAAATTCAGGGAAAGACGCTGAAGTTTTGACTAGTACACAGTAATGGCTGAATATGAAAAGGCTATTTTTAGACAGGCATTACATACACAAATGTTTCATAAAGTACAAAATACCAATGGCCAACTTCCCACACAATCTCTGATGTATAAGATGGTTTTTATGGTAAATATGGCTGCCCTGTATACGCCCTTCAGTAACAACACAAGAAACGAGAGGGAGTCTGTCTCTGCATGTTGTTTGTAAAGACAGGATCTCATTATGTAGCTAAGGATGGCCTAGAACTCACTGTGTAGACCAAGCTGGCCTGAAAGCCAGAAATCATCCACCTGCCCTTGCCCTGGCCACCGTGTGCTGGGGATCAAGGGTGTGGCCACCACACCAGTTCTCACAGGAAGATCTAAACAGAGCTGCAATGATCAAGTCTATCTTGTCTAGATAAATGCCAGGGAGACTACCCAACTACCCAAGGTTCTCTCCTGTTCCTCTCCCATTATAGCTAGCATATTTTGTTCATTACAAGTCGGATGTCTCCTCTGGAAGTGATTAACACCTGGTACAACCATCTCTGTGCAAACATGAGGGGTTCATTGCTCCTCGTTGTCCAGTCTGGATTTTATGGACACTGGTTCCTGGCCACTTCTGATGACTTTAAGGGACACCCATATTATCTTCATGCTAGCTAAGCACTAATGGTGTCAGACACATGGATCACGGCCTAACTCGGTACAATCCCATGCAAGCTGGGCTCTCCTAGGGAAAAAGGTAGCCTTGCTGAGGCCATCTCACGGGAAGAAGATGGAGGAAAAGCACTTCAGGGGAACTGCGTGTATGCTCCACTGCCAATGCCTGACTATTGCTTCACTGAAAACGGTCATCTGCCAATATGACATCTGACTCGGCATACTCGCTAGAATATTGGGATGGGCACACAAACAGAAAAGAAACACAAAACGCTGTAAGTAGTTAGAACCAGGCTAAGGTCAGTTCTTAGAAAAATGCTCTCACTGACTCCTCTGGTTCTTAAAAGACAGCACAGGCTTGAACAATTATTAGTTTGATTTTAAAACACAGACGAGCTAAATGCCTCCCTGTATAAAAACCTGCTTCCCAGGCCTGAGCAAATGTCCCCAACCTCTCACCTGTCCCCATTCTTCACAGAATATCCATCACTGGCAGACAGTTTCCTGCTGGGAAACATCAGAAGATGGCAGTTTTCCCTGAGAAAGACTCTGGACCCACTCACACTTCCAGAGTCAGAAATAATGGGAGGTATTCCCAAGAGGAAACTGAGGGAGCGAAGGGGAAAGATACTAATCTATGTATCAAAATCTCAACTCAATTCCTGGGCAAAAAACTCTGGCTTTGCTTGACAGACAACCTTCACATGACCTTTATTTAAAAAAAAAAAACACAAAAAAACACCCACGCACACTGAAAGACAGCTCAGGCCTACCTAATCGGCAACAGTCCCCGTCAGCAGCTGAAGAATTCCTGATACGATCGTTCTATACATGAGGCTCGCTGTAAAAAGGAGCAAGCGACGGCAGAACATAACCCAGAGATTTGAGCTTGGGGGAGAATGAAAACACAATCTTTCCAGCTAAGGGCACAGAAACGGCAGGTGGGCTCCAAAGACACAGGTCCGCACTGTGAAAACCAGCTTATGGGAGGAGGACAAGGAAGGATGAAAACAACCAACCAAACGGAACAGGGTGCGTCAACACCAGGTAGGCGGTGCTCATGTAACCCCAGCACTGGGAAGCTGATGCAGGGGGGGGGGGGTGGTAATCAGGAATATGGGACCAACCTGGGCTAGGCAGCCAAGGCTAGAGACCCAGTCTTTAAAACCAAACGGGTTAGAGAGACGACTCAGTCCTCAAGAGCACCTGTTGCTCTTCTAGAGGAGCAAGATTTGGTTCCTGGTACCCATGTAGTTTCCAGTTCCAGGGCATGTGATGCCCTACTTGGCCACCATTGGCACCAGGTACACACATTTTGCATACACATGCATGCAGGCAAAACATTCATACACATATAACTTTAGGAAAAGAAAGAAAGACAGCAACTAGGGATGGGGTGGGGGCAGTGTTCTGCTCTGCTGTGGCATCTAGGGTCTGCTCGAAATCCTCATTTGTTTTGGCATGAGAATAATTACTCTGCCTCTGGGATTGTATGCGAATGTTTTGTCTGCACCACGTGCATGTGAAAACCTGAAGGCGTCAGATACCCTGGGATTGGAGTTACAGACAACTGGAAGGTGCCACGTGGGTGCTGGGAATTAAACCAGAGACTTCCGGAGGTCAGTGTTCTTAACCACTGAGCCAACTCTCCAGTCCCCTCCCATCCATGTATTTTAAGTATTAAGATATGCTTTAAGCAAATGGGAAACAAAAGAAAAATTATAAAGTATCTGCTATACTGTCTTTCAACCGTGCAGCTCTGGAAAGGCATGAGTCTCTCTATCCCACACCTCCGGCCAGAAGCCACCACCGAAGAACACCCAGGCACAACACAGGAGTGCAAATGTGTGCTCACACCCCTCAGGGCCCCTCCACCGAGGTCACTTTCCCATCTTCTCCTCAAAGTCAAGTTCTGGGTAGGGGAGTAGAAGCAAACACATCAGGTTAAAACAAGCTGAAACTAAGTCTACCCAAAACAGCAAACCCAGAGTCCACCCAAGCCCACTTCATGTTGGTTTAACTAGCCAGCACGCAAACGATTACATATTTTGCCTTTAGAAGATGACGTTCCTTTTTGAGACAAGAGATCCTGAGCTAGCCTTGAACTCCCCATGTAGCTGAAAAGAATGACCTTCTGACCCCCTACTTCAACCTGGGACTCTAGGCATGAGCCAACATGCTTGGTTTTAAGTAGCAGGGATCTAAAGGAAGGTTTAACTCATGCTAGGGAGTCACTCTACCAACTGCGATACATCCCTTAAATGGTAAACTTTCAAAGAGTAAAATGCCAGCCTTTAATCCCAGCACTCAAGAGGCAGAGACAGGCAGAGCTCTCGGAGTCTGGTCTACAAAGTGAGTTCCAGGCCAGTCAAAGCTAAACAGTGAGACCCTGTCACCTTGCTCCTGGGTTTTAAAGTAGCTAAGTATAGCAATGTAAATTTACATAGTTTTGCGAAGTAAAATTTTAAAATCCATTTTCCCACCCCTGCTTTGGAGAGGAAAGGTTCTTGGAAGAAGGAAACCATGTGTTACTTTATTTTGATGTGGCAACCTGTCTCCCATCCGCGTCCTCAGTAATAGCTCTCCTTGTTTAAAAGAGAGATAAACTGTCCCTTTAGAAAGGGTTGGAGCCCTGTCTCTAAACAGGACATCCTAGTTGGCTGAAAGTGTCACTAAAAGTAAATTGTAATTTTTCATCTTTTCTGCTGAAACCAAATCCTACTCATAAAATTGGAGAATCTGGTCCCGAGGGATTCTTTCTCTAACAATGGAAAAGTACTCGGAGGACGGATGCCTTAAGAGAAGGGGAGCAGAAAGCTCCAGACCTGCCTCAAGTGTCAACTGAGCAATGAATCGCTGAGTGCCAGTGTACCCCAGCAGGAGAGGTGGGGACAGCCTGTCTGGGTCTCCAGGTGAGGCAGGTTGTGGGAAGAAGACGGAAGGAAGTCACAACGGTGAGGAGAGGGACATCACTGAAGCTGCCTTCGGGATAGCAGGACACAGGGCTGAGGTAGAAAAGGAAGATCATGTATGACAATCTCAAAAGAATAAAAAGTTTACATATAAAGAAGACATATTAGAGTTCATTTAAAGACTATAAAGTTGACGGGAGGTGGTGGCACACGGCTTTGATCCCATCGCTAGGGAGGCGGATCTCTTGAGTTCCAGGCCAGCCTGGTCTACAGAGTGAGTTCCACAACAGCCAGGGTTACAGAGAAACCCTGTCTCAAAAAATAAACAAAAAAGAAGATCTATAGAGTTTATTTTCTGTTTTCCACTCTCTGCTCTTCTTTCATCTCAGTTAAACACGCCACAATGGGGAACGGTGTCAGCAAATAAAAATCCCAGTCAAACTAAAAGTCGTGCCCCTGACTGCTGCACACACCGGCTGGCACTATCTGTCATCTCTCAGCATTCTGGCTACAACATATAATGAACCAATCCTTACATTTCTAAGCCTGAGTTCCAGGCAGGCAAGTGAGCCAGAACGACCATCTGAGAAACTGAAGCTTTCCTATGGCTAGAACTAAAGCTGGTTCTGATGAACGTAATAGAGATCGAATAAACATTCGACCAAGCACTTTGCTGCACACACTCTTTATTTCATCCTAGCCCCGAGTAGGTAAGCAAATGTGTGTTTCTGCTCTTGTTTTACAGGTAAGAAACCACCAGAAAGAAAAGGCCAAGCGAGGCACCTTGGACAAGACATCCTCACTCCTTCACTGGTACCCCCCACCCCCGCACTCTGGACCCTTCTCTATGTCCTTCTGAAGTGCCACACACCACCTTCTCTTTCTCTGTGTCTATTTCCACCTACGGAGTCTATCACTACATAGGACAGTCACCTCCTGGACTTTAGAGGCAGCAACCTAACCAAGAGGGGAGAGACCGGACTGGGAGCTGGTTTTAACAGTGGTCCTGTTACAAATGTCAGCACACAGTTAATCCCAGCATTTGTAAGGCAAGTGGGTCTCTGTGGGTGAGCCAGCCTCGTCTACACAGTGTGCTCCAGGACAGCAACAGAGACCCCATTCAAAACAAGAAGCATTGAAATGGGAAATGCTGGCCTCCAGCCAATGGTAGGAGGCCACAGGAGTCAATCACCTTGAGGTCAAGCTGTGGAGTTCATTTTTGGCATATCCAAAAATGAACACATGGAAACTTCATGCAAGCTACATGTTACAGGGAAAAGTACCAGGCACAGGGGTTACTTTTCTAATATTTGCTCAACATCCACTAAAGTTAAATTCTAGCACTTTAACTAACGGGAAGTAACTATGCGCATGTTGTCTAGAAGTAAACACGGCTTAATTTCTGATCGCTCTGAGAAGCATGCATCCTCACAGGAAAGGTGGGGACCAATACCAGTGAATGGCCCTCCTATACACTGCTAAGACAAGAAAGCAAATGCACCAAGAGTCTTTAGAGCACTCCTGTTTATATGAGAAGCGTTTATAATCCATCATCCAAAAAAAGAAAAAAAAAGGAAAAAAAAAGAAAGAAAATGAAGTATGTGACAGTTACATTAGCAGTACTGTTTGGAAATCCCCCATAAGTACCATGCAGCATTTTCTAAAAAAGAAAGAGAAGGGAAAAAAAAAGTAACTTGAGGGCAGGAGATGAAACTCGGTTAGTGCAGCGCTAGCCAAGCATGCAGAAAGCCTGGGTTCCATTCCCACCACTGTATATACACTGGGCAAGGTGGCCTAGGCCTGCAATCCCAGCACCAGTCTGAGGCAAACCTGGAGACCCTGAGTCCAGCAGCCACTGTTGGGCCTGGAGGACAGTACAAGCCATTCCCTATACCAACACGATTAAGTAGGTGGCGCATGGAGAAAGGTTTTCTGCCTGTGTTTTCCTCTTGTTATAGTTCCTTGGCGCAGAGCTGGAGCTCAAACCCAGGTTGTTCTTGTGCGTGCCGGGCACGAATTCTCGACCACCGAGCTGCATCCCCAGACCATCTGATCTTAAAAGCAACCATATGTTCTTACAAAGTCTTTCCTGAGTTAAGATTAGGAGACTTTTCCTCCACAACGGCCAAGGATGTTTTCTAGGGAGGCTTATAGTCCCAATGGCTACATAATAGTCATCCTCCCCCCACTTTGATGAGTAACCACAACTCAAACATCTCACACACTTCCGTCTCAACTGCCCGTTTCCTACAATGTTTATCCTTCTAATCTCACAAACAAAGGAATTTCAGCTGGGCACATAATTCTAAGCTTCCACGCTAATGAAGACTGAGAAGGTACTGCTGTTCTGGCCTACGCGGGGCACAAGAGATTATCTGTAACAGTTAGGCTAGGCTTTGAAAGCGAGTATTGCTCCTCTCCTCTTTCCTGCTGTGTACACCAGGACCATGGCAACCGAGGAGCAGAAGATGGAAACAACCTGTTGAAGATAGCAGAGCATCGAAACAGGAGGTCGTCAGCCATGCTTGGGAGCTCACACCTGCAACCCCAGCACTTGGGAGGTGGAGGCAGAGGACACAAACACCGACTGCTTATACAGCAAGTGTGAGGTGAGCCTGCACTACACGACAAAGTACTAAAAACACAAACCAAGAGAGCCCTGTGCAAGAGCCCTGGCAAGCATGAGGACCTAAGTCTGGATCCCCCAAGCAGCCATACACAAGCCTAGCAGGGTGGCAGCACCTGCAACCCCAACACTGGGGAGTGGTTTAGAACCCACATTATTTTATTTTCTACTGTTGTGCCCAAGTTCATACACATGCGTGTATGCCCGCCAGGTTCAAACACTGTAATTGTCACCTCAACACTTAACTCACTGTGTGTGGTACGTGAAAATATATCAACGTGAAAATATATCAACTTGTATTCAACCTTAAAAGAGGGGGCTGGCAAGATGGCTCAGTGGGTTAAGGTGCTCGCTGCCAAGCTCCACCACCTGGGTGTAGCCCCCATGACCCACACGATAGAGAGAGAACTGACCTCTGACCTCCACATACAAGTCCTTCCAATTTGTGATCCTGCTTCCATTTCTATGGAGGAGCTGTGTAGCTCTTGCTGGATTACAGGGTCATCATGTCTGGTTTCTCTGCGGAACCGTCATAATTTTCTCATCCCAGCCTGCCCCATTTTGCATTTCCATTAGCAGTACAGTACACAAGAGTTGCTGGGGGTTTATTCCAACACTTCTTAATAAATAAATAAATATATATATATTATGGTGTTTGGCCATCGCAATTGGGGGTACACAAACGTGAGGTGTGAGCAGCCGACAGAGAGTCTACATTTTCCCAGTCACTCCCTACAGAGCTGTAGGCGCCATTCTCTGGCTCTATTTACAGTGGTGCCAAGCGCCGAGCCCACTCTTCATTCTCAGCAGGTCACCCTGAGGATTTTCAGCCTAGGTTTAAAAAACAAAACAAACCAATGGTGTGCTATAGCCACGAAAAGGGTAGAAGAATCCCAAACTTGGCAGAACTGTTAGAATGAAAAAAAGCTACGTTCAGGAAAACAGACTGGAGAAGGCATTCCTCATGTCACGGGAGTTTACACAGAACAGGTGGAGAAGCGGCGAGCCGTTCCTTGCCCATTAATGGAAATGCTCCAGAGACCACAGTCAAGAAGACAGATAAGGTGTTGTCTTCACAGATTCACCCAGCCCCCTTGCTCCCTTTCTTTGTTACATTTTCTTCCTCTTGACTCAGAGATAAAAACCTCCAGAAAATTAAGATTAAAAAAAAAAATTGTTTTGAACGATTTGTGTCATCAGCATTTCTTGTTCATGACGTCAGTCTCTTGATAACTAGAAGTAATTTTATAATCTGGTTCCTCTTGACAGCATACTTTTGGAAAATCAGGGAGAACTGGACAGAAAAGGGAAACTTAACCACCTCACTACATACAATGGCTAACAATGTTAAACGACGTGTTCTGGGGCTTCGTGCACCACGTTCTCTCTGGTCATGCAGGAGACAGGAAGCTACAAGAAGCATCTAGACTCCTTGCTACGGAGACGCGAAGAGAGCGAGAATACTTTCTGCCCTTGAGCCTTGCTTTGTAGCACATTCATTTCCTCCGTAACTCTCCCTCTCCCGTAACTCTCCCTCTCCCGTGTCTCCACGGTGTGGGTCTGCGGCGCCTCATCCTGCTTCTGTAAACCTTCAAGTCCTGCAGCCTTTCCCCTGATCTCCCCACCCCCAGCCGGGCTGGAAGGCTTTCCTGTTTGGTCACTGCGGTCTGCTCCCAAGCTGTAGCTTCTTCTCTTTGTCTGGCCCTTCCTTGGCTGCGGGGTGGGAGTGGGGGTGTCTGGCCCTGCGCGACCGGAAGCGGAAGCCTGGGGCAGCCTGGGGCAGCCGTTACACTTCCGGCCACAGCCTCAAGGGCTGCCATTGCTGCAAGTCCGGCCAGCACCTCTGGCAGACCATGTGAAGCCCTCCCTGTATCAGGTCTAGCTTCCTTCCGCGGTTAGGTAGAAGGGCCACAGGCGCCTGTGGCTGTGGCTACAGTAGAAGGCCAGGCAGAGCCTTCATGGTCAAGTCTCCATCACTCCACTGACCAGTGCTTATATTTCTGGATGAAGGGTCCTAAGATTGTTTGGGCAAGTTTCTCTGACCAAGTTACTTACAAACCTGACTGAGTTGATGGCATTTGGGCCTGCTCCTGCTTTTCTTACCCCTTGGAATAGTAAACACCATCAACTTCCTGGTTCCACTTAGTGTATTTCCCTTGACTACACAGGAACGATATAAGAGAAAAATGTAGGTATACTTTGTATCTGATAAGGGTTATAGGAGGGACCATCCTAAAATTTGGAAAGAAAACAAGATAAGCAGTTGGCTCATATCTTTCCTGGCTGTATTATTTTTAGAAACATGTTCGTTTTCTGTTCTTTTTACCAAAAGCCAAGAGAGAATGTCAGGAAGAAAAGGGAAAGACAGGAATGAATAACAATAAATAGCTAAAATTATACTCTAAGACAAAACTGCATAACACATAAATCAATTCCTATGTTTAAAAACAGCTCTTAAAAAAAATGACTGAAACAGAGTCATCTGAAGTAAGCTTGTTTTTCCAAATGTCAGCCTGATAAAATCTATTTTAATGTTTTGACCTATAATCTGGACAACTCCAGGTCAAACTGCCACACATATCATGACGAGGGAGTACAGACATTTAAAGGCTCATTACTTATTCAGTTACATTCATGAAACGCCCATGGACAAGAACCTCTGTTGGTACAAAAGCCCATTTTATGAGTTCAGCACAGTGACTTACAAAAAGAAAGCGTAAGCGAGTTGGAGCTGTGTGGAAGGCTGTCATGGCATCAACAAGCTGAGGCCCACCGCAAACCCCCGGCCTCAGACAAGCACTGAGACCGAAGAGCATGACAGAGAGTACTAATGCAGATCTGAACTACCACGGTAGTGCCAACTCGCCCTAGGCAAGAGAGAGACAGTGCTCAGAGCAAACACATTCCATCTAAGGCTGTCAGAGAACCCAATGAAGAAAGAGGAATGAGGACAATAAAGGAACTGAAAAGTATGACACAAAAATTGTTGGGGAACCAGTGGGGTGACAAGAAGTACTTGTCACCAAGTCTGACCGACAACCTGAGTTTGATTCCTGAACCCATGTGATGGAAGAAAAACCACAATCCTACAAGACACACACACACACACACACACACACACACACACACACACACACACACACACACACACGGTATAGCCTAGAGGGAAATGACAGTAGCTTTGCAGCTCCCAAGACTGGATGGGCATCTCCTCTGGAAGTCCAGCCCTCAGCAAGTGCTTCAAGACCCTTTTTATTTTCTGCCATTTAGCCTAGCAGATTATAAATTCCTTGAAGCCAGTGATATCTTCCCCCTCCTAAACCGAGAAAATATTTAGTTTAACTTGGTATTTCCATGGATTTCTGCAAACTGGCCAACAAAAGAAAAAGGAAAAACAAGAACAAAAGGCCTAAGAAAACTAAACAGCATATACTCACATCATGATGAGCTAATTAGAATTTTCAGAAATACAGCACAATTGCTCGTCAGTGGTGGCGCACGCCTTTAATCCCAGCACTTGGGAGGCGAAGGTAGTCAGATCTCTGATCTCTGAGTTTGAGGCTACCTGTTCTACAGAGCAAGTTCCAGGACAGTCAAGGCTACACTGAGAAACCCCCAAAACAAAGAAACAAAAGAAATATAGTAGAATTTCTTTTGCTACTGGTAGGAACAAGGAATGACAAACTCCCTCTTACCCTCCCTCACATACAGTCTTTGGTGTGTGTGCCTAGGCATTGTGAAAAAGACAAAGATCCCACACCTACTAATGGGCTTAACATCACAGAATTTTGAGTATGCTGCTTTCTCAGAGACCTTTTTACAAGCTAGGAAGGTAAACTGACTCCGGGCTCTAAAGAGTGTTGTCACTGTTCCCCCTATAGACGACGTCATTTTAAACACAGTCAAAATGTGAGTTTAATTGCTTAAAAGCCATGGCCCTTGTTTGGCCCTGCAATTAATGACTTATTCAATCATTTTATTCTAGAGATAACTTAGTTATCACTTAGGACACGTATATGCAATAAAGACAGAACCTGGAATTCAAGCCATGTACTTAGTATGTCAGAAGTTCATCAGTTCCTACCATATACAACTAATTAGATCCTGTGCATAATGTGTGTATAATACCTATATACAAAGATATAAATATACGGTCATCCCGATGATCCTGACATTATAACTGTCCCCATTTAACACCTAAAGATAAATGAGGTTTCGTGTGCCCAAAGCCAATCCTTCAAAGTATGGGTTTAAACCTAGGCTGTGCAGCTCCAAACCCTCTGTTCTCCTTTCTAGGCTGGGCCACTTTAAAGCAGCATCTCACAGTTCTTCAAAACTGCTCCGGTCTCAAGGACCACATTTCCCACGTGTTTGAAAAGGCACAGGAGGGAAAACACGCTTCACTGCTAAGAGCCAAGGGCTTCAGGCCCTTGACCTACTGGTTCAAACAATCCTAGAACAAAGAGCTATTCTTAGACATGTATCAGCAAATCTCGGTAAGTCTTTTGGAATTAGTTTTTCATAAATTATTACCCTTAAAAGTCACAGGACAATGTTCAGGTGGGTAACTTATAAATTACCCCAAATGTTGTATAAAAACTCTAGAATGAGAAAAATGCATCCACAAAAAAGGGAATATTTGTAAAATCAAAATAGAAAAATCTCTGTTTTGCTTCCTTTGGGGTTATTTATTTGTTCCAGAATTAAGTGGCCATTGGAAGATAAATTTTTTCAACATTCTGTTAAGTCATCTTAAATTAGGCCCCAGAAAGAAATGGAATCTCTTTTAGTAATGACTTGTTTTCTTTGAAAGTTCATGCTTGGGTCAGCCAAGTTTTAACGGTAAAATTATATTGCTTGTGTTGTTCGTCAAGTGGGGAGGGGGAGCCGTTGGCTATTTGACTCAACTGCAGGGCGGCTTATCGGACTGTTATACTTGAAAGGGGTCTATTCTTAGGCAAAAGACATCATCATTTGAGAAAAAGCTTGCCGGGCGTTTTTTTTTACTGGACAGTCCGTGTAGAAGACTCAAGAGCATATCAGTTCTCCAAGAAAGGGATGTTTCCAGAGTCAATCAAATATCCAAATTAAAAGATTTTCCTTTGGAATCTTATGCTGCAAATGAGGCAGGCGACTAACTGTGTAGTGGGGTGTGTGTGTGTGTGTGTGTGTGTGTGTGTGTGTGTGTGTGTGTGTGTGTTTGCCTCTGAGATGGTCTTGCTGTCCTGTAACTCTCTAGGACTTCAGGGGTATTCCACTACCCCCTCTAATGCTGCCACCTCCTGAGAGCAGCACTGTAAGGAGAAGGCATCACTCCACTCCAGGAAGCACAGACATTAAGTAGTATCCCATGGCTCTATCCCTAAGGCACCCTATTTCTTTAGTCACTAGAGCACAGGGTCAGCATTCTGCTGAAGAGGAAAACGTAACCAAAAAGACAGGACCAACTTTTCTGCAGTTTGCCATCTAACAGAAAAGTTACGAGCATCTCATCGCAAAATGAGGGGGAAAGTTACATTTTTGGCTGGACTCAGTTTATTGAAACTACAGAATTAACTTCAACTAAATCCAACCATTGGAAGCGAGCCTTGATATCTGAGTTGCCCCCCCCCAGGTGAAAACCTTCTGCCAAGGACCACCTGCTTTTTTTCTCCACCTGATCGTACTGTGCAGCCATACCCTACTCTGGAGCCACAAGTAAAATAAAGCTGAGTTCCCAGCAAGTTCCCAGCCAGCCCTTCGCTCCATGGCAATTCTCACTCACAGTCAGGGACTGAGTGAGGCAGAGAAGTAAACCCCAAAAGCACTGTCATCTACGCTTAAACACACACACACACACACACACACACACACACACCAACCGATGACTTCTCCTCCAACAGAATGCATATTGTCTAACCAAGGAAGAAAACAGCCTTGTCTTTAAATTTCGGCGGTTTGCGTAGTGTTGTAGCTCATGAGATACAGTGTTTGGGAAATGAGTGAATTATAAGATATTTAAAAATGAAGCGCATAGCTCTTCCATTAAGTCAACAATCATGTTGGCCTGCAGGACAACCTACTAAATAAACAAGGTGCTGGGTTAAACAAAAGACCACTCCATCTTTCCACGTAATAACTGAGATCGGCCACTAAGGGCGCTGTTGCGCACATAGCACTCGGGAGTCCCGTTACTGCATTTTTGTTCTTTGACACACTTCATGCAGTGCCTTAGGAAAGGGGTCAAAGTTACTGAGTAACTCAGCAAGGGCTGGCTGCATTTAGATCTGAATCTAAATTCCCAAATACACTTCCCTGGCATGCACCATTAAGGCCCTGCATTCAGCGCAACTGTGCCTTTCCTACATTACAGAAAAGCATTGAAACACATGACTATATGTATGTCCGCAGGCAGGACAGTCTACAGGACGATTCTCTCCTGTGCTGCTAACTTACGGCATTTCAGATTTTTTGATTTGCCAACCCATGTGTACAACTAAAATCCAAAGTATGTTTAATTTTTTTTCTCCAGCACAGAAGGTCATATGAGGCCGTAGTATGTGCTGAGGTGCCCTGATAACCTACAACCCTCCCCTTTTCCTTGAGATGGGCATCTCACTATGTTACCCCAGGCTAATGTTAAACTCTGGGGCTCAGTCACCCTGACTTTGGTTTGTACAGCCACCGATGACAGGCGTGGTCTCACATTCAGCAGCTTGGGTATCACTTATTAAATTACTCTTATTTAATATCTTCTGTCCCTTCTGCACATTAGACCTAGCACTAACACTCACAAACAGGCAGACGTTTTGAAAACAAAGGACAATGGCCAACGTGCATGTCATTGTGAACATGGATTCTAGAGCTAACAGTGCTGTGTACGCTGAGCTGCAAATCTTAACATACGCAGTCACCAGTATTCCGAAGCACAGAAGGAAGCAGCCAACTGCCAGGGACATTTCGGACTGGCCCTAATGGGGTGAACTTTGATATAAAATGACTGTTTTTATATTTTATTGCAAAAACTTTGGGCTGTGTGTTTAATCAACCCCTGGATTCTGATACTTGTTATCTGAACTGTCCCATTTATTTTTGGGGGGGAGGGCGGGGTGGACTACCTTTCAGGAGGTTGGGGTTCCACTGTTTTGCAATCAGAAAGAAATGCTACAACAAAAAGCTTCCTAGACACAAGCTGTGTATCTGAGAATAGGGTCTCCTAAACAGAATGAGAACAGAGGTCCCATTCCCCCACCCCACCCACCCCCTTTCAAACCTTCTGCCATCCACGTGACCACCATGTCATTACTGACACAGATCCTATCACTCTAGCTTCAGGGGCCTCTGCTTCTTTATCTGTAAAGGGAAATGAGGCTATTGAATTTTTTTTTTCAGTTCTAAGATACTATTATGACTTTCACAGGGTGTTTGTGGCTTCCAAACAAAGACCTTATGGAAAGCTACACACTCGGTGGTTTTGTAAAAATCACTGCTTTAAAAGAGGGAACAAATGTCCCTAAATGTTACAAATTAAGGCTACAGAAGGTGACCTCCCTGCCCTGTCTCCTTCAAAGCTTTCTGGGGCTACTGAGAAAGAAAGGTTGGGTTCGACAAGAGGTAAATCATCGTGTACAGAATGTCCTGCCCCACCTCTCTAAATCCAATACAGTAGAGTCAAGATGTAGAACCCTGCCGGGCAGTGGTAACACACGCCTTTAATCCCAGCACTCGGGAGGCAGAGGCAGGCGGATCTCTATGAGTTCTAGGCCAGCCTGGTCTATAAGAGCTAGTGCCAGGACAGGCTCCAAAGCTACAGAGAAACCCTGTCTCAAAAAAAAAAAAAAAAAAAAAAAAAGATGTAGAACCCTCAGCTCCTTCTCCAGCACCACATCGGCTTGCACGCCACCACGTCCCACCACGATAATGGACTAAACCTCTGAACCCTCAATTAAATGCTTTCCTTTATAAGAGTTGTGTGGTCACAGCCACAGAAACCCCAAGTAAGACAAAGCCCTATAAAAATACGCACTTCTTAGCCAGGCACATGCCTGTAATCTCAGATACACAGGAGGCGGACACAAGAGAATGGAGGTCTGGGGCCAGCCTGGCAACTTAGCTAGTCACTGTCTCAAAATACAAAATGTAGACATACACTTTCCCAGCAGCCTTCAGCCCTATAAGAGGCCCATACTGTGGTCTGAACTTGGGAAACGCAGAATCAACTCGGTTTCTAAAAGACTTAGAGCATTTTCTCCAACCCTGCCATTCTTCCCAAGTCTCTCACGTACTCAACAGCAATATTGCTCAGCATCACTAAGGATTAGGATGGTTTAGTGCATGCTCAGTCCTACGGCAGACTCAGGGGTCTGCATGCACCGACCTCCAATTCCCGCAGCCCCTACAAGACAAGGAAGCAGAGGCACAAAAGACTCATTGCAACGAGGTCATCAAGTCAGAATCTGAATCCTGGCCTTTTACCCCCACAGCCTACTTGTTTCAACTCCGGCTGGCAAACCCTCCTTGCACCTGACTCTGGGCTGCGTGATCAAAGACGCTGAAGACAAATATGTGGTTTACAGGCAGCGGCGTCTGCCAAAATATAAAAATAATTACAGCGTGATATGTGGGCTCCAACAAAGGCCTTCAAAACTCACTATGGAAACGGGGAGGCTGCCCAAGTTCAGGAAGGCCCCACTCTGACCTGGGTACTGAAAGATGAGCAGGAATTTCTGCTGTGAAGTAAAGGAAGGGCATTGCAGGATGTGCCAGGTGCACAGGGGTGAATGAGCTCAGGGAATCTGGTGGGGGGAGCATGGCACACCTGAACACACCAACTGGACTCCTCTCCTATAGATTCCTATTTGGCTACTGGTGCCCAGAAATGCAGGGTCTGCCCCTGAGGTGATTAACGTCAGGGTCTGTGTATTTCATCCCTTTGGATGTTCATTTCAGGCAGACTTTAAAATGCAAAATAGTCCTGTGCGAGCAAGAACTGTTAAGTATAGATGGTCCCAGCTTTGGGCTGATGCGACTTGCAATGTTTTTATAATATGATGTGAAATGTTTTTATAATATGATGTGAAAGCCACACATTTGTTGAAATGAAAATGCCTATTTTCAGACTCAAACTATACACGTTTTTCATTTTCTTTTTTTAAAAAGGGGCTTATTTTCAACTATGTGTAAGTCTGTATATCAAAGTGTGGGTTTGTGTGGGACAGTACAGGGCGCAGGGGGACCAGAAGAGAGTGTCAGCTCCCTCTGGAGCTGGAGTTACAGAGGCTGTGACAGGAACTGACTAACACTCTCTTAAACTATCTCTCCAGCCTCATTTTCTTTCTTTTTTATATTTTTGTTTGGTTGTTTTGGTTTTTGAAACAGGGTCTTCATCACTGTGGCTGTCCTGGAACTTGCTCTGTAGACCAGGCTGCCCTCAAACTCTAGAAATCCTACCACCTCTGCTTCCCAAGGGCTGGGACTAAAGCTGTGGCCACCACCGAGCTAATTTTCCCTACTCAGCTTCACTGTGAGTCTCTCCTGAGCTTTTGGGCAGTGGCAGTAAGCCACAGCTCCCAGTCAGTGAGGGGGCTGGGATTCCACAGTGTGCCTTGTGGAGAAGCCAAGATATTGGGCACGTGAGATGCACTCAACACATTTTCAATTTTCCATATTCTCACGTGGGCTTTATCAGTACACAGTCCCCATGCTATTCAAGGAGCATTTATGTAATAAACAACCCGGGGTTTTAGACCCAAGGCAGTGCACAGAAAGGGACACCGGTGAACTGTTTTCCTCATAAGCTGCACTCACTCTGAAGGCCAAGTAGGACCCTTAAAGGGTTAACAGCAGGTGTCACCAGATTCTCCAAGAGGTCAATAACCTCTCTCCCACCCCCAAACAGTAACAACAACAACAAAAAGTCTAACTTTAATCCCAGCACTCAGGAGGCAGAGGCAGGTGGATTGCTGAGAGTTCAAGGTCACCCTGACCTACAGAGAGAGTACCAGGACAGCCAAGGCTGTAAAGCGGAAAAACAAAGAAGTTGTGACCTTTTTGCAGGAAGGGTGTCACTGGGGGAGGGGGGTGGACTTTGAAGTTTCAAATGCTCAAGCCAGGTCCACTGTCACTCTCTTCCTGCTGCCTGAGGATCCAGATGGAGAAATCTCAGCCACTTCTCCAGCACCATGTCTGCCTGCTGCCATGCTCCCCGCCATGATGATACTGAACTAACCCTCTGAAACTATAAGTAAGCCCCAAAAGAGTTGCCTTAGTCATGGCGTCTCTTCACAGCAATAGAAGTAAATCCCTGCTGGGCACACCTTTAATCCCAGCACTCGGGAGACAGAGGCAGGTGAGTTTGAGGCCAGCCAGATCTACAAGAGCCAGGACAGGCTTCAAAGCTACAGAGAAACCCTGTCTCAAAAAACAAACAAAAACAACCAAATGGAGGAGGGAGAGAGGAGGTCCTATTATGAAAGTCGACCATACAGGACTCCAAATGTTCATGATTTTACTAATAACATAGTGTCCAACCCTCCCCATTTGTAGCCAAATTCTCCTAAGAAAGCTTTCTCTCCAGTGGGGGTCAAGGTGGAGAAATACAGGCAAGCTGAAGCCACAGGCTAGATACGCGATTTTTTTCAACTAATCTTTAAAAGAAACCTCGAAATTAAGCCACACTTCAGGAAAGCTCATTTTAATTTTCTGGCACAAGATTAAAAGGCTGACGACCCTCGCCCACAGTGGAAAAGGAACCACTAAGTTTGAACCCAAGGAGCCTTACATACAGTGCTCTAGTTAGACCCCTGGGAGGCATGAAGACAGGCCCAACACCTGCCAGTATCCTCAAATTTTTCTTCACCAGCACCCCCACACCTCAGCTTGAAAGCAATGCACAGGTCAAGGAGATGGGATGGGGGATGGGTGGACTGTCTTGAGTAAGGCCCACCACTGCTGTGGGACATGTGGCTCAGGGGTAGGTCGTGGGCTTTACATGAGGATGCCCTGTGTTCATTTATCAGAGACAAAGAAAAAAAAACCTAAAAAGATTAGGAAAATGGGATGGGAAAGAGGAGAGGGAGGGGGGCAAAGGAACAGTCATGGCTGTTAGCCAATACCTGGGTCCAGCTGTCAGTCTTGATCCAGGTGATGTGAACCTAGGCAAGATACCGTCTTAGCTGCTGGGACCAAAGGAGGCCTTCCTTAGTCTGTTAAAAACTGTTTAGAGCACTACCTGGACCTGAGCAGGCATTACACAGATATGCCAACTTCCACAATTCCCTGCCGCTGTCCCAACGCTGGTGAGGAAAGGCATGCCCAGGGTTGGGCTTTATCCGTCTAGCACTTGGCTGTGAAGTGAACGCCAAATAGTCGCTCCAGGGCAAACAGTTTGAGCTGACGCTGAACGGAAAGGTAGTTTGTTTTCTTCTTTCTGTTTTGTTCAAGACAGCCGTGGCTGTCCTGGAACTTGCTCTGTAGACCAGGCTGGCCTTGAACTCAGGGATCTGCCACCACACCAGGCTTAGGAAAGGTATCTTAAAGAAAATCAGGAAACCAACATAAGTTGAAAAGCTCTTAGGACGTTAAAACCCTTTGAAGACACTGATTTCTATGAAGTAACAAGAAGCTGATATTATTTTATTATCGCTGCGCGCCAGCCACGCCATGAGGGTGCAGGTCAGAGGATGGCTTTTGGGAGTTGGTTCTTCCTTCCTCTTTGGGTCCCGGGGACTGAACTGAGGCTGTCAGGCCCCATAGAGCAAGCACTTCCACCTGCTGACCCATTTCGCTGGCCCTAAGAGTTAATATTTAATAACAGGCTAATGTGAATGTTTGTTTTCAGCTAAAAAGTAAAAGGAGTGTCAAGTTTGGAAAGAGAACGCTCATGATTCAAGGACACAGCAAACAAGAGTTATATGTTCCTGCGCTTTCACTGCTTTCCCGGGGCTTTAAATTACCACATAGGAGCTGGGTTCTCTTAGTGTTGGAGCATTTGAAAGGGTTAACCCCCACCATTTCTGTACCAGACAAGGATGCAAAGTGTTTTACACACTGATATTCCCCTTAATCACCCAACTCCACAAGGTAGGCACTGGCATTATTGTTCTTTTCTCAGAAATGAAAAAACTGAGGTTTAGAGAGGCTAAAAGTTAGCAGTCAGGAGGCTGGGGAGGTGGCCCTGTGGTTCTGAACCCTTATTCAGTTCCCAGCACCCACAAGGCAGCTCACAATGGTCTCTAACTCCTGGTCCAGAAGATCCCGTGAGCCCTCTTCTGGCCTCTGTGGGCACTGCATGCAATGTGTTACACAGATGCAGGCAAAAACATACGTGTTTCTAAAAAGCCAGCACTACAGACTGTTGGGGAAAATTGTTGTCAGGTGTGTGACTTTTGTTTACGCTGCATTTGCTTAACTCTATGAAGCTGTGGTTCTTTGTCTGCCTAAACACCTGACAGGCCTAATAAAGAGCTGAATGCCCAATAGCAAGGCAGGAGCAAGCAAGGATAGGTGGGATCAGCAGGCAGGGAATATAAATAAAAAGCGAAAGCTGGGCAGGGAAGAGAAAAAAGGAACAAGAGAACAAGAAGAGGAGGACATCAGGAGCCACCCACAGAGTGAGAAGGGAGGCAAGATATACAGAAGAAAGAAAGATAAAGGCCCAGAGGGAAAAGGTAGACAGGTTAATATAAAATAAGAAAAGCTGGCTAGAAAAAAGCCAAGCTAAGGCCGGGCATTCATAAGTAATAACAAGCCTCCATGTGTAATTCATTTGGGTGCTGGGTGGTGGGCCCCTTAGAGAATAAACGATGAGCCAGGAGGTGGTGGCGCACACCTTTAATCCCAGCACTCAGGAGCCAGAGAGAGGCAGATCTCTTGTGAGTTCGAGGCCAGCCTGGTCTACAGAGTGAGTTCCAGGACAGCTAGGGCTACACAGATAAAACCTATCTCGAAAAACCAAAGCATAAAAGATGACACAACAGTCACACCCAGATGTTGTAGGAGGCCGCTTGTTCATTTCCCGGCCGCCCAGACTCCAGAAATAACCGCACAAAATCTCTATTAATTAAATCACTGCTTGGCCTCTTAGCTCTAACTTCTTATTGGCTATCTTTTACATCTTAATTTAACCCGTTTCTATTAATCTGTGTATCGCCACGAAGCTGTGGCTTACCGGGTAAAATTCTGGCATCTGTCTCCAGAGAGGCTCCATGGCTTCTCTCTGACTGCCTCCTTTCTCCCAGCATTCAGTTTAGTTTTCCCCGCCTCGCTCTGTTCTACCCTCTCAGGCCAAGTCGGGTTTTTATTAACCAATGGTATTTGCGGCATAGAGGGGAATCCCACATCACCTAGCTATCAACCTAACCTCCTTGAGACACTCTAGGTTACAATGTTTCTGATTTCACAGAAGCTGGGTTTACAGACTCATCTCTCCACAACCATCTTCGTTTCCTGTCTCACCCTTCTTCCAAAGGGAACAGCAATGGCTTCCCACTTCTGACTCCATTATTCAAATTCTGTCATGGTAGGATCTTTGTAATTAGTGATATAATTGGAATTCAGCCATTAAGTTATATTGTTACTCCTAATTTGTACAACTGGCCTCAAGGAAACTAAGTAGTTCCCCTCTCTGACCCAGCAGCCATGAGAACAGTTTCACTCTCAACCGTTTGATAGCTACAGTAACCTATGGAAAATTCCAGAAACAAGCAAGCCATAAGTTTTAAGTTGCATGTTATTCTGAGTGTCGTGATGAAATCTCACCCAGGATGTGAATCATCCCTTTGTCCAACCCGCAGATTGCTGTTTGCAATAACCCATCTTTCATGACAGCCATCAAGTACCACGCCAACAGCCAGGGTACTATGATGCCTGTTCCTTCGTGCCCCAGGAAAGGACAAAAAGAGGTGTATGCCAGAGAAGCCCCGGAGCCTTTTTCGGGGGAAGGGTTAAATATTTTAGGCGTTTTACCTAATTGTTATTGTACCATCTTATCCTAACTGCGAAATAAAGATCATTATATACCTGAAGTATAAATTCAACAGGAAGTACTGGAGCAAGAGAGATGCTCACTGGTTAAGACTGCTCTTTCAGAGGATGGTAGCTGAGTTCCTGCACCAGTCAGCAGGCTCTGAACTCCCTATCACGCCATCTCCAGGGAGCTCTAATATTTGCACACTCATGCACGCACGTTCACTCTAAATACTGGGTGGGGGAGCAGGGCTTGAGTGTGCTGTTCCTATACAAGCAAGCCCAGCTGGCACTTCCCTGGTTCTCTGGCTTCCTTCACCAGATCCAAATAGAGGTCAGTACCTACAAAACTAAGCTAAATAAACCTATTTTCCTTATTTTACGCATCTTCTGATCTCACATTAAACCAAGAAAATGCAAATAAACAGGCACGACCCGCAGTCTCAGACTGTGGACAAGGCAGGTTAACAGCTGGCAGACAGCAGCCCACACAGGAAAGCAGGTGTCAAACCAAAGCTAATGGACTGGAAAGGTACTGCAGACCACAGAGGGCTTGTCTGCCCTGTCTGAATACAGACCCTAAACCCCATAGTGCTGTGCTCTCCTTCCCCAAAGCATCTTATCTCTTCCCAACCGATTCATCCACAGCTTGTCTCAGAAGAACCTAAAGTAAGCTTAACTTGTTCAGGAAGTCCTTGGTCCGGGTGGTCACAGTGGGCTTAAGATATAAGAGAAATGAAAATCAGTAAGAAAGGACAAAGACAGGCTCAAGGAGGCAGAAATGGGAAGAACAAGTGGCCTTCCTGCCACAGTAGATGGCCCTAAGAGCTGGGATGGACAGGCCTAACTCCAGCTTCGCCTGTTTCCCCTTTCCACACACCAGTCCTGACCGGGTCCCCTCTGAGGTAGCTAGGCAACCAGGCCCTGCACACACAAAGAAGAAAGAGGTGCCAAGCCCTGCCAGACAGGTCTTCAAACAAATGCAGAACGCAGAACTGGTAACCTATAAATATACCCACAAGGTGATGGAAACAGATAAGGGCTAAGCGTTACAGATGTCTGATTCTAGATCTCCAACAGAGGAAAATAAAAAGAGCCGGTGGAGCCGGAGACTGCTGGAAAGGGGAGCTGGTGGAGGAGGCCATCAAGATACAGCAGGCTTGATTCAGTACCCAAGTGTCCAAGGTGGGGGAGGTCTGAGTCTGGATCCTGTAGGAAACACTTTACTGTTCAGAGAGACCTGGAGTCAGATGCTGGTCCTCACCCCTCCTTGGATGGCTGAGATGAACAGAAAACCCTCATAAAGAATGTAAATTAGAAAGCATTTCACTCAACTTGCTTACTGAGTTACTTGGGCACAAATGGCAGGCCTAAACAGATATTTATTGAAAACAACGTTATTTTGGCTAAAGCACATTCACTTACCACCATTCAAAATGAAACTGGGGGGTTATCCACCCCAGAAAGACTGAGCCTAAGGGCTTTGCTAAGGCAGAGCTGTGCCAAAGAACTATCTATCTACCCAACCCTCCATTTTTGTTCAAGAAGGCATTTGTTACATGTTTTGCCCTGTGGCTTTTGTGTGTTAATTTAAATAAGAGGAAAGTTTTTGAAAAGGAGTAAAGAAACTAGGTTCAAATAGATTATATATATAAAATTTCCTCAGAGTATCTGGTTAAATTTGCTCAGGGGAAAAAAAAGCTGGGCAGTGGTGGCACACGCCTTTAACCCCAGCACTCAGGAGGCAGAGGCAGGCGGATCGCTATGAGTTCGAGGCCAGCCTGGTCTACAGAGCAAGTTTCAAAACAGGCTCCAAAGCCACAGAGAAACTCTGTCTCAAAAACAACAACAACAACAACAACAAAACCCAAAACTAATGTAGCTCCAGGTGGTGGTGGCGTAGCTCCAGGTGGTGGTGGCAGCGCACTTGGGAGGCAGAAAAGAATCTGAGTTCAATACCAGCCTGGTCTACACAGTAAAACCCTGTCTTGTAACCCAAATAAATAAATAAACAAACAAACAAACAAACAAATAAGTGATTTTGCTTTCTCTGCAATCCTGTGTGGCCCCTACAGAGAAATGCGGAGGGCAGCTCACACCTAAACAAAGCCCAGGTCAGTGTGTAGGAAACAAGGGCAGGCGACCCTACCCACCACACACAACCGTGACTGAACGTCCACCAGGAATGACCTGGTTCTGCTATTTGCTGCAGCACTTCGCCTTTCTCAGACTTGGGTGACACGGTCCACCTTGCTGGTCCACCCCATGTCTGAGGACATACCGTGTGTACCTAAAAAAGACGGACTTTCAAATGTACGGTATCTAATATACACGTGAACGCCTGGATACAGACATTTAAAGCTTAGGGTCAATGAGAAGTTGATTTGAACAACACACCCTGTAGAAGATTCCCGAAAGTACCAAAGCTGAGAAATTTACAGAGAACCCGGACCGCTGCAGACTTGCCTGTCCTGTGCTTTGGTTGCTGATACGCGGTGACAGGTTTCCAGTGTCGGGAAGCTGGTCTGTATGTGATCAAACATGCTTTTCCCCTTAGTTCCAGCTCAGATGCCCAACAAAAGGTTCTACGACTGGCCAGCCAGCTCATACAGGGAACATGCCCATGCCCTAAGGTGAGCCAACTAACTTTGCCAAACCTCCCTGCAAGTCGGCACACAGAGACTCCCAATCTCCTTATCTCTACCCTTTGTCTTTGTTTTCTTCACAATTCAGCAGAAACCAATTTAAAGAAGGAAGGCCAGCTAGAAAGAGGGCTCTGCAGGTGGAGAAAGGTGTTTGTCACCAGGGCTAACTGAGGCCTCGGGTTGGTCCAGGTCTCTTGGTGAAGAGATCAGACTCCCCAACAACGTCTTCTGACCTACACGCATGCACGCACATACACACATAATGTAAGAAAAGAAGAAGAGATAAAGCATAGAAGGAAATTTTAATTTTTTTTAAAAAATGGGTATTTTCATGAGTTTAACAGACATTTTAAACTTTTGATTCAATTCACAATGCCCCTGAAATACTAAGGAGTGATAAGCTGATCTGACTTTCTAATATGCTCTCTCATCTGGGCTCCGGGGACCCTCTTCCCTTCCTGCCCCCAACTCTGAACTCTCTTCCCCCTAAGTAAGGAAGTATAAAGGGGACAGAGGACATGACTGGATTTACATAAGCCTCTTTTTTCTTATTCTACCCGCAGCTCAAGCCTAGTGAGTGTGCGGATTCCCCACACAAACCATTTTCCCTGCGACCTCTCTGATTGGTAATGAGAAATCGCCAGATGTGATTCTGCCTTGCTACAAGTTAGAGCTGCATATAAACAATCCAGAAACCGTAAGTTAAAAATGTCTCGGTGTGGCCTTAACCATATCATCCCTCCTTTCTGGACTTAAATTTCCTCATCTGGTGATCTTGTCTTTTTTAAAATCAAAAGCATGAAATTAGTTTGAATACAGGATAAGAAAAACTCCTTTTCCACAGTTCTTTTCAAAATAAATTGTGGCTTTATGTACAAGTTCCATTACATTCAAATTCTAAGGATGGAGTAAATTATTAAGAACAAATAGCAAAGCTGGGCAGTGGTGGCGCAGGCCTTTAATCCCAGCACTTGGGAGGCAGAGGCAGGCGGATCTCTGTGTTTGAAGCCAGCCTGGTCTACAGAGCAAGTTTCAGGACAAAGGGCTACACAGAGAAACCCTGTCTCCAAAAACAAAACAAAGAAAGCATAACTCTAGCCCTAGGGGGATCTGATGCCCTTTTCTGGCTTCCATGAGAACCAGGCACACATGGTGAGCAGACATACACTGCAGGCAAAACACTTACACATAAGATAGAATTAGTTTAATAACCAACAAATGAAGTACAGCTGTAGTATCACAACATGTGTAATCTAAGACTCAAGTCCAAACCCAAAAGCTTGATCGGTGGCACACACCTGTAATCCCAATACTTGGACTGAGAAAAAACACGTCTGAACTCCAGTCACCATGCTTAATCTCGTACTGAGAAAAAAAAAAAAAAAAAAAAAAGGTGAGCTACAGGTCAGCCAGGGCTATGCAGGTTAGACAGCCAGGACTAGGGAGACCTGGCATCAAAATGAATGAATAAATTATCATCCACTTGCTGCTATTGTCAGTATTCTGATTTTTAAAAACCAGGGACTGGTCTAGTCCAGGTTGACCTTCAACTCCCTTTAGACAGGTTGGCCTTGAGCTAGGAGATCCTCCTGCCTCAGCATCCCAAGCACTGGGATTACAAAATGCCACCCCTGTCTCATCTTTTTATCTTTTTAGGTAAAAGAAAAGGCAAGCTGTTGTAGTATCTGTAAGTTTGGTTTGTTGGCATCGTTTTTTTAGCTTTTTGGAAACGGGTCTCTGCAGAAGCAACCATGGACCCTAGCTAGCAGTTACCGGGTACTAAACAGGGAAGGCGGTAAGAAAAAAAGCAGATGACATCCCGTAACTTGAAACCGGTAAACACAGTCATGTTGACAGATTATTTTGCCTTTATGAAAGAAGTACCTGACCATGCCAGCAAACTCTTCAGTGACCATAAATAACTAAAAGATCTGACATACTGTATCTCTCTATCCCTCTGAAGGACAAGCTTCTCTCACCAAACAGAGCAGAAAGCATCTCTGAGCCCGCCAAGCACCAGGAGTTAACGCTAATTCCACTAATGGAAGCCTCCTAACTTCATCATTGTTTAGTTTATGTAGCCTGGAGGATACCAAAGGAACTTGAGAAGCAGCAGGGGGCATGGCTAGGCTATCTGCCACTCTTCCAACTCCCGAGTCACTGGTACATCCGGAATAAACACTCTATATCCTGGCTCACAGGGATTTCCCAATTCTGAAAATCCCGAATTGCAATGTTTAACATCATTTGGCTGCTAAAGGAGACCCATTGTATTTCACTAAAATTTAGTCCTGTACAAGGATATTTAAGTATAAAACTAACACGAGGGATGGAGAGGGAACTGGAATGAGCATGCAAGATAATAATAATAAAGATTTTTTTTTAAAAAAAAAGAATGCTTGGAAACTAAAAGAAAAAGAAAAGGCTAACATAAAGAAGTCAAACTGTAAAACCTCAGAATGTAGTTCAGATCAGGAAATCAGGATGTCCTGGGGCATCAGCAATAGACTCCCCCTAATGTGCAAGAGGCCTCAGGTTTGATCCCCAGCTCTGCTAAAACAACCAACCAGGATGTCCTTCCTCTGGGCATGCGTTTTGCTCTGAGTAAAGCGAGGAAGTCTGCAGGAAAGGAGCCACAAGAAGAGTCACCGGCCAGGAAGCAGTCTTAAGAATGACAATGTTTGCATTTTTGTTGCCCTTGTGAAGAAGCCTGAAGGAAGGTCTGCGGGCAGGAAAACCGTGAAGCTTTTCTGGTGGCTGGACTGGGAAGACGGAGTTAACCAACAGATCTGTCAGATGTTGGGGGGGCAGTGAGGTGCACGGATGGGCTGATAAAGGAGAGAGACTAGATAGAAAATTGGACGAAGGAAGACTTCTGTAGATGAGGACACAGGAGAGAAGGTCTGGAAAGAGGAGATCAGTTCCACAGCATGTGAGGTGACAGGGAGACATTCCTCTGGATGGAGGTCGTGAGGGACAGAAACGTGGGCACTTCAATCTGGAGCGCTCGAGACAGAGTCTGAGACAAAGATATCACAGGTGGGGGTCAGGGTAAGAGATATGAAGATGTGCAGGACAGACAGACAGACAGCTAAGGAACACAGGGGGAAGGGCTGCAAAGGAGCGTGTAGAGGTGGCTGGGAGTAAGAAAGTCAGCTGAGTGTGTACACAGAAGCCAAGAGATGGCAAGGCTGGAAAATCCAAAATGTAACCTCTGTCAGCACCAGAATAAACAGCAAGTTTCCTTCCTCGTGCTTCCCCAGGCTTCTCAATGTTGTCATCTATTATGCAAAGCCTTTGTTATGGTTCCTCCGTAGATTAAGGAGCCACAAACAGCACACCAAGCACAAAGCACATGTTTTAAGTTCTTTTTCGGGGTCTGTGGATGGGTTCGCATTCACATCCACCGCCGCAGCCTCGTGACCAATGACACACATTGCCCGGCCTCTGGGCCAAGGTCTGGAACCCAGCAGGGTTAGCTGACCAGCACACAGTTGGCCCAGTGACCTTGAGTTCATTAGCATACTGTTCTAATCAAATGAGCTAACCAGAAACAGGCCCTGCCCAGTTTGTCCCACTGCCCACCACTACCCAGGCCAAAGTTCGTCACCTCTGAACCATTTCCTATAAACAAGTGATGGCCTGAAAACATTCACTGGGATACAGGAGGTCCAAGGCTCATCAAAACTATTTATTCTTCACCTCAAGTAGGGTTAATGACGAGCTACTTGTCCCAGTAAACAGATGTGTATCATTAATGGAAATGCCAGTAGCCACTGAAACAGCCTAGAGGGTAACCAACAATCCAACAACGAGCCTGTTGTTCTGGCAACAATAAAAAATAAAGGGTGGGCAGAGGGGTGATCAAATATCCTAAAGTCAACAAGGATCTAAGAAACAATATTTCTATCCCCTGCAATCCCTTGGCCCTCTTCCAGCTATGAAGCATTGTTTATCAGCATTCACCTGCAAGAGCGTCCGTCCATAACAGCCTATCTGCCACCCTTGCCACGCGGTAAGTTCACATATTCAAATGCTGATGTCAGCACTGTTTCCGAAGAGAAAGGAGG
>NC_022032.1:9851119-9877667 GCF_000317375.1 Microtus ochrogaster
GAAGAAGAAGAAGAAGAAGAAGAAGAAGAAGAAGAAGAAGAAGAAGAAGAAGAAGAAGAAGAAGAAGAAGAAGAAGAAGAAGAAAAAACAAACAAAGGGGAGCTCACTGGCCAGTCAAGGCTAGTAAGAAACCCTGTACCAAGAAGGGCTGCACCTAAAAAGAACCGTCCTTCCCTCGTGCAAACACATGCACAAGCACACACAAGAAACAGATGCCTTCCGCACCTAAGTCCCAGCCTCAGCTTGAGAGAAAGGACTGGACAAAGGCACTTTGTACTTAGGCTTTTCCTACTCAGAAGCCAGTGGCCGTACAAATCTCTATCAAATCTCTATGATTATGCCGACAACCAAGTCCCGTACTAGGGCGGAGGATACAGGTCAGCTGGTAGAGTGTGTGCCTCGAGGCACACTTGAGTGTGTGCACAAAACCCTGGGTCCAGTCACCAACACCATCTACAGGCCGTGTGGTGGCCTAGGGGTCCACACCTGTGACTGAGCACTCAGCAGGCGGAGGCGGAGCATCAGAAGTTCAAAGACACCCTCAGCTCCAACCATGTCCATGGGTGGACATCGGAGAAACCGTAGATGACACACAGAAAGACAGAGGCACAGGAACTATCTGGGCATTCCTGGAAATGTACCTGGAATCACAGCGGTGCACCCGTGATTGATGCTGCTGCTCTCCTGGGGATTAAACCCAGGCTGTGAGCATTCTGCACAAGCACGTTACCAACTAAATTAAGCGGCGCCATTAAAAACATATTTGTACATACTAATTTATTGATTTGGACAAGTGCATAAAGCACTATTGAGGAATGTCTGGTTTTTTCCTTGAAAGGGTATTTTTAAGACTAAGTTTACTAAGTAATTCTTGGGATAAGTGGTCTATCTTTCCAGGAAAAGAAAATTGAGGAACTTTGACTAACCGAATGGATTTTACTAAACTTGGTCTTGGGAGGACAAGAATCGTGAAGATGGAGTGCTAAATATAGACGCTGTAAAACTCGGGGGAACATACTTGTGAGCCCAACACTAACAATTAGCAAGATGTGTTATCACTAGCATTAAAATAGGAAATCTGAGCCCATTCCGGGAACATTGTCATGAACCGCCATAGCCATCCCGGCTCTGGGGTGGCTCCACACTCCAGGTCCTCAGCTCAGGGGACAGCCTTATAAGGAAATCAGGCTAGAGAGCAGATAAGAGCACCAGAGAGTACTTAACATTTCCAGAGGCCTCCGCAAATATTAACTCATTCATCCTCATGGTGTCCGGGGCCAGCTATGCTATCATTCTGAAAGAGACTGGGAGGGTGGGGGGATCCCTGATTAACTACAGTTACTTATAGTAGGGTGGGAGGGGAGCTGGCCACCTTCCTTGGGCACCTGGCTCTGGGCCAGACAAGCTTAATGAACGGGAGGGCGGAGAGTTATTTCTCAATTTTGACAGTAAGTGAGGAACAGGCTCCCCCTCCGTCTCCTATCTCCCACAGAGTCCCCACAAGATTCCAGGCCTTAAAATAACTGAGCCTCCCACTTGAGCAGTCTAGGAGAAGAGTGAGGCCCTGTCTGGCGGAGATACATGGAAGGGTGTGAAATGTGCTTTCTCCTTTAGGGAAATAAACTTAGCAACTAGCAAAAAAATAAACAAGCTGGGTGTGGCGCCCACCTGTAATCCCAACACTGAAGAAGTAGAAGTTTAGGAGATCTCTGTGAGTTCAAGGCCAACCTGAGTTCCAGGACTTCACAAATGGACTCAGGCAGAGAGAGAGAGAGAGAGAGAGAGAGAGAGAGAGAGAGAGAGAGAGACAGACAGACAGACAGACAGACAGACAGACAACAAATAATCCATTACAGTTAAGGGAGGATGAAGTGGCTTCATTAAACTTTTAACATGAGAAACCTTTGGAATGGAATGAGTTATAATTGTTAAAGAATTTTGAGAATCTATAGGATATCTTGAAGTCGAATGTTATAGAAGAGCAGTAATTATACATTTCAAAAAAAAAATAAACCAAGTGCAATAGCCGGCAATCCCAGAAACAGGAAGTTAGAAGAGGGAGGACCGGATGAGGAGTTCAAGGCCAGCCTGAGCTCCCTGAGAAGCTTCTCAGAGCAAAGCTAGGCAAGACAGAGCCCAAATGACAAATTTATGAGACTGAGCAACTTGTGGGAGGCTCGATGTGTCCTAGTTTGAGCCCCAGCTGCTTCACAACATGGAGCCATAGAAAGGGAGCTGGAACAGGAGATTGCTGTCTTCCAGCCACGGGGAGCTACCATGGGTTAACTCTGTCCAGGGAGGGATCCAAGATCTACACCCCACCTCTAAAAGATCCACCTCACTGAAGCTGAGGGAGGCCTCCAGCACGTGAACTTTGGGGGACAGACCCAAGTTCATCCAACCACAGCACAGATACGAAAGGATTAAGTGAAAGCAGCAGGCAGCACAGAGAGCATGCTAACTCAGGACCCAGCTGCAGTCCTGCAGGGGTAGTGTGAGCCCCACAGACTAAGAACATCCCACCGGTAAACAGGAACAGATAAGTGTACGCCAAGTACTGACGGACACCAGGCCTTAGAAATCCAGGGAGTTGGAGGCCAAATGTCAGATGGCTTTGCAATAACTACCCCCACCCCACAAAGGGCAACAGTATACTTCCTCAACAGATGAATAAGAAAAAAAAAATCCCCTTGACAAAATCTAGAATCACCTGGAAGATGGGACACTGGAGATGCCCAAGGAGGATTATCTTAATTGCATTAATTGGGGTGGCAAGACCTGCCCACTATGGGCAGCTCCATTCCCTGGCTTGTCCAGGACAGTTAAAGGGGCAAGGGAGCTGAAGAGCAGCTCACGCAATCAGCTTCTCACGCAATCAGCTTCTCTGCTTCCCTACTGTGGATGGGATCCACCCAGCTGCTTCGAGCCTTGGCTTCCCAGCAAAGAGGATCAGAATCTTGACCTATGAGCTAAATAAAATAAACCCTTTCTCCTTTAAACTGCTTTAGTTAGAATATTTATCACAGCAACAGGGAAATAAACTAAGACAATCAATCATCAGTGAAGACTATTTCCACCACTCTATTCATAAGCTAAGCATTAATCAACAGCCAGCTGGGAATGAAGCCCAGTGGGTAGAGTGCTTGCCTAACATGCATAAAATCTCGGGCTCAAGAGCTCCGGGGCCATACTGAATATGGTAGCACACATCACACCTGCAGCTCGAGTCATCATTGGCGACTTAGCAAGTTTAAGCCCAGACTGGGCTACCTGAGATCTTGTCTCTAAATACATAATCAACCAATCTCTGAGAATGGTTATCCAAACCTTTATAGTCCCAGCACTAGAAAGGAAGAGGCAGGAGGATCTGAGAGTTCCAGGACAGCCAGAGCTACATAGTGAGACCCTGCCTCAAAAAAAAAAAAATAAAAAAGAAAATAAAGAATTATCCAATTGCACTTTCAGGTGTGAATGAAGTACATAAATTACAGCTCAATTAAGTGCAGTCAGTGTTCCACACTAACTCACATGGATAAAAAAGGTCAGCCAAGTGGTGACTTTAGTCCCAGCACCCGAAAGTGGATCTCTAAATTCAAGGCCAGCCTGGTCTACTGAGAGTAAGTTTAGTATGTTTGCTAAAGTGTCTGGTCGTGTATCAGTCACCCATAAAACAGAACTGAGATGCCAATGGCATAGACAGATAATGAAAATTCTTTAAAATACTCCCCAATGTATATCCTTCACTCTTCGTTCAACTAGACAGACGCAACTCCTCCCTGCCCTTTCTAGTCTCGATTTTGTTTCCAATTTTATTTTACGCATGAGTGTTTTGCCCTACATGTAAGTATGTTTATCACGTGTGCCTGGCGCCTGTGGAGGCCAGAGAAAGGCTCTGCATCTCCTGGAACTAAAGTCAGGACAATTGGGAGGTGGAGGTGGGTACTGGGACCGGACCCTGACCAGAGTCACTAATTTTCCCTGCTCATATCTCTGACTCCAGGGCTCATGCCGCTCTGCCTGTTTAAATCTTCATCTCCCAAAAGCCCACACGTCTCCACAAAGTCGGCTTCACTCTGACCCCACTCCTCTCCCTCTATTTCTAGGTCCATTTCATGTGCATTTCTCGATATCATCCACGTCATCTGATCTCAAGTCATTATACTACCCTTTCCTGAGTTCGCGGGGTGCTTCCAACTAGGCAGGAATAGTCTCACTCACCAACTACCTCTACACCCCCAGAAAGGCCAAGGCAGCAATGCTAGGCTGGCTGTCTGTCTTCAGCGAAATATCATTCCTGCACCCCAGGGGAGTCATTCGGCCTCCCTACTAATCAATGTTCTCTTCGCCATCTGTCAACCTGAATCAAAGAATTCAAGACAATAAGGCACGTGCTTATTTGCCAAAGAGCTTCTAGTTACTCTGAGGGAAGTGCCAGGGTGCCTAAGAATCCAGTTGCTCCACGAACTCAATAGGAATTCACACTCAAATACGCGTTAAGAGCAGAAAATGCCAAAAGCGGGGAGAATTCCACTCAAACAGGCAGGATGAGTCAAGACAGAGGTTTCCATTACATCTGCCTATTTCCTGGACTCACACTGCAACAACATGTGTGCCGGCTTTGCGGAGGGTGTGCTCCACAGAATGGCTCTGGGAACAATTAAGGAGGCCTGTGGGCTGGGGTTAATGACGGCTGCCCTGCCCACATGAGGAGACCTGAGCTACACTCCTCAGGCAATGTTTGGCTCTTGGTATGCGGCGGGCATCTGCATGACAGCCCCTCCTGGGAGCACAAGAGCACCTCGAATGGCTGAGGGATCCCTATGGCTGCTTCCACACTAGGGCTCCATGTCCCCCCACTCCTCACGTGGAGAGGCAGAAAGGGTATTTTCTTAAGCACATGCACGCCATGACCAATCCCAATGCAAGGCATTGCTTTTTAAATAAGCTCCTTTGGGGCTAAAGAGACGGCTCAGTGGTTAAGAGCATTGGCTGTTCTTTTTGAGGACCCAGGTTTAATTCCCAGCACCCACATGGCAGCTCACAACTGTCTTTAACTCCAGTTCCAAGGGATCCGACACCCTCACACAGACACACATGCAGGCAAAACACCAATACACGTAAAACTTTTAAAGTGGCCAGTGGTGGTGCAAGCCTTTAATCCCAGCACTCGGGAGGCAGGGCCAGGTGAATCTCTTTGAGTTAGAGGCCAGCCTAGTCTACAGAGCTAGTTCTAGGACAGCTAGGGCTGTTACAGAGAAACCCTGTTTCAAAAAAGAAAAAAAAAGCTCCTTCCAGCTGTCAAACTGACTAGCTGATCAGTAGCTGTAGGTCACACTGACCAGAAATATCTATTACTGTCTCCGTCCTCTACCCAAGAGCAAACCAACTATGTGCCTGGAAAATAAAAAGATCCAGGACAAACCCACAGGTCCTGAGATACATGTCCATGCTGAGATATAACCAGTATGGTTACAGTGTGCCTTAGTGGGAGTGTCATGAGCTTACCCGACAAACGCTGGGGGTGATGCAAGCAATGCTTCAAGACCGTCAGTGGCGGACACACCTTTAATCTAGCACTAAGGAGGCAGAGGCAGGAAGATGTCTGTGAAATTAAGGTCAACCTGTCTACATAGAGTTTTAGGACGGTCAGGGCTATGTAGAGAGAACCTGACTCCCAGCCCCTGCCCCCCGCCCCCCGCCAAAAAAAAGGTAGAGGAAGAAAGAAAGGCTCAGACCCAGTTTTAATTTCCAGCACCCACATGGCATCTCATACCTGCCTGTAACTCCAAGTCCAGAGGATGCTATGCTTTCTTCTGACCTCCAAGGGTACCAGGCACACATGTGGTACACAGACATACTGTGGTAGTTTGAATGTAATTGGCCCCCATAACCTCACAGGGAGTGGCACTATTAGAAAATGTAGCTTTGTTGAAGTGGGCATGGCCTTGTTAGAGGAAGTATGTCACTGTGGGGGCAAACTTTGAAATTTCCTATGCTCAGGAGACCGCCCAGCCCAAGGTCTCAGTTGACATCCTGTTGCCTACTTCTCCAGCCTACACGCCGCCATGTTCCCTGTGATGATGATAATGGACTGAACCACTGAAACTATAAGTGAGCCACCCCCAATTAAATGTTTTCATTTGGAACTGGAGAGATGGCTCAGTGATTAAGAGTTCTGACTGCTCCTCCAGAGGACCTGGGTTCAATTCCCCACACCCACATGGCATCTCACAACTGTCTGTAACTCCAAGACCTAACACCCTCATACAGACATGCATGTTTTACCTTGCACACATAAAGTAAAAATAAAAATAAGTAAATAAAAAAACAAATATTCAGTTATAAGAGTTGCTGCAGTCATGGTGTCTCTTCACAGCAATAAAACCCTAAGAAACATATGTTCAGGCGAAACACCCATGTTTATATATGACCCATGTTTATATATACATATAGATGTATATAAAGTTTAAAAAGGAATGCCACATATACATTGCACAGCAGAACCACCCATCAGCACACATGAGCAGCCAGTAAAACACATCAAGTCCCTCGTACACATCACAGAACCAACACTTCTCCTTGTGTCCCCAGAAATTATTGGCTAATGTGCTAACTGAGGCAGTACCTGCCTCAGTGTTAGAAGCATACAGGCAATGCTTTGAGAGGGGGGTGGGGGAAAAGCACACATTGTACTGCACACCAGTCATGAGCAGGGGAAGGCGGACCAGGCGTCACAGAACAAACACAATGTGACAGGCGACTTGACAAGGAGGCGGTTTAGCATGGCCCTTTAAATTTCAGGGGCAGGGGATGCAGGAAACCAGGCCTGTGATGCTCTTGGTGGGAGTACTCGGTGCCGCATTTCAAAAGAAGACTTGGCAATAAACATCAAATGTCTTTACAAAAATGCATGCTCTTTGACCCAGAAATTCCATCTCTGAGACTTCAAGCTAAGGAAATCACTTAAGAGCACAGGCACCGTTTTAAGCAGGAGCATACACAGAACTAGTTACACCAAAAGGCTAGAAGCCAATGCCCAATAATAAGGAGTGAACTAAACACACTAGAGCATATTCAGGCTATGGCACAGTTTGAAGGTTTTTTGGTTTTTCGAGACAGGGTTTCTCTGTGTAGCCCTGGCTGTCCTGGAACTCGCTCTGTAGACCAGGCTGGCCAGCCTCTGCCTCCCGAACACTGGGATTAAAGGCATGCACCACCACAAACTGGCGCCTCTGAATTGGCAGTTTAAAGGTGGCCAGAGCTGTCCCTGCTGGGTCTGAAATCAGGTGCCATGTTGTTTAAGAAGCCTCTAGAATACCCGAGAAGCAGGCCAAGGGGAAGGGTGAGGAAAGGTCTTCCACACAGAAAGGGCAGCTGAAGAAGGCTGACAAGCTAAAATCCAAAGACACAGGGAAGGACCTCTGGCCAGAGGTGAATTAAGAAATTTGGCAAAAGCTGAGCAGTGGTGGCCCATGCCTTTAATCCCAGGAGTCTGACGGCAAGGGAGATGGTTCTCCAAGTTTGAGGCTGTTAAGTTTCAACCCTGGGACAAACAACTAAAGTACCTACGACCTATGGAAGAGGACCCGGCTGCTAGGTTCTCCCAGCGTCTCTCTGTTCCTGTTACAGGTGTGGATAGCAACACACCCTGCCCTCTACCCTGAACTTTCCAGCCCGGGGGACTGGGCTACCCTTCCCCTAGAGGCTCTTCTCTTATATAATCCAGACATCCTGGTGACCCTGCCCCTCTTGTACCTTTGGCCTTCTGGCTGCAGCACCTGGTTCCCTTTCTCTCTTCCCCTCCCCCTCTCCCCACAGGGCCCAGCTCAACCTGGTCATGCCCACTCCGGACTCTCCCAGATGTCCCTGCCTCTGGCTATGCTCTCCAACACATCTATAACAAACTTTCTCCTCCACCACACCTAGGGACACTTGTGTCCTTTCCTTTTCATTCAGAGGCCAGCCTGGTCTACCAGAGCAAGTTCAAGGACAGCCAGGACTAATAATACAGAAACCTGACAAAAAGCAACCAGTTCCTTGTGCCTGTGTTGACAGCAGCCTTTCTTCCATTCCTTTGAATATCTAGATTCCCTGCTGTGACATTGTTCCCCTACAGCTAGAATGAAGTGTTATCACAGTCTGTTGGACACTGTAATGAACACACCTCTACGTTAAATGAAAAGCAGTCCAAACACTCAGATTTCATTTGTTAAAAATGTCCATATGAGCTGGGAAGTAGTGGCGCACACTTTAACCCCAGCAGTGGGGAGGCAGGACAGGAGGATCTCTGTGAATTTGAGGCCAGCCTGGTCTACAAAGACTAGCCAGAGCTGTTACACAGGGAAACCCTGTCTCAAAAAAACAAAAAACAAAGAAACAAAAAGATGTGTGTGTAGACAAACCTAAAGTAGTGTTCTGTCTAAAAGCAGTGTTCTGTCCTTCTCTCTTCTCCTCAGACAGGGTCTCAAATTCCCAATCTTCCTGTCTCGGTTCCCAGAGGGCTGGGATTATAGGTATAAACCACCAGCCCACCCTTATAATTTTCTTTTTCCCTTCCTCCTACATCTTCATATGGGGTTGGAGAATGCAAAAGACTCTTATCTGTCAATAAGAGAAAAACGTTTCCTGATGAAACCAAAGTCCCGTTACATGAGGCATGAATGGCTTTTGGGTCTTGACAATGTCAATCCTGAGTATCAGATAAATTATAGAGCAAAAATAACCACAGAAGCTGGGCAGTGGTGGTGCAAGCCTTTAATCCCAGAACTTGGGAAGCAAATGCAGGAGGATCTCTTTCAGTTCGAGACCAGCCTGGTTTATAGACCCAGTTCTGGGACAGCTGGGGCTGTTACACAGAGAAACCCTGTCCCCAAAAAAAAACAAAACAAAATATCCACAGAATGTTGCTTCGTAGTGGCTCACGTGTGGAAGTGATTCCTATAAATTCTTATTATACAAAGATGAAAAGGAGGCACTTGAAGTGCTTCCTAAGGGTTTAGGAAGAGACTCTTCTACCTCTGGGCTTTCTCTTTATATCCCAGTGCAAGAGAAAGTCCCTACATTGTAGGTCTGAAATTGACTCAGTGGTATGGAGGTGGAGAGGGCATTTACAGCAGGCTCTACAGGGAATAGAGTGCAATTTCAATTTGGCAAGTGCAATGAATGCTTGTGAAGTTTGTAGAGACTCCCAGCCGGCACTAGACTGAATGGAGAGGCTAGGTCAAGCTGTACCTCTATCTACTTTTCCCTGCACACGGGAAGAGCCCGCATTTATTTCTATCAAGGACACACCAACAGGATGACTCACCCACGGCCAACAGTGACCCATGGTATGACAAAAGACAACCTTGGTCTTGCCTCGGTTCCCACTGCTGCAGCTGGGAGGAACCGACAAGGACACAGCTGTAGACAGGGAAGCCAGGCTGGAACTGAGGTAGAATCCCGGAGGAATTCTGCTTACTGCGATTTGTCCTTACACCACCCTGGACCACCTGATCACGGGCGCCTCTGCCCCCAGCGGTCCAGGCCCTCTCACATTAACCATTACTAAAGAAAATGACCCACAGGCCAAGCTGATAGAAGAAAACAGGTTCCTCTTCCCAGATAATCTAGCTGGTGACAGGTGGGCTAAAACCAATCAGGGACAGCCCCACGAGGTTTTCGGGAATGAACAGGTGTGGCATTTAACATTCTGGATGGGGCTTCAGGTGTAGATCAGCAGTCAAGCAACCAAGAACAAATCTTTGTCAAAATTGAAGGCTCACAGCATATCCCAAAGCCATATGCTGTGCACTTCAACTCTTTTAAGGCAGTCTCTGTCTCCATCTCACCTTCCCAAGAGTCAGCAGGCAGAGCACACTATGACCGAATGGCAATAGACACTGGCCCCACAATGGGCAAGACACTTGCTTACCTTAGAGTAGCTAAAAACGTGGAAAGGACAAGCATCCCTGCGGAGGGCTTTTCATGTTGACTCTGGGTTTACCAATAGTGCCACGGATGTGCAGAGCAACACACTGCAGCACCGACAGAACCAGATGCTACGCTCAACGTGTACATCTACAAAGGAACCTGTGTGATCCATGCTGCTTGTGACTGTTCTGTTCCATCCTGTCACCTCATTCTTCTGCTCTGGATTTTGCAACGGGCAAAGGAGCTTGGAGAGTGGGTTCCTCTCCCCTCCCCCCCTACTGTGACACATCTTTTTACAAGTTAAAGTCATGTTAATTAATCATGCATTTAAAAATAAAGACAAGTAGCCAAGCGGTGGTCACACGTGCCTTTACTCCCAGCTCTTGGGAGGCAGAGAACTCTGAGTTCGAGGGCAGAGTGAGTTCCAGGACAGCCAAGGCTACACGGAGAAATCCTGTCTTGAAAAAAACAAAAGCAACAACAACAAAAAAAAAGCATATACACCTAACATACACGGTGTACGGCTGCTTCCAAGTAGATCCGGGTCAAGATGCACCTCTGTTAACTCCAAAGGGGTATCCCAAAAAAGCAGAGCTGGTCTTGTCATAAACGGGACTTTGGCTCAGTAAACTGAAGAACCGTCATCAGGTAAACAAGTCTAATAAAGGTGGGTTTCTGTTTACCAAAAGCGCACCCCCACCCCCATCCAACCTTTAAGGACTACTACCCTGGCGAGGGTAGCTACTTCTGGGTCAGTTGCAACTGTTCATGAGCTCAGACTCACATAAAATCTGCCTGCTTCTCCACCCTTCTGCTCTTCCTCCTGCCCAGCTTGGTGTATTTGATCCCCAATAAACCCTTCTGTCTCCCTATGGTGTGGTCAGGTTTGGCAGTTTTGCTGGGCCCTCGCTTACAGTTCACTTAAGTGTTTTTCAAAAGTCTATAAAGGCCTGGGGTTACAGGTTGGTGGAAGAGACGTCCATGACTTCTGCAGGACTTCTGCTTTACGTTCAAGCCCTCACACCCGCCTTTAGGGCAAGGGGCAGGACGAGTTCAAGGCCAGCATGATCTACAAAGCAAGTTCCAGGACCAGGACAACGGGTAGTCTCAAAGAGTAACCCTGGGGGGGAAGAGGGGGACACAGGGCACACAGGATGGGAACAACAACAAAACAAAAAATGGGAAATGTTTCAATACTTCAGACACTTATCAGTGAGAAGAACTTTCCCCTATGAACTGAATTTCCAATGCTCTCTTTCTCTTAACAGCCCCGGGGCCCCACATTTAAAATACAGAGCTTCCCGGCACATTCAGCACACAAATAAAACCCTGTAGAACTGAGATGGGAATGGCTACTCTAGTGTTATCTCTGCCCTTAAAAGTGCTGCGTTAACTGTTAGCTGCTGGGGAAAAAAAATACTCCGCCCACACAAAACATTATCAGCTGGCCTCCTGAAAGTAGCAACTAAAAAAAACAAAAGTCTAAAAAACATCCTCTACAAAGATGCGTTTTTCTCTTCGGCGGAAAACTAAGAAAAACACAAGCCCACTTAGAGCAAAATGTGTGTTTCTACTTACTAGTGGGATGGGATCTCCTTTAAAAAAAAAAAAGTGCTGGGAAAGTTCATCGCTGCAAGTCAGCAAGAATTTGTACCGGCTAAACAAATAAATAAATCAATCCTGATACGGCACAACTACTTAGATGGCACCCTAAATCCAGGACCCCACTGTATGATGGACGCTAACCGACTAGTAACTTTCAAGTAGAGGAGGTCCAGGGTCTGAAACCCACTGGTTATAAATTATTTCGTTGTTAGCTTAAAAAAAGACTGGCTAGTACAGACACCACTGTATGACAGTCTCTTCAAGTTAAGAAACGGATCCGGCTTTATTTATACAGGGACAGGGTCGCAGTCATGGCCAACCTCCTGCCTCAGCCTCCTCACTGCTGGGGGGGGGGGATGTTGTTACCAACACACCTGGCGAGAGCCTTTTTGTTTGCCTTTCCCGCTGTGATTACATCTCAGCATTCCGTGGGCTTTTAGGCAAAAGCTAGAAGCCGGACATGACACACTAGGTATGTATACCTCTGGACAACCGACAACCCAGGGCTTTTTTCCCTCCTTGGGGTTTCCTACCCTCCTATAGGGCTGCTAGGCCCCACTCTTCTTTCTTGGGCTCTCACAGCATGTACTACCTGGTGTTCTGGCACTAGAGCAGCGGTTCCCAGGCGCTACACCTTTGGGGGTTGCATATCGTTGGGGGTCGATATTTATATTACGACTCACAACAGCAGCAAAATTACACATATGAAGAACCAAGAAAATAACTGCTTGGTTGGGGGGGAGGTCACCACAACATGAGGGACTGTATTTAATGGTGGTGGCATGAGGAAGGCTGAGAACTGGCGCTCTAGGTAGAGCCCGCTGACCAGGCAGATACTCCCCTCACTGCCCTCTTCAGGGGAAGAGCTAAAGCCGGGATTCCAAGTTCTGGTTTTCCCCACAACCCTCTCAAAGCACAAAGACTCAGGATGGGCCTTAAATAATCCTTTTGTTTACAGAGGGTCATTTCCTGCAGCCGGCTCACACCCACGGAGTCACGCCCAATTCCCTAGGAGATCTCAGCACTGGTTTGCTTACTAAAAACAAACAAAAAAAAACAAAAAACAAAAAACAAAAAATGAAACCACTGCAGGTAGGCAATCCAGGTGTAAGAAACTTCCCTAAAACAAAAAAGAAATTCCCAAGTCTAGGGCACACTGGTTTTTCCTCGCTGTATTAAAATAATTTAACAAATAAAAACAAAACCTAAGGGGTTTGCATTGAAAAGGCTCCACAACAGTCTCTGCAACTCAACTAGCCCGCCAGGGCCTTTTCCTGCATCCGGTGTCGCCACTGAGAAACAGAAAGTGAAAAGATAGGACTCACGACACACAGCAGGCAACATCTGTGTGTACCAGCACTCCCGTTTAGTTACGGGAAGGGAGGCCTGCTTCCCTAAACGGCTTAAGTGACTTGTCCTCTGTCCCCCAGGCAACACTGAAAATGAGATAATAAAACTGAAGGGTGGTGTGACAGGCTGGCCAAGCGCTGACTTCTAAGAACATGTAACTTTGGTTGTGGGATCAGACAACAGATGACCAGGGCAGGACAACAATCCCCCCCCCCCCCAATCCAGGTCAGATTGGGACTTGGTGTGCTGTGCAAACTAGGCCAATCCGAAGGCCGGCGTTTTCTGCTCAATTAACAGATGGTTTCCATCTGATGATAAGCCAATGACAAGGCACATTTCTTTAAGCCTGAGATATTATCTGTTCTGCTCCACAATGAGAAGCAAAAACAAAGCGGAGGAATAGCCAAGTTTATGAAGACAAGTGGGTGCGGCCTGGGGCAGCTCCCTAAGGATTCCTTCACATTGGAACCCAGGTGCTAAAAGTCTGTGCCAGCCACCCAAAGCCAGAATGACCCTGAACTTGTATCTTTGGAAGCTAAAACGGCGTACGGAGAGACTTAGTCAAAGGCTCAGCATCAACTCCAGGTGGTTACAACCCTCTCAAGACCAAAGTCACACCTGGCAAAATTTACCTGACTGTCTCTCCAGCTACGGCAGTTATTTCATTCCAGCCACGCCGGCATCTGTTTAAGTGCAGTTGTTGTGTTTAACTGGATGTAAGGGAAGAATTCCTTTATGTGCGCAAAAAGACTGTCTGCCCCACCTCCCACAAGGGATCAGTCGTATACCACCCAAGCAAAATCGCTAGAGGCTGTGAAATGAAAACTCTGGTTTCTGATGCAATCAAGTGGGGGACTGGGAATCAGAAATATCCACCTGGAAGACAGAAAAACTTAAATCTCAGCCAGGCGCGGTTGCTCAGGCCTTGATTCCCAGCACTCGGGAGACAGAGATAAGGGGATCTCTCGGGTTCCCTGACAGCCAGAATTCCATAACAGGGAGACCATGCCTTTGGGGGGAAAAAGGAAAAAGGCAAGAAAGAAATAGGGAAAGAAAACAATCCGGAAACTGCTGATAGCCTCTAAGATGATGTGGCGTATCACACAGATGTCTGCCTCTGAAAGGCACGTTTGTAAGCATTTCACTAACAAACACGAGGCATTGGTCTAGGCTCTGGGTTTTGTTTTGTTTTGTTTTGTTTTTTAAAGACATTAAATAAGACGAAAAGTTTCTTCTGCCAGAGGCCTATCAGGGATACAAGGTAAGCAAGTCCAATAGCACACAGAAAATGTCAAGAGATGCCATCTGGAAAATAATGGTAGAAACGTGGGCTACGTTAAACCTGTCGGTCACAGGTCTCTTTCTGGGTGACATGGCACTCAGACTAGGATAAAGGTCAGGACTAACCTGTAGGCACGCAGACTGGCTGGCACCAGGCAGGAAGGAGTCTGGCAAATGGGCATATCTAATGAGGATCCAAGGTACTAAAGCTTTATCAGATGAGACTGGGATTCCCAGGAGATGGGGCCAGAGGTCCAGAAAGAACCAGTCACATGAAACTTGTGTGACTCAGGAAATTTTTTTAAGTATTTATTTTTATTTTCTGTGCACAGATGTTTTGCCTGCATGGACCTCTGTGTGAAGGTATCTGAGCTCCTGGGCTTAAATCACGGGCAGTGGTGAGCGACCATTGGGTGCTGGGAATTGAACCCAGGTCCTCCAGAAGAGCAGTCAGTGCTCTTAAGCGCTGAGTCACCTCTCCAGCCCCCAGTCATGGGACATTTTTAAGCTACTACCCACCTGCTGTAAAACCTCAGACAGATTAATTTAGCGTCTCAGGGTGCCTCAGTTTTCCCATCCCTGAACACAGCATGACAGCATTTCCTTTGTTAAAAGGCAGGGCATTTGCACCACAAAAAAAAAAAAACAAAAAAAAAAAAAAGCTGTAATCTCAGCACGTGGGGAAAGGGTCCATGGGTAAGGGCAGACTTGGCTATAGTTTAGGCCATTAGGAACGCCAGCATCTTAAATGAGGGGGTGGGGCGCAGTGGACTAGTGTCCACTTTGGATTAGCTATATAAATGCTCAGTCACTTAGCATGAACAATCATAAATGCCTTTTCCCCTCTTCAGAGACAAGTTTCTCTGTGTAGCTCTGGCTGTCCTGGAACTCACTCTGTAGACCAGACTGGCTTCAAACTCAGATCCACCTGCCTCTGCCTCCCGACTTGACCACCTCAGGTTAAAAAGGAAATTCAAACCACTGTGAGCATGACTCGCTTTAGCAATTCTGCTGCTCACTGCTGGAAAAGTAGTCAGTCATTCCTGGGTAAAGCAGAAATTCAACTCAAGAGAACAGAGAGGAGCAGGCTAAGTGGAAACCATAGGTTACCCTAACAACCAAGGCTAGCCCCTAATCACCTAACATCAAGGGCCTGGAAGGGAGGGTCCTGTCTTGCCCTCCCCCATCACATGATGCCGACTGGAGGAACAGGACAGTCAATACAGAAGCCTCTGGAAGCTCACACATCCTCAGTCTTGTAACTCCCACCTGGGTAAGACAATGACACCTCCACGGCACCCCCCCTCCCCAGCACAAAGGAAATTCTGCTACTTCAGTAATAAGATCGCAGTTTGCACTTGTCCCCAGCGGCCTCAAGTATGCCAGCCTTGAGGTGGCAAAGAGGAGTTTGCACAAAATGAGATCCCGCGGAGTCAAGGAGAAAAATCGTCTGTAGGATTTCTCTTGGGAGCACACTGGCCACCAGCCAGCATCATCTACCGGGTGACATAAAGGAATTTGGGGTATCAGTAAGGTTCATTCACTCCTGGAAAGTAAGGACGAATTGAAGGTGGGAGTTTCAGCCTTGATGAGAGAGACCGCTATCCTGAGCCGCTCAGATTTCTCGCACCTTTGCAAAATCCCAGGTGCCGACAGGATTAAAGCAGCCTGCCTAAGCACTTCTACTGCCTTTGAAATTGGCGCAACGACACTGCATTTACAAGCTGAAATCCCGGCCTCCTTTCCTGGTGTGAGCTGCCTCTCTTCCTGCCATTTCTTCCTCCTCTTTGCTACCCATTAATATGCATCAGAATGGCTGCGGCGGGGTGAGACGGTGCTGGAAATGCAACCACGTGTTGTTGACAGCTTTCTCTAAGGTCCTTCCCAGGACAGCTTTTCAGTGGACCCTTAGCAAAGTGCCAAACAACACTTGCAGGCAAGTAGCGGAAAGGAAAACTTGATCCGCACAACATATGACCTCGGGCGGCCAAAGCCTGGTCTTCAAGGAAAAAAAAACTCTAAGTCTGGGTACTGACGGCAAATATAGGGGAAAAATCAAACAAACTCCTCGGACTTTGATGAAAGCAGAAAAGCATGAGAAATACTATACAGAGCTAGATATTTCTAACTCCTCCTCCCCCTCCCCCCAGCTGATAAAGATAGCAAATACTATTATAATCAGGCAGTTTCTAAGTAATGCATGCTCATGTATTAAAATTAGTTCTTTCCCCCTGAGAACTTCCAAGTCTCCCTCTTCCCCCAGAAGCCTTTTCTCTTTCCTGGCTTTTCATCACAAGGTTTCCCAGGGATTGGAATTCCATTTTCTAGACACTCATACACATGACGCGCATTTTCAATTACCAAGCTATCTGTGAACTGTTCTGAAAAATTCTATTTTAACATCTGGCTTATCCTGTGCACCCCAGACTCAGCATCATCACTCCTAGCTGCCCTATACCCAATTTGTACTTCCACAAACCAACCATCCAATGGAGAACCCAAAGAGGTGTTGAGGTCAACCCTTACTCTCCTCTCCAGCCCACTTCAGATGGATTCAGGGGCCTCATGGACACTTCCAACGCTGGCTGTATGTCCTGAAATACTGAACAAGAAGATCTGTGTGCTGCACGTCCACCCCTTGCCCTCCAGCAGAGGACAGACGCCCCTCTCCTAGCTCAGAAAGCAACGGCTCCCATCAGCAGTTCCTCCCCAAAAGGAGTCCTGAATGTTCGCAACGCCTGGACTCCTTGCCTGTCATCTCCCCCCCACCCCCCATGATCTTCCTCATAGGTCAAAGTCTTTGGATTCTGCTGAATACCAGCCCTCTTCTTCACCACCCTCTCAGGAGCAGGCTTGTTTCCAGATCAAACCACCTCAACCTCGCTGTCATGCTTTATTAAACTTGTTAATTTGTGCCCGGCCATCCCTCCATTAAACACCCGGAGTGGAGGAAGCATCTCCCCTAGCTCCTAGCGCCTCTCCTGGGTCTACACCTGATGGCCCTGGTCAATCAGGCCACACTTCACACTGCCTCAGTTGCCTGTCCATAAAAGGGACACGCAAACACCTGCACCAGCTGACTGTAGTGGGAAACACCTGTAATCCCAGCTCTCAAGAGGCCGACACAGGAGAGGAGAGGATGCAGTGTGCCGGGTGAGCCTGGTCTACACAGCAAGACTGTCTTTCACACAGAGAGAGAGAGAGAGACAGAGAGAGAGACAGAAACAAACAAAAACCCCACATTAGTTTGTAAGGATAAAAAAATGGTTACAGGTGGTCCAGTGCCTAACTTGTAATACAGCACAGAAAAAAAACAAGCAGGAAGGAGTCAGTGATTGGCCAGGCAGAGTGGCTTATGCTTTAATCTCAGCAGAGGCAGAGGCGCGAGGATCTCTGTGAGTTCAAGGCCAGCCTGGTCTACACAATTGAGAGACCCAGTTCTTCTACGTACATACGTACGGGGCTGGAGGTTAAGAGCATTGCCTGCTCTTCCAAAGGTCCTGAGTTCAATTTCCAGCAACCACATGGTGGCTCACAACCATCTGTAATGGGGTCTGGTGCCCTCTTCTGGCCTTCAAGCATATACACAGACAGAATATTGTATACATAATAAATATTTGCAGGGCGGTGGTGGCGCACGCCTTTAATCCCAGCACTAGGGAGGCAGAGGCAGGCGGATCTATGTGAGTTCGAGACCAGCCTGGTCTACAAGAGCTAGTTCCAGGACAGGCTCCAAAACCACAGAGAAACCCTGTCTCGAAAAACAAAAAAATATACATACATACATACTAGTGATGACTATTTCTTTAGTAAGTGTATAAAAATATTCCTGAAATTCTCATAGGGGAAATGATTCTGGCAGTTCACTCTGTTCCACAAACTTGGCAATTTTATTCTTAGAAATTCAAGCACATACCCCTCCCTCAGTCAGCTTCAAGTTGCAGGTCACATCAAGCCTCCTTCACCTCTGACACACACACACACACACACACACACACACACACACACGGCATTAAAGTTGTTTAAGATATTCTCCTGGTGCATATTAAAGATTATTTTCCTATGAGCCCAGCACCATCAGGGTCCGGCAAGGGTAGGATCTTACCAACATGGCATCAGTTTGAAGACTTGGTTCACCAGGTTTCCAGTCCGCTGGACTACGCCAGCCTCTTATGCTCTAGCTGTCAAGGTTCATTCTTCTCATTCCTTCCTAAGTTTTTTCTTTGACCCAAGCAAGAACTGTTCAAGAGGGACCTTTGCATTCCCGTTCCTGCGTTCCCCGTCGCCGGCCCCCAGGCAGACACTAAGGTGCCAAATGAAACTGAACACAAACATTCCAAAGTGGCTGTCACACAGAGCAGACTGTTTGGGAACAGGGGGAGCTCCCTGCTCTTCCACCTAGCAAAGACCATGACCGGGTCAAAAAGGAGTTCCACGGGAGAACCCAGGTTCAAATGGTGAGAGCCCAATAGTTCCATGGGATGAGTGAGCGCATCTATCTGATGGACTCACCTGTGCCATTGATGCTACAGGTGAGAAAGATTATTTCCCAATAGGTGGGGTCACGACCTTTTGAAATCTCTAGTAGGACTCTCAGTATTAAGCAGGTAGCCGCCATGTATATTCCAAATTCTAAACTTATAAGGGTGTGTGTGTGGCCGAGGGCCTGATATGGGGAAGTCGGATCACTGGGAATCCCATTAGACAGCGTGCACAGCTTTGTACATGGTCCAGAAGCTAAGCGGAGATAACAAAGAACTTCCCGGGAAAACAAGGCCTCCATGGATGGGGGGCAGGAGGCTCAGCTTGGGCCAGAACAGAGGAAGGAATGGGCAGAAGGGTTCTCAGAGGCATATTAGAACAGCCCCGAGTGTCAAGTGTGGACTTTTCTGTGGCGGCCAGAGCTGGGCGGACAGATCTGGGGCGTCATGAGACCCAGCTGCACAGCATCATGCTGGCTTGAGAGAGGGTAACAGAGCATGGGGGGGCAGCTGAAGATCACTAACAGGAGACAGGAGAAACAAAGATGAAGACAAAGGACATGATGAGGGCCCTGAGGAGCAGCAAAGGCCAGAGCCCTGCCCAAGTCAGGCTCCTGAGCCAAACCAAACTCGAACCTGAAGGTTTGCTACACCTACATGAATCACAAAAGAGTTTTGACAAAACCTTCAAAGCCAGAAGGCTCACATAGCCATTTTGGAAATGCCAAAGAAAGCAATTCACAAGGACCTGTATGTAATCCACCAATTACATTCATTGTAGTTATATCTAGTTTTACATACACCGTTTTCAAAGAACTTGAGAAGCAAGGTGGAAGAGTTACTTGGGAGAGTTCGGAGGGAGGAAAGGGAATGAGGTAATTATAATCTCAAAATTTAAAAAAAGTATTAAAACTTGAAAAATCCTGTTTGCTCAACACAAACTTAGTCCTCAGGATGTCTGGAGCCTGGCTCTTAAGATTTTCCAGGAAGCAGTGGACTGCGGGGACCCTGCCTTCAGACTTTTAGTTTCCAGACCCGCCTATTGTTAGCATATATATTACATACACAAAAATAATCTGCAATAAATATACATTTCAAAAAAACGTATCCTTTAAAAAGGCTGTCTAACATTCCTATGGAATTCTAATGATTTTGCTTAGCAAATTCCATTCGTTGAACAGTTGGAGAATTTTCGCCAGCATAACTCCTAGAAAGAAATCTTTATTACTGCCCAATTTCCTTAGCGTAAACTCTTAACAATACAGGTACTAAATCAAAGGAGAACATGTTTTGATGGCCCCTGCCAAAACTCCACAGAACCACAGCCCTTAACTTCATTGCTGATATCCTGTTCCTAGTTAATGGCTCTAACACTAAATCTGGCAGAAATAGTATGAAATGTCGCCTCCACAAAAGACGCCTCAACCAAAGCATCAAGGCAGAGAAACTGGAAAACCACTTTTGGCAGAGTAGCCTAAAATGCATGCCACATTGGTGGCTCTCTTCGGACATCTCTCTACCATGAGGTCACATCTCCATCCAAACCACTGTCACCTACTCCTGCTCCACGACTGAAACAAGTTCACTACATTAGATTTGGTTTGCAACACAGAAGTGTGCAAAACTCTGCCAATCGAAGCTTCCAGAAGCCGTGTCCGGAGATCTTGATGTGCCACGAGAACCAGAGGTTAGCCCACACCACTGGCATTCCCTTTCCTCCATGCCAACTGTTAACCCCAATGCTTTGGCAAAAATACTAAAGCACTCTGGGAGATCTGAAGTAAAAACTGTATGATCCTCTCAGGATCTGACTTGATGTGATTTCTCCAAACATCTCAATCAATGGTGCAACACGGTCAACGCTTGCCTCTCTGATTTAATCACTGCTTTCCCAGACTGAGATGAACTTTTAAACTGCATAAGATGATCCACATAAAAAGTGCCCAAAGGCATTAATGAAACTAAAAATACAACCAAATGGCACGTTCATCTCATTTCCAAAAAGGAAATCACTCACTAATAAAGTTCTGTAGGACAGGGTCCCAATATGTCTGAACACAAACTTACTATTGACAGTGATTACGAGACAGATTATGAGATCATCACTCACATACGTATTAACTTTTAATAAAACCTGATCATACAATTGGAGACACATTCTAAGAACTTTTTTTTTTTTTTAACTTTTGTTTAGAGAAAGTGTCTCCCTTGGCTGGGCTAGAACTTGCTACATAGACCAGGCTTGGCCTCAGACTGGTCTCAGAGACTTAGAAAATGAAGGAATCATCACCACACCCAACTAAGAACTTTTGTTTCAAAGTAGAGCCTTGCTGTGGGGTTAAGGCTGGGTTCTGAACGGGTCAACCCTGCTGCCAGCATGACTTCCTTAATTGAAAAGTGATGTAAGAAACAGCCCAACACTCTGCACAGACACACAAAACCCTTGCTACTCTCGGGTCCCAGGAGAATGACAACCGGCTGTCCTTGCAGAGAGTATACATGGTACACTAGAAAGCCAGATGTATTCTATTCTCTTATACAGACTGCAAAAATCTTAAAATTCCTCTTCTTGGTTTTATGTGCTATATTATACAAAGCTGCACAGATTCTAAAAAAAAAATTTTCAACCACAGAAAATATGTACAGCTTTTTTTCCCCAAATCCTGGACTTTTCAGTTTACACAACTGTATCCACGTGAGCCGACTAGTCTCTAATACGGAGACTCAGGGTTAAAACATACTGGATGTCAGGAGGACCTGCTTTCAGACGTAGAAAGGAAGAAGAAAGCCTTGAGTTAATTCTCCAATGTAGGAGGAGAAAGTCTACACCCCACGGTGAGCTATGAGAAACTGTTTTCTCTCAGTGAGGGGTGGACTCACTTTCCCAGTTCGGTTTAGTAGCCACCGGAAATTACAGCAAGCACATTTTTCTTCTCTTGTCTTCATGATGTATACAAGATAGTGTGTGTGTGTGTGTGTTCTGTTTCCTAGAGTCCACTCGGAGGCTTTTCAATGCATCTGAGCAGTGCGGATCCCTTGGGTGGGCAGGGAATGGGTCCAGTGTTGTGGTTTTGTATAATGACAAGCACATTAATGGGACTCACCAAAATACTGTACTTGTTTTACTTGTGGCTTTCAGGGTTGTTAATCAAAAAACTAGAGGTTTTCAGAAACCAAATATACACAAGAACAGAGAATTATGATAAAATTACCTGGATCACTCACGATTTTCTTTCCCTGATTGTCTATTATGCTAGCCAGGTGTAAAGGCAAATGCCTTTAGTCCCAGGACTCTTAGGCAGGAATTTAAGCTCACAGCCTGACTGTGTGACCTGGGAAGCCCTATTTCTAAACAAAAACGTATATAAAGTGGCTAGTGACAGAGTGGCTGCCTGGCACCTCTGTGGTCCTAGGTTCATCTCCTAGTACTGAAAAAAAAAAAAAAAGGGCAAACAACTACAGCTCATTCCTCATGGTATATGTGTTTTACACACTCCCACTCGTGAACAACCTGAGCGCTGCAATCTTTCTCCTCCACTTGTTTCTTAAATAACAAATATTTCACTAAAAAAGATAAAACACCTCCCAGAATCACACGCCATTCCTACCTGACAACACTCTCGGTGTAACAGGGTAAATAAGGCAGCTGATTGCTCCAACACTGTCCATTACTAGACATGATCACCCAGAGGGGGGACCTTAGTACTAGAAATGTTTGCAGATAAGATGGATCAAGAGAAAAATCTGACTTGCCATCATTTTTAGGGTATGGGATTTGGAGACAAGCCTACTGTTATCTACCAAAACCTTAAAAAAACAAACAAACAAACAAAACCCTCTGGGGTTTTGTTGTGTTCCAAAATCATTTTAAAAGGACCAAACTTTGGTGTTTTTATTGTTGTTATGAGCTTTTTCCCAGTTGCAATTTTTCTGAACCGGATGAAGGAAGAAAGATGGTTTCATAGAATCCATCTTTTTAGCAGGGATAAAAGTAGGGCAGATCTGAAGAGTTACCTTGTTGTGTCCACTAAAGCATGCTCGAAACCCAGCAATTTCTCAAAAGGCAAGAGGGCATCACTTTTTTAAGTTTAACTTGTCAGGAAATCGAGTGAAGAGCAGCAGGAACTCGCAGCTGGCTCCCCAGCGCTGTCGTCATAAAACGGCATAAACAGAACCTTCCAAAAGCAATACTTGCTTATAAAAGAGGTAATTTCTTCAGGTGGGGAGGCAATTGTCAGCTTTCTTCAATTCTCTTAGGTGCACCTCCCTACGACTGTGGTAAAACCAAACTCTGCACTGTTTTGCATAAATTTAGGTCTCTTCTGTCTTCCCTATTTAAACAGTTCCCATTTTACCAGAGGGATAGTTCACATAGGTCAGAGAGATGGGCGGATGGATGGAACCCGTATGTTTGGTTTCAGTCTCGGTATCTTAATTTGCACCCGGTGTCTCCATTGCCTCACCATCCTAACCGCCATAGAGTCAGTTTGAGTTCCGTTCACCCTCCTTATGAGGATGTGATTTACCTGTGAGAACACTTTCTACGTTATAGTGGGTTGGGCAGTTTCTGCTTCTGCTCACTCAATTCTAGGAGACCTTAAAAAGGATAAATAGTTTCTTGGGACCTCCAAATAAACCCACCTGCAGGAGTAAAGTCAGGACAGGACGTCACAAAAGCGACCAAACTCATTAGTTCCATGCACACCCCATCCACACATTATTACTCGAGTGTTTTCAGTAAGAAACGCACCACAGGCGCAAATTGTTTTTAATCATCACTCCAAGTGTGCCACATAAAGTTGTGATTTCCCCATGAAAACCCTCCGTGCGCCTTTGCTTTGGGGAATCCAAAGCTTTTAGCCCTTGTTATTCTACCCCACCCCCCCCCATCCACTTCGCCCAGGTTCGGCGGGGGTCTTCGACTCATCGGAGAAGAATGCGGCTAATGAGTTATCTATTAATCCAAAATGTCTCAGCTCGGAAGATATTTCACCCAGCACTTTTAACACCGAAAGGGAGGGAGGGGAGTTGGGGTCGGAAGTAGCTTTTAACGAGAACTTTCCCAGAGTTTTTTTTTTTTTCCTTCGACCATGCCTCCCTCAGATTTCCAGCAGCAGACGCAGAACCCAAATCTTGACCCTCCCCGATCCCAATCATCCGAGGTCACCCGGGAGTCAGCTCTCGATTCCGCTTTCAACAGCCCGGGTAGACAAAGCTGAGCATTCTACTTACACAAGTCTCGAGAAAGTCCTCAAAAAGTTATGCAATGGGAGGCATGCGGACGCGCGTGGACACAGCCCCGCGCCCGCGGGACGCCGCGTCCCTTGGCGCGCCCCCACCCCGTGCGCCCCGAGACTCCCAGCCGGCTCCCCCTCCGTACCTCCTCCTCCTGAAGGTTGGCCTCGCTCGGGGTGTTCTCCTTCTCGGCTTTGCCTCCGCCGTTCATCTTCCCGGTCCTTCGTCGCCGCGCGGGGCTGGGGCGCGGGGCTGAGGCGAGGGCGCGCTCGCCCGCTTGCTTGCTACCTTCCCCCGGGCGGTCGAGCGAGCGAGCTGCGGGGCTGGAGCCGGGCGGCGCAGTGGGGAGCCGGGGCTGGTGGGGACCTCCGAGAGGCCGGGCGAGCCCTGGAGTCGGGACGGGGCCGAGGCGGAGGATGAGCGAGGCGGCGGGCGCGGTTGGGACCGGAGCCGCCGAGGGCGCGCTGCTGGCAGGCTCTGGGCAGCGGGGCCGCACGCAGCGCGCTTTCTCTCGCCTTCCACCCTCCTCCCCTTCCCCTCCCTCCCCTCCCCCTCCTCCCTCCGCCCTCCCTGGACGTGCGCGGTCGGCCGCAGCCCAGAGGGACGCTGCTCGGGACCGCGAAGCCCCCTGCGGGAGGAGGAGCGCGGGGCGGAGCGGTCGACCCCAGGGCCCGGCTCGACGGGGGTGGGGGGGGTGGGAGGGGATGTCACTGGGACCACGAGGCCGGGGGTCGGCGGGAGGAAGGTCTGGTCCGCCCTCTCTCTCCAGCCCCCGGGGCCTCGGCGTCCACGCGGGCGGTGCGCGTGGGCTTGGAGAGGGGGCTCGGGGCGGGGAACCGAGCCTGCTGGGGGCGCCGGAGGTGGGGGGGGGGGCGACGAAGACTGGGGCGTGCAACTTTTGTTTGCTTGCTTTCCACGACGGGTGTGTACCTCAACCCACCCTCCTTGGCAGTACCCGACGAGACTCGGTTCTTCCTGCGCCGAAAGGTGACAGGCACGGGGGACAGCCCACCACCGAACCCCGCTTTTGCAGGACACGGCTGGGCAAGCCCACCGCTGGTGCCGGAGTCCGGCGAGCCCTCCCCAGCCTTTTCCCCTAGCCCGCTACGACTCTCGAGGACTTCCGGCGGTCCCTGTTCAGACTCGCACAGCCGGCACCAGACTGTTCGGGAATCGTTTTGTTTACTTCACTCTTTGGGGAGCCCCTTCCTGGAATACAAGACCGTGCCCTGTTTATCTTTGTCTCCCCCGCCAGTACTTAAGTAGGCTGCTACCTGGAGCCTAGTAGGCACTCGGTATCTGTTGGCTGAGGATCCCTCACTGCCCCTCAAAGGTCAGGGCAGTATCAAAGCAGTTGCTCAACACCAGGATGACCGCACAGCTTCCGTTTCCTAGTCAGAGAAATGGGAATATATATCCCAGGGCTTTAGAGATTATAGATGGAGCAAGCGCAACCCTCCTCTCCTAGCATTCATTCTTGCACAATGTTGGTTTACAATAGGCGGAAGCTAGCATTATTTTTAAGGAAGTTTCCATTTTCCTGGTCCTACTGGACTTTTCCAACAATAAACCCTGTAAACTTCTTTGGCTAGTAAGGACGGACATTTAAGACAATCCCTTCCCCCTCCCCCTCGCCCCCTGTATCAATGGGTTGTGCTCTCTCTCTCCGAGGAAGTTTGTCTGGCACGCCGGGCCAATCACGGTTTCTCATTTGTGCCTTGGTTTAACTGTTTATCTCTTTCTCCCCACTCGACATTCTTTACCCCTCTCTGCTTTGAGAGCTGGTGGGGGGTGGGGGTGGGGTGGAGGCGGGGGTGGGGTAGGAGCTGAAGATAAGGGCCCTGCCTTTAGGCCATTGAAAGTGGTGTTATGGAGACAAGATACCCCAAACAACTCCAAGGCAACATAATCGCTGAATCCTGGTTCAAATTATAAAAAAAAGCAAGATACACGCACCATTTTTCTTTGGCTTTTAAAGGCGTTGTGACGTGAAAATCCATAGTGAGACAAGTTTTAGATGAGTTTTTTTTTTCTTTGATGGACTCTGGAGATGTGGGAAAGTTCCTAAAAGAAAATAATGTTCCAAGTTGCCGTCATAATGCCATTGCTCTCTATAGTAACCGAGGTGCCTCCTGGGAGGAAACGAACCAACAGTCTTTGTGACCGCGGGAGAAAAAGTCAGAAGAGCAAAGCTACAGTTAATCAGAAACTTTGTCCGTGTTTTGATTTATTATTGTGTTGATTGGCAGCCCTCTGCACGGCCTGCTCTTCATTCAGTTATAAGAGGAACCACGAGGGGGCAATGTCTTCCTGAGCAATGGCCGAGTGGGTGGGCTTCGGTGGCCCAGCCTTTTGCCTGCCTTGGCTATTCTTGCCTGTTACTGAATATACTCCACAGGGAGACATTGTTTTGCTGGAGCCTGGTAAGGACCCAAGAAAAAAATGACAAATGGGTTCCACTCGGAGCCCATTTAGAAGAAGGTGGGTTATGGTGTGGTTGCAGTAGCTGGGGAAGTCTCTTATCCCTCTCCTGGAAAAAGTGGGTTAATTTCAGATGTAGACTAAAACCTGATTTTTTTTTCGTCCTGAAGCCAAACCAGAACTTTGTCTTTTGTTTAAAAGTTAGCGCCTTCTGTATAAGAAAACTTAGTCCTGTGAGAGGAACCTTGTCTGGCATCTTCATT
>NC_022032.1:9879001-9881018 GCF_000317375.1 Microtus ochrogaster
CGCTACAGAAGGCTGCAGAATCCACCCCGTGTGTTGCGATTGCTGACTTGGTTGATCCAAAGCTCTATTGGCCTTTTTTTCCTCCTTGACAACTCGCTCTTCCTCGGCTCACTCCACCCTCCTTCTGTGATGTTTTTGTTGTTCTTTTGTTTTTGGAGATGGAGACAGGGTTTCTCTGTGTAGCCTTGGCCATCCTGGAGCTCACTCTGTAGACCAGGCTGGCCTCGAACTCTGAGATCCTGCCTGCCTCTGCCTCCCAAGTGCTAGGATTAAAGGTGAGTGCCACCCCCACCCCTGCTGCTTTTATTTTTATTTTATTTTTTGATAGTGGCAGATGACATATAAAGTTCATCATCGAAACCATTTAAATGTTTTGGTAGTGTTAGATATATTCATATTTTTACAGCATCCCCTCATTTATTTATTTATTTATTATGTATACAACATTCTGCCTCGATGTATGCCCGCGCGCCAGAGCAGGGCGCCAGATCTCAGTACAGATGGTTGTTAGCCACCATGTGGTTGCTGGGAATTGAACTCCGGACCTCTGGAAGAGCAGCCAGTACTCTTAACCTCTGAGCCATCTCTCCAGCCCAATTTTTTTTTTTTTACCACCTCCATAGTTCTAAAATCCTCTCACTATTTTCACAAAACATAAACAGCCACAAGCAGGACCAGACAAAGAATAAAACCAGGTTCCCAGCTTGCAGCTCCCGCCAGTTTCTCAGCAGAGAGGGCCACTACCAGTGGGTCAACCTTGCTGAACATACTGTCTTGGAAGTGAATCCTCCAGCGTTAGGTGAGCTGTCCCAAATGATGCCAAACAGAAGAAGAAGAATAAAAAAAAAAAAAAATCTTCCGCAAATGCTGCCCATACTACAAAATTGGTAGTAATTACATTTTTAAGTGAATTCTGTTGTATAAGACCACTAAGATTTAGGCGGCTTTAAAACAGCATTAAACAAAGAAATACAATTGCATAGCCACAAGTCCTGCTATAAAACAAAACCAAGGCAATTTAAGGCTTCAGGGTGGCACTAGGGGTGGAAATAGGAAGAGGTTCCCCTTCTTGAGTCTGTTAACGAAAAACACTATTCAAGGGCCAGCATAGCACTCTGCAGGCTGCATCTGATTTAGGTACTGGAAAGACAATTAGTTCAATTAACTAATTGTCACAGGAAAGAGAAACAACACCTACGGAGCCTGCGGATCTGGCTGTGGCAATTTCTAGATAGAAGCTGAAAGAATGGCAAGGTTTTGTTTGTTTGTTTGTTTACTTAGTTATCTGTCCTGGAAGAGGCAGCTGAACCAAGCAAGCTGAGCAGCCCTACAGGAACCGGAAAGGCTTTATTTGCTTTCTATGTTTCTGTTTTGTTTTGAGGCAGGGTTTCACTCTGTAGACCTGGCAGGCCTGCAGCTCACTGTATAAAACAGGCTGGCCTCAAACTCACAAAGATCTGCCAGCCTCTGCCTTCCGAGCGTTTTCTACATTTTTAGTACTATATTCCTTTTGCAAAAGAATGGGGTTCGCTATGCCCTGTCTCCCAAAACAAAGAAGGACAATAAAAACAAACCAAGGGGCTGGGCATGGTCGTACACACTTTAATTCTAGCAGGTGAAAGACCAGCATCGTTTTCTTGATGAACTCAGGCTGCTAGGGCTGCATAGTGAGACTGTGTCTCAAACAAAGGAACATAAATGATAAGTAAAACATAAAAATGAAATAAATGATAAATAAAGTAAAACAGGAAGAAAGACTTAGAAGGTAATTCACAGGTTCAGGCCAACCAGGGTTATATAGTGAGACCCTGTAATAGTAAGTCAACATTAAAAATAAAAGGAAGACAGAGCCCCGTCCCAAAGGCAATTCACAGGTCATCGGAGCTGCGTGGGCTGAGGGATGAAACAGACTATGGTGGGGAGGACCACTGATGGAGCTGTCTGATGGACCACTGATGGAGCTGTCTGATGGACCACTGATGGAGCTGTCTGATGGACCACTGATGGAGCTGTCTGA
>NC_022032.1:9881353-9882605 GCF_000317375.1 Microtus ochrogaster
ACAGAGAAACCCTGTCTCGAAAAACCAAAAAAAAAAGAAAAGAAAATCACTCTAGTGGGCTCCCCAGAGCTGAACAGAGAGAACCTATGACAAAACTGGACTCCAGGGTCTCCAGAAGGCTGAACCACTACCCGCTTGGTCAGTAAGGCAGATCATCATAGAACAGATAGGATTATGGTTTTCTTTTTTTTTTTTTCTTTCAGACAATGTTTTTCTGTGTAGCCTACTAGAACACTGTAGAGCAGGCTGGCCTCAAACTCACAGAGATTCACCTGCCTCTGTCTCCCAAAAGGTGTGTAACACCACTGTCCAGCTTGTTTTGGTTTTCTAAGCAGGGTCTCACAAGGTAGCTTAGCTGTCCTAAAACTCCATTATTCCGTCCACCAGGCTGGCCTTGAACTCACATAAATCCACCCTTCCCCACGTAATAAGATGAAAGTATCTGTATGCCGCCACACTTGGCTACTCTAGGATCTCCTGTAGCCCAGGCTAGCCTTGAACATCACTTGTTTCCTAGAACGAACCTTGACCTTCTGATCCCCCTGCCTCGACCTCCTGAGTACTGGGTTATAGGGTATGCCACCACACCCAGTTCCCAGGAAGCTGGGGACTGTACTCGGTGCTTCGTGCCTTCCAGGCAAGTCCTTCCCAGCCTGAGCCGCGTCCCTGCTCCCAGCAGGATGATTTAAGCCATCATAGCATTTGATATTTGAACTTGCTTGCATCCCGTCACCCCTTTCATCCGTCCTGTTTCTCTCTTTTGGAATGAACAATGTCTTTATCTGCTCTCCGGCCCATTGTGTTTTAGAAGCATATAATTTACCCAGTTTTACAGGCCTGCAGGTAGATTGAAATTTTACCTCAGGAAGGAGTGTAGCCACATCGGATTTCCATGGTTTATGTATGACAAAGCTGTTGCTGAGGTGAATTAAGCAAGACTTTAAATGCTATCAGGATGGGAAGGGATGTGTTCATATTTTGCACATGGGATGGAAGTGAATTTTTTGGGGTTAATAGTGGGAAGGATGACCAAATCATCACCATAGGCTGGTCACCACGGCTGACACTTAGTTCAGCCTTGGGGTCCTGAGGTAAATATATACAGGCAAACAATGCCCACACTCCTTACTAACAGAAACTGAGAGTCTTAATCAAGTATTGGGGTAACCTGTTAGGCAAGGTGAGTGGCTACTTTAAAAGGTTTAGGGTGGTAGATTTGAGTTTCAATAGATCCTGTCCAGTGCATCTGTAG
>NC_022032.1:9883520-9885546 GCF_000317375.1 Microtus ochrogaster
GCCACCATGTGGTTGCTGGGAATTGAACTCAGGACCTTTGGAAGTGCAGGCAATGCTCTTACCCTCTGAGCCATCTCTCCAGCCCCAGAGTCCACCTTTACTGCCAAGAAGGATCTGCAATTATTGGCTGTTTCCAAAGGGAAAGCTGACACAGGGGACAGAGCAAAAGAAAAAAAAAAAAAAAACCACTGAGAATCATTCCGAAGAGCAGGAGTGGCCTAATTGATATTATTGATCCGGCTCAACTGCAGAATTCCTGGGGGCTAGCTTCTTCCACATCTCCCCCTTTCTGCCCTGACTCCCCAGTCTCCTCCTTGAGGCAGAATCTCACTCTATATGGCTGAGGCTGTCCTCAAACTCACAGTCCTGCTACTTCAGATTCTCAAGTGCAGAGATTATAAACAGGATGGGAAATTCTCCTCGGTATGCTGTGAATGCCATTGGTTAATAAAGACTCTGCTTTGGGCCTTTTGCAGCATAGAATAGGGCAAGACAGGAATTCCAGGCAGACAGAGGAGGAGAGAGTAGGCTGCATCAAAGAGATGCCATGTAGCAATCGAAGGAGAATGGTGCCCTTGGGAGTCTGGATGGGTCAATTTAAGATACAAGAGCTAGCTAGAAATACACCCAAGTGATTGGTCAAGCAGTATTTTAATTAATACAGTTTCTGTGTGATTATTTCGGGTCTGCATGACCCGAAACAAACAAGCAGTCTCCCACCTACACAAACATGCATCACTACATGCATTGCTACATATGCTACTATATGCTTCACTGCATGTTTCACCACATGCATCATTCACATGCATGAACTACATGCCCAACTCATCTTTTTTTTTGCATTAAAGTTTCTATTATGTGTTTTCAATCCTTAATGTATATTTTGGTGCTGAATATATAGAGACCAGGCATTTTGTCTTTTTAGTTTCCCACCCCCCTTCCAATCAAGCAATCTGATAACATGTGGGCTCCTTCCCTGGGCTCCTGCATCTGCAGACAGAGATCTTGGGCATACTTCACAAGGCTGAGTCAGGAGCCATGCTTGTGCTTGGACCTGACTTAGATGATGCTATTTTTAGACCAGGGATTGGTGAATTCTTCTGGGTAATAAGAGAGTGAATAATTTTCGGCTTCACAGGACATATGTGCAACGCCTGTTGCAAAACAGCGCAAAAGAAACCTTGGCAGGTCCCACGGCGGGTGAGAACCGTGGCGGGTGACAAATACGCCATGCCGACAGAGTTCAGGTGTGGAGTTTATAGAGAAAATGAGAGACAGACAGAAAGAGAGAGGCAGGAAGCTGCCGCCTCAGAGAGAATGGCAGGAAGAAAGATAGAAGGGAGACAGAGAAAAGAAAAGAAGCAGGAAAAGGCCTGCCTGCCCATTCAGAGGAACAGCGGGGAAAGAGAGACTGGGAGTGGGCCGTCTCTTAAAGGGACCTTTGCACCCGCCTACAAAGTAGGACCCTGGGCTGGCCAGCGTACTGCCTGGGTACATCTTGTCAGATGACAGGGCAGGCCAGCATAATGCCTGAATCCTAACAATGTCTGTCATACAGTCTTTGTTTTTATAATCCTTTAACAAATATAAAAATCATTCTTATCCCAGGGGCACTATAAAAATAAGCCACAGGATGTACTTGGCTCTTGAGCTGTGGTTTCATCATTCCTGGCATGGATTAAAAACTGATTTATGGTGGAGGAGTGCTGAAGAGATGGCTCAGTGTATAAAAGCATTGCTGGTTTTCCCAAGGACCTGGGTTCAATTCCCAGCACCCACATGGCAGCTGATAACTGTAACTCCAGTTTCAGGTGATCTGACACCTTCACACAGATATGCATGCAGGCAAACACATGAAATTAAATTTTTAAAAAACTGATTTATGATAGAATGAGCTACAATGATGTCTTACGGGGGTGGGGGAGAGCGGTTTCCACATGGGAAGGGCATTCATGGTGATCACAGAATGAATAGTGGTAGCTAGTCCTCTCCAATATATTTCCAAATAATTCACCATTGCGTGCGC
>NC_022032.1:9885745-9896925 GCF_000317375.1 Microtus ochrogaster
CAAAAAAAAAAAGACAGCTCAGCGATTTAATGCACTGGCAAAGAACATTGGTCTCACAACTGCTTGTAACTCCAGTCCCAGGGAACCCAACACTCACTCTCAAACTTCTACAAACACCTGCACACACATGGTGCACACATACACATAAATAAGGTAAATCTGTTTTTGTTTTGTTTTTAAAGAAAGAGAAATGGATCTTAAGTGTTTTCTCCTTGAAGCTGAGCTGGGTCCAGTAGAATGTAGAGAAAAGGGCATTCTGGGAGTTGTGAGCACAGGCATTCTAAAATCTTGGCAGCTTCTGTTTCCTTCCTCTTGGAACTGAGCTTCTCCATAATGGAGAGTCCACAGTGACCTGGAGAGGCCTGCATGCAGAAAATTAAAACCTCATCCCTGTCCCCAGCTCTTCCTCTCAGCTTCCCGGCCCACTTGTCCATCTGCCATCTCGGGGGCACCATCCAGCTGAGACACCTTGACACAGAGACAAGGTGCCTGCTCACATTCCTGCCTAAATTGCATGCGCCTTTATGAACAAGCAACTTACCATTATAAGCCAAGGCTTTGAGGCAGTTATTTGTGTCGTGATAGGAGATAGGAATAATGGAAGCAAAGCCCTGGGAATCAGAAATCACTGGGCATTTTCAGGTACCTAAGTCTGACATAAGAATGAGATCTGTAAAACAACAAATGCTGTTTATAGCACTAAGCTAAGTGTGTGGGTGGGTGAATATGTATGTAATTCTTTCAGAGCCTTAATAGAAATTCCCAGATGTATGATAAAAGTAAAAAAACAAAAGCAGGCCAAGGTGTAGCTGCTGGGTAGCTAGCAAGCAAGCAAAGTCATAATGCAGTGGCTTTTTATTTTATTTTATTTATTTATTTATTTATTTATTTATTTATTTATTTATTTATTTATTTATTTTTTGGTTTTTCTAGACAGGGTTTCTCTGTGGTTTTGGAGCCTGTCCTGGAACTAGCTCTTGTAGACCAGGCTGGTCTCGAACTCACAAAGATCTGCCTGCCTCTGCCTCCCAAGTGCTGGGATTAAAGGCGTGCGCCACCACCGCCCGGTTTAGTGGCTTTTTTCTTTAAAATACCACCTGTGACTGGTGGTGGTGCCCGCCTTTAATCCTAGCACTCGGGAGGCAAGGGCAGGTAGATCTTTGGGTTCGAGGCCAGCCTGTCTAGAGTGAATTGTAGGAGAGCCAAAGATACACAGAGAAACCTTGTATCAAAACAAAAACAAAAACAAAACAAAACAACAACAACAAAGGACACCACCTGTGATTTGATTTCAGCCCCAGGAATGGAATATAGAGTAAATGTTTCGGAGGACTCACAGGCAAGGGGCAGATTTACATAACTGAAGCATTTCCAGAGAATCCACACATGTTAGGAGACGAGACTGAAGATTGAACTCATTTAGTAGTTAAGTGCTGCCCTTCAGAGAGAGCATTTCAGTATCCATCTCAAGGACCGAAGGAAGACAGGAGTAGCTGGAAACAGGCACTGTGTGGTCCATGGGTGCCGAGTTGGTGGATGACGCACACTTCTGCTTGTGAGGGTGAAGTCATTTCCTGGCAGCTGAAGGAGGAAAGGCCCACCCTGAGCATAGGCTGCACCATCAGAGAGGCTGGAATAGAAGAGAGCAAGCCAACCAGCAACCTTCAAACCCAAATGGAGGCAGGGGAACCATGGGAGACAGAAGTAAAATGTTGTGGGGTGTGATCTCTGCATGTTATCAAATGTTGTGGGTGTGATATCTGCATGTATCAAATGTTGTGGGTGTGATATCTGCACGTATCAAATGTTGTGGGTGTGATATCTGCATGTATCAAATGTTGTGGGTGTGATATCTGCACGTATCAAATGTTGTGGGTGTGATATCTGCATGTATCAAATGTTGTGGGTGTGGTATCTGCACGTATCAAATGTTGTGGGTGTGATATCTGCATGTATCAAATGTTGTGGGTGTGGTATCTGCACGTATCAAATGTTGTGGGTGTGATATCTGCATATATCAAATGTTGTGGGTGTGATATCTGCATGTATCAAATGTTGTGGGAGGGGGGAGGAAAAGGGGAGAGGGGGAGGTAAAGAGGATCAAAAACCCATTGCCATTGTTCTTGAGTTTTCAGTGTGGGGGACATTTGATATCTAAACTCTACCAGAGAATTTGACGGTGACACAATAGGACCCCACAAGAGGAAACGTTAAAATGTCTCACGTCCTGAGCAGTGTGGTGCCTGCCTTGTTTCATTGTTTTTCATGCTGCGCCTCCGAGCGAGTAACCCCATGATCTCTCTCCCCTGGTCCTGAGATTGCTGTAATTCCGAGTCCGCTATCTACAATTACGTTCAGTGGCTTGGGAAATGAAAGTAGCTTCTCTGTTGATGGACAGGAAAGTCTTTTCTAGAAGCCTCTGCAGAATTCCTTATTTCTCCTTGACTAGAACCAGCTCACAAGAAAATCCCACATTGCACCGTATGCTGAAAAAAGGGAACCCCTGGCTCCTAACTTCAGGGAAGAGTAACAGCCACTGAGTAGGTAACCAATAGGTGTGCTCTCTGCGTTTGAAGGGTCCTTTATCCCCCTGGATCTAATTGTCCCTGTCACATTATTCTCCATCACCTTCCTCCTCTATGCGCAACAGCGACTAAACCAGGCACTGGGGTCCCCACCTGTAATCCCAGCCCTTCAAAGACAGCAGATCATGATCTGCCTGTGAATGTCTTGAGACCATTTCACGGCAGCAGAGCGGCGGTTAGGTTCAGCCTGCTAGTTCTCTCATTCTGTTTTCAAGAATATTAATATTATCCTCCAAATGCCCAAACCCTGAGGACTCAGACTTGATTCTGATGTAATTGCTTAAGATGAATATTTTAGAATTCTTCAGATGATGCTTTTGTTGATCCTATCCCCTGCCCCCCCCCCCACCAAAAGAAAATATCTAAAGTGAGCTGATGAGATGGCTTAGCGGGTAAAGGTACCTGCCACCAAGCCTGAGGACGCAAGTTCAATCCCCAGGCTCAGCATGCATAGCAGAAGTGAACTAACTCCAACAAGTTGCTCTTTGACCACACACACACACACACACACACACACACACACACACAGAGGGGGGGGATATAGAACAATTAATATTTTAGGTAATAACTATGTTTAGATATGCCTTGAATTGCCACTAGTCTGGTTAACTCAGTTGCATTTAATTTAGCTAGGCACAGCTGCGCACACCTGCAGATCCAAGTTACACTGGAGGCTGAAGCAGGAGACTTGCTAGAGCTCAGGAGTTTGGGGCCATCTGGAAAAGAGAGTGAGACCCTATGTCAAAACCCCAAATGTCGTTACTTAATTTCTGTGATGAGAAAAATGACACACACGTGCATCTGGCGGCATGTCATCAATAAATATTTGTAGAATGAGTAAGTTTTAAATAAGTAAGTCTCCAGCCCATGACTTTATTTCGACATCTTTTCTTAGGAAAAAAGAAAAAGCAAGCATGCAAATTTTACTGAAATTGTCTCTGCCGTTTAAAGGCCAATGAGGACGCAGCCTCATCCTGATAACTCTGGTTACATGTTGCCACACCATATTCCAAACACATGAAGACCATCACAGGGAGAGTAGATGGCTCTTTTTATATGTATGACGCAAACCTGCTGACTCGTCTTTCAAATTTGACGGCACATGAGTTCAGCATTCTAGAAAATTTTTTCTGAAAAATCATTATTTCTACAGCTGTCTAGAATGTATTTTCTTTGCTGAGCTCAGTTTCTGGCTGCCCCAGAGGAAAACTGGACTTGTTGTTTCAGGTCCTAAACTGCAAGCTGGTGTGGCTCCCTGCCTCTCAAGAGCTCATTTTTTTGTTTGTTGAGACATGGTTTCTTTGTGTAGCCTTGGCTGTCCTGGAACTCGCTCTGTAGACCAGGATGACATTGAACTCATACACACACACACACACACACACACAGACACACACACAAAGAGAGAGAGAGACAGAGACACAGAGAAAGAGAGAGTTTGAACTTTAGATGCAAAATGAAAAAATGGGTTGAGATCAGTTATTTGTGGTCCTTTCAAGTGGACCTGGTGGCCACGGAATTGCACTGGATTTGGAAGTAGGTGACGTCTCCATGGCGTCCCAACAGTATTACTTTGCAGCGTCATTTATTGGAACTTAGACTCAGCTTTCTTATTTGGGAATCAGGCTACTGATCACCACTAATCTCTAGAGCAGAGCTGCTCTCTAGACTACCCAAGAGCCTGCACGATACTGTTCCTTTTAGTTATTGACAGGCTTAGGTTGCCCTGCCTGGGTTCATTTGATCCTCCTGCTCCAGCCTCCCAAACAGCTAGGACTGTAGGCATGCACTCCTATGCCTGACCAGCACATACTTATTTTAACAGAAGTACAAACTTAGTGAGTAGGTAAGTTGCCAGTTCATAAGCCCCTTGATTGATATGTTTGCACATGCCCAGCCATGTGAAATGAATTTTCCATAAGCAGTGTCTCTACAGGACACCATGCAGTGCTAAAATAGAGCCTGCCTCTCTGGGGAGCAGCTCAGCCAAGGGCATGAAGTGCCTTCTTAATGGTGGAGTGCAGACTTGCTACCGAAAGGGATGCCCTTTACTTGAAAAGGCTAAGTAGGATGAGCCTCTCTTTAAAAACCTTCCAGGTAGATAAATTTAGGTACTAAAACCCACTTTGGGAATAACCCCTGATTCCAGGCTTTTGGAATACTTTTCGTATTGGATTCTGAATTGGATGTGACTGTAGTCACTTAAGGAAACCCTTCCTTGATTTTCACCACACAATTATTTTGTACAAGTAGCCATAGTTTTATGGACTTCAGTAGGTCTATCTCCCAATTGTTGTCTTCCTGTCATATTTTGGATAATTCATGAAAAATGTACTTATTTTGTTTTTTAAAGATGATGGCTATTTTAGTTAGGGTTTCTATTGCTATAAAGAGACACCATGAACATGGCAACTCTTTTTTTTTTTTTTTTTTTGGTTTTTCAAGACAGGGTTTCTCTGTGGCTTTGAAGCCTGTCCTGGAACTAGCTCTGTAGACCAGGCTGGTCTCGAACTCACAGAGATCCGCCTGCCTCTGCCTCCCGAGTGCTGGGATTAAAGGCGTGCGCCACCACCGCCCGGCGAGCATGGCAACTCTTATAAAGGAGAACATTTAATTGTATGGCTTACAGTTTCAGAGGTCCAGTCCATTATCATCATGGCAGTACATAGTGGCGTGCAGGCAGACACAGTGCTGGAGAAGAAGCTGAGGGTGGAGAAGAAGCTACATTTGATCCACAGGTGACAAGACAGGAAGTGAACTGAGACACTGGGCATGACTTGAGCATATATATTAGACCTTGAAGCCCGCCTCCACAGTGACACACTTCCTCCTACAAGGTCATACCTACTCCAACAATGCCACAGCTCCCTATGAGCTTATGGGGTCCAGTTACATTCAAACCACAATGACAATGATGACGACGATGATAATGATGATTGTTGTGTATGTGTACTGGGTGTGTGTAGGTGCCTTTGGAAGCAGGAAGAGAGTGTTGGATGCCTTGGATCATAGAGCTCTAGGTACCAAAGTTTCCCAGAACCAAGTGTTCTTCACCATCAAACCATCTCTCTAGCCCCCATCACGTTCTGTTGTTGCGTTGCTTTGTTTGAGATAGTCTTGTTATATAGCCCAGGCTGGCCTTGAACTCGTAGAAATCCTCCTGCCTCATTCCAGATGTTGAAGTTACAGGTGGAGGCACCACCACACCTGGCTATCAGTGAGCGTGTTATTTTCAGCCGAGACTGGCACAGGAGAAACCAATGCTAAGTAGCTGGGTTTTTTGTTTTGTTTTGTTTTTATTTTTATTTTTCCTCCTCTAACTTAAAGGTTTTCCTTTTACCGGTTTGTCACAAAGTGTCCGTCCTATTCCCTGCTCTGGTTACAATTTGCACACTCTTCTCTCATGCCCTCCTCTGGCTTTCTTCTGCAGGGGATTTGTTTCTTCTTACTTTTCACCAGAAATAACGTGAAAGTTACAAGGAAAATAAAAAGTTGCCAGTGTAGTACAGGAAACTCCCGTGAGCTCTTCTAGCAGACGCCATGATGTCTGGCAATGGTTTTTATCCTGTCCTTGAAGCCAAAGGACCTGGTCCAGGGCCACACATACATTGGCTGGTTCTGTCTCTTTGCTTCTCTTCAGCCCAGAACAGTTTCACAGTGACTTCGTACAACATCCTCCAGCTCAGCTTCTCTGAAGTCCCTCTTCTCGTGGCTGTGATGAGACTGTGTGCTTTTGGTGGATTGTCACCAGGGTGGCACTCAGCTTTTCCTACTGCAACCCCCACAAGCAGTCCACGCTGTCATTTTGCCCTAAAATGATGCTAACATTGTTTGTTGCCAAAGCAACATTTTTCCCCTTGGAAATTAAAAACTGCTTTGTAGGAGGGCCTTTGGGGCCATGCAAATATCCTGTTTTCCTTCCAACTACTGCTTACCAGTTTGAGCATGTTTCATGCCTGGGTTATTACTATCACAATCGACTTGTAGCAATTATCTAATGCCATCTAACCATTTGTGTTCAATAGTTGGCATTTGACTCTAAAGAGGAGCCATTAGGCAGAGGATGTGGATCAGTGGTGAACCCTGTGTTCTGTTCTGCACACTATACAAAGAAGAGAGAATTCTCCTTATCACGTATCTATCCACTTTTCTTACCATTTATTTATTTTAAATATTTGATTATTTTTAATTGTGCGTGTGTTTCTGTGTGAAAATGTGCTCATGAGTGCCTGAGAAGGCCAGAGCTGTCAGATCCTCTGGGCTGGATTTACAGGCCGTTGTGAGCTACCCAATGTGGGTGATGGGAACTGAACTTGGTTCCTCTGCGAGAACAGTTCATGCCCTTAACCACTGAACTATCTCTCCAGATCCCTCGCTTTCCTATTCATATCGCTGTGGATTCATGTTTTATTCAGTGGAATGGAATGAATTATCATCATCAGTTTGAATGCTCGAATTGTTCCGGATTTGGCCAGTGGCTTGCTCATCCATGCTGCCTCCCGCATCCTTCCGACATAGCCCATTAGTTTATAGAACATCCTTAATATCTGGTATGATAAGATGCTGTAGACTCATCTTGCACCTTCCTTCCCCAGTTCTGGAACTAGCCATTTCCCCAAAGACCAAAGAGAATGGTTTTTAGATGCCAAGATTTGAGCACTGGGTGTGTTCAAGGCTAAAAACCATCCTACCAGACAGAGTGATGCAATAGATCAGTAGTTCTCAGCCTTCCTAATGAATCGACCCTTTAATACAGTGCCTCATGTTGTGGTAACCACCCCAACCTTAAAATTATTTTCGTTGCTACTTCATAACTGTAATTTTGCTACTGTTATAAATCGTAATGTAAATATTTGTGGAGACAGAGGTTTGCAAAAGGCTTGTGATCCACAGTTTGAGAATTCCTGCAATGGGGGCATGAGAAAGGATATAAGATATTTGTAGAGTTGCAGGAGAGGTCTCTCATTGAGAAAAACATGTGTGTGGTATTAAACAATCTTATTTAAAAAAAAAAACAGAGGACTCATTTGCATGAGACAACAAAATAATACTTGAACTTGACAGACAATTTGAGTTAAAAGAGTAGCATATACCATCATGTCTATCCAAAAGGGCTAGAAGTGTGAAGATCACCTCCCTGGCTTAGGGCACAGGCTTGGTCCTACTGGTCTACCCCTTCCATTCCACAGGTCTGTCAGCGTGGAGCCCTTATGTATAGGAGAGCTCGCCCACAGGTAAGGCAGGGTGGGAAACACTGGGGTATTCCTTAAAGCACTGATAAAATGATTACCTATCAGTGGGGAGGGAGAGGAAAGTCGTTCATTCTGCTGATGTATTATTAGTCTCATGTGGCAGGGTGGGAAGGATGAAAGGACAGCTAGGAATCAAATCCCTCTGGAAAGAGGCTCAAGATTTCAGATTTCCGGGCTGGAGAGATGGCTCAGAGGTCAAGAGCACTGGCTGGTCTTCCAGAGGTCCTGAGTTCAATTCCCAGCAACCACATGGTGGCTCACAACCATCTGTACTGAGATCTGGCGCCCTCCTCTGGTATGCGGGCATACATGAAGGCAGAATGTTGTATACATAATAAATAAATAAATCTAAAAAAAAAAAAAGATTTCAGATTTCCTTATGCCCTCAATTTGGGGCACTGGAGATCAGGGGTAAGAAGGGATCCTCAGATACGTGGAGCGAGAAATCCAGATGGCTCTGGAGGCCCATTTCCTCTCCCATCTCTGCTTAGCAAGAAGCTGCTTAGCAGGGCTATTAGCTCAACAGCAGAACAGTTTCACCAGTGGCTGGAGTTCAGAAGAGAAAGCTAGTTGTATTGACCAGGAAGCTCCTGATGTCCTGGTTTAAATTTTCAACAAACTTACTGTACCTTGCCCAAGTCTACTTATCTAGTGAAGGGGTGAGTGATACATTGTTTACACTACAGCTGCTAGTGCCACCTGTATCTACCGCCCAGTTCAGATCCAGTCCTTGTATCTAACACACACACTATTGGAAATACAGCAAATGGGGGTTGTGGAAGGGCTTTTGACAAAGTCCGCTGAGAAACTGAACAATTGGGCTGGAGAGATGGCTCAGGTTAAGAGCACTGGCTCCTCTTCCTAGAGGACCTGAGATCAATTCCCAACAACCACATGGTGGCTCACAACCGTCTGTAATAAGATCCAGTGCCCTCTTCTGGAATGCAGGCAGAACAGTGTGTACATTATCAATCAATCAATCAATTTTTTTTTTAAAAAGAAACTGAACAATTGCTTGACAGAGTCCAAACAGCTTTTCCATAGATTGTGACTTGACTAGGTAATAAGGCCAAACAAATAATATACAATGTTGAACATTAACTAGGTGCTTTACAGTGTGCAGTGGTTTGACTAAGAATGTCCCCCATAGGATCAGGTATTTCCATGCTTAGTCACCTGGAGGTGGGTGGCACTATCTGAAGGGATTAGGAGGTGGGAACTCATTGGAGAAACCAGGCCTCGTTGGAGGAGGTATGTCATTGGGGTGGGCTTTGAGGTTTCAGAAGCCTTTGCCAGGCCCAGGCTTGCCTCTCTTCACCTGTGACCAGACTGTAGCTCTTCACGGCTGCTCCAGCACCACACCTGCATGCCTGTGGCCATGCTCTCCTCCATGGTGGTCATGGGGTAAACCTGTGGAACTGTAAGCAAGCCCCCAGATGCTGGTTTTTTTTTTTTAAATAAGAATTGCCACAGTTATGATGTCTCTTCACAGCAAGGGAACAGTGACTAAGACGTGGTATTAAAAATCCAGGTGGTGGCCGGGCAATGGTGGCGCACGCCTTTAATCCCAGCACTCGGGAGGCAGAGGCAGGCGGATCTCTGTGAGTTCGAGACCAGCCTGGTCTACAGAGCGAGTTCCAGGACAGGCTCCAAAGCCACAGAGAAACCCTGTCTCGAAAAAACCAAAAAAAAAAAAAAAAATCCAGGTGGTGGTAGCGTACGCCTTTCATCCCAGCACTCGGGAGGCAGAGGCAGGGAGATCTTTTTTGAGTTTGAGCTCAGCCTATTTACAAGAGCTAGTTCCAGGACAGGCTACAAAGCTACAGAGAAACCCTGTCTCAAAAAACCAAAAAAAAAAGGGGGGGTGTGTGTGGAGTGGAGGGGGGGTGACAGAAAGACTGGAGAACTGACACAACAGTTAAGAGCATTTTTTTGCCTTTGTAGAGGAGCAAGAACCCAGGTTTGATTCCTGGCACCTACATAGCGGCTCACACCCTTCTGTAAAGCCAGTTCTACAGGACTTGACACCCTCTTCCTACCTATGCAGGCACTGGGCATGCGCATGGTGCACAGATTCACATGCAGACAAAACATCGATCAATACTATAATGGAATTCACTCTAAAGAGAGATGCTTGGGGGACTTCGGGGACCTGCTTTCTAGTGTTTCTTCCTGTTGCCATTAACAGCACTGCATTGTCAGAGCCGCAGGTGTGCAGGCTCAGGAAGCCTCAGTGCCTGGGCAATGATCTTAGTGCACCACAGCCTTAATAAGAATGGTGTTCATTGTGGACAGGAAGGAAGATGCGTGCGTGACCAGGAAATACTGCTAAAGGACAACAAGGAAGCCTAAGAACGAAGCCAATGTATCGGTCACTCTTTGTTCCTGGAAGCAAACACCGTGACCAAACGACTTAAGGAAGGGTTTGTTTTGGCTTAAATAAATTCAGAAAGGGAGTCCTTAATGGTGAGGGAGGCACAGCAGCAGGCAGCCAGGACAGGAAGCTGAGAGGTCACACCACCAGATCCTCTCCCTTTCATTTATGGAGACAGGTTTACACTCTATAGTCTTGGCCGGACCCTGTCTCTAAGAAGGGCAATTCAAAGAGACTACAGTACTTAGGACTGAATGGAAGGGGAAAATAACGGAACAAAGTGAGTGGGATGCAGCTGATGCCACTTTAAGGGACAAACTTAGTAACTCTAAATGCACAGGTCAAAACTGAGCAGAGTCAGCTGGACACGTGGGTCGGTGGGACAAGACATCTGCTGCCAACCTGCTGGCCTGAGTTCCATCCCTCGGTCCACATGGAGGAAGGCAGGAACCAGCTCCCCAAAAACTGACCTCCCACGGGGGAGTGGGGTGGCATACACAGAATAAATAAATGTAATAAAAATGGAAAGACAAAGAAATTAGGAGAGTGCCTCACCGGGAACCCAAGGTAAAAATGAGAAAAGCCAAAGGCAGAACACAAAGAAATGTGGAACTAATAAAGAAGGTAATGAACGCTGATAGACAGCGCCTGCGCTCTTCCTCCTCCAAAGCCACAGCTGCATCCTTATCGCGAGAAAAAGATCAAATTCCAGAAGGAGAGAAAGCTTATAAAAATTCCTGGCCATTGCTCCTTAAGAACAAAGTTGGAGAAACATTCAGAGCCAAGAATCTTGGGATTCACAGCAACTGTGTTGTAGTGTCCCAGGTAGGGTCTGGACAACTGCAGAGGAAATCTGAATGTTCGGGCTTGATTTGGTAACAATGTGTTGCTGTAGCATCATCTGAGACTCCGATGTTAGAGGAGGTGGGGTACATGGAAACTCTCTACCATTTTCAATTTTTATTAATGTAA
>NC_022032.1:9912986-9914937 GCF_000317375.1 Microtus ochrogaster
ACATAAACTAAAAATAAATAAATAAATAAACATACAGTCTTTGGGAGGTGATTGTGATTATCTGAGGGGTAATTAATGGATGATGTCTTTTCCAGAGACCTGGCTGGCATCTTCTTTGCCATGTGAGGACATAGTACGGAATGGGCTCTGAAAAGGAAGCCGCCTTGACCCCACTCCAGCCCGGCTGGCACTCTGGTGGTGCTTCCAAACCTTCTGGCTGCGAGAAGTTTGTTTAAGCCTTTGAGATTATAGTATTTTATTACAAGTTAGCAGAGTAGAGTTGCTAGATGGTAAGATAAGTTCATGTCTAACTTCCCGAGGCATTGCCAGACTGTTGTTTTCCCATGGTGGCTTTATTAGTTTTCATTCCTATCAGCAATACACAAACATTCCAGCTTCTATGTATCGTAACCAAGAGTTGTTATCGTCTCTTGCCTGAGTGACGCAATGCTATTAGGGCTGAAATTACTTCTCACTGAGGTTTAGGCTTACACTTCCCCAATGACTCATGGTGATAATTACATTTATTTTGTGTGTGCGCGTGTGCACACAAATGCCACGCAATGTGTGGATGTCTGGCTCCTGTCGGTCGGTTGTCCTCTCCTTCCATCATGTGGGTCCCAAGGATTGAACTCAGGCTGTCAGGCCTGTCCACAAGTTTCTGTTCCTGCTCAGCCGTCTCTCCAGACTCAAGTCAAAAATCCCTCTGACTCTGTCTCTTTGAAACAAGATGCTATGTAGCTCAGGTTAGTCTGAAACTTGCTATGTATCCCAGGCTGGCCTCAAATTCGGAATCCTTTTTCCTCGCCCGCCTGAATGGAAAGATTGTAGGTATGTGCCAGCAAACCCAGGCTTTCGCTCAAGTTCTACCATGGAGTCACACTTTCTGTTGCTCATTTTAAAATTAGATTTTAGGCCTTTTTGTTGTAGTGTTATAGGAATTAATTTTAAAATATAATTTGTATGTTAAATCATTATCAGATGTTTTACAAATATTTTCCATGAATCTCTGGGTATGTTTAGTCTGTTGCTAATATTCTTTGTGTATAAATGTTTAATTTTAATGAGGTACTACTTACCAGTTTTTATCTTATTACCTGAGGTTTTGGTGTTGTGTGTAAAAAAAGAAATTATTGCTGAGCCCAAGATCATGAAGATTTGCCTCCATAAAAAAGAATTTTTTTCTTTTCTTCTTTCTTTCTTTCTTTCTTTCTTTCTTTCTTTCTTTCTCTCTCTTTATCTCTCTCTCTTTCTTTCTTTCTTTCTTTCTTTCTTTCTTTCTTTCTTTCTTCTCTCTCTCTCTCTCTCTTTCTTTATTTTGGTTTTTCGAGACAGGGTTGCTCTGTAGCTTCGGAGCCTGTGCTGGAACAAGATTTTGTAGACCAGGCTGGCCTCGAACTCAGAGATCCACCTGCCTCTGCCTCCCGAGTACTGGGATTAAAGGTGTGCGCCACCACCACGGGCCTTTATTTTTCTTTTTAAAAATACATTTATTTTATCCTCTTTAGCTTTGTTATATGTATGTATGTATATGCATGTGCCTGCAAGCTTGGATGTTTTCCGAGAAGGGCAGAAGAGGGCATAAGGGCTCCCAGAACTGGAGTTACAGGTGGTTGTGAGCCATCATGTGGGGACTAGGAACTGAACCTGAGTCCTGCACAAGAGCAGTAGGTGGAATGTAGCAAATGCTCTTAACTACTGCCGAGCCACATCTTCAGTCCCATCTGTTATCATTTCCATCACCCAAAATCGCCAGCGCTCTGGCAAAATGCCCAGGCATCCCAAACACTGGCAGAGCTGGGTCCCAAGGAGATGCATGCACCATCAAGCATTCAGGCAACTTACAAAGCCACCCAGGGGCCGGGCGGTGGTGGCGCACGCCTTTAATCCCAGCACTCGGGACGCAGAGGCAGGCGGATCTCTGTGAGTTCGAGACCAGCCTGGTCTACAG
>NC_022032.1:9915037-9919549 GCF_000317375.1 Microtus ochrogaster
ACTCGGGACGCAGAGGCAGGCGGATCTCTGTGAGTTCGAGACCAGCCTGGTCTACAGAGCTAGTTCCAGGACAGGCTCCAAAGCCCCAGAGAAACCCTGTCTCGAAAAACCAAAAAAACAAAACAAAACAAAGCCACCCAGGGTCCTCAAGCCTTATGTGATCAATGCGTGACACACTCACATAAGCCCCTGTGCGCATGCGCTAGATAGCCTTTAAGAGCTGTATATGCCAGCTCCTAGCTCTCTTCTCTGCACAAGCTTTCCCAGGCTGGGTACGTTTCTTTCTTTCTCTAATAAACTCTTAGAGTGGGTTTCGCTGTGTTTTGTGATTCGTTCTCGTGCCCGGTAATTTCAGCATCTGCCTAGACAAACAGCAAATCTGATGGCCAAGAGACTAGCTTCATTGATAGAGAAGTGTTGAAACCCCAATCCAGTGGGATGACCACACGGCTCTGACGTCTGCTTGCAGCAGAAAGCACATGCGCTTGCCCGCCCAGGTCATCTTAGTGACTGCCAAAAGTATGGAGAAGTGACTCCTCTTCCCAGGGCGGGAAGAAGTGTGGAGCCAAGTTCACCCGAATCCAGGAAAAAGCCTTCCGCAGTTGATCTGATTCTTACCATCTTACCCCACCCTCACCCCCGTAGGTTCCTTTGATGACTAATGTTCATAGCCATTGGTTTAGTCACCGATGAGATGGAGGGGCACCTGGCCCTTCCTGGGTAGAGTAGCTGTGGATACGGGTCGCCCACACCGCTGGCCCGGAGATCTGTTGGAATAGAAGAGAAAGAGATGGAAAGCTAGCTGTGATGTTACCGTGTGTGAGAATGGACCACAAGATAAAACAACGAAACCCGCTTTAAGTTTTTTATACCTGTCTGAAGGAAACATGGCCAAAGAGAATGTGGGGCGGGAATGTCTGCATTTTAAAGGCAGTTCAGCACATGCGTATAGGGGCTTACTAAGGAGCCACGCCAAGCAAAGGTATAGAGTATGTGGCCACGCTGTGCAAGCACGTAGGGCACGTAGGGCACGTAGGGCGTAAGGCTCTAGGGTAGGTTGGCAATTTGCCTGAGTGCTATGGCACATGGACGGCCATGGGACCCAGGAAATGCTAGCACCTAGGGTGTCTAAGCATTTTGCCTGAATGCTGACAGCTGGCTGCAGACCCCGGATGTGGTGGAAATGACAACAAGCTGTGTCCTGATAACCGCTCTCTCTAGTCCACCATGACGCACAGCTCACCCCACACCTGAGTCCTCTGAAGTTGTGAGCCAAATATGGCAGTCTTCCCAACGCAGAAACAGGGAAGTTAAAATGGCTCTTGACAAGTTTTGAACCCCCAGTTAATTGAAATCCACCACCGCCCATGTAATATGCCAGTCAAAACGAATTCTTAAATCCAGATTTAATGAACAGAGCAAAGAAACTCCTGGGTGACCTTCAAGAGGGCAGGAGAGAAATCCCGTAGCAAATATACCAGGTCTTAAACAGCCAAAGGCGTGGTCTTGAGCTCCCAGAAAGAGGAGCTGACTTTTGGCAGGCTTTCTCAGGGGTGGAGTTTGAAGAGGGCAGCTCCAGTGGAGGGGCCACCGCTTGGCACTGAGGGTGGGGTTTGGAATGGGAGGAGTGAGACCTGAGCGTAGAATGGGGACCCTAGCTGGAGATCCCAAACATTCCAACCTTTTGGGGTATATATGGATGCCAGTAGGGCTTCCACCTAAACAGTTCTCAAGGCTCTGGGTAGCACGATCGACTCTGTATCTGCCTAGTTCTTCCTCTTCTCTGTCATAAAATAGTTCCACTTATGAGGAGCGTTTTAAAAAGTGTGTGTGTGTGTGTGTGTGTGTGTGTGTGTACGCGCATGTGTGTGTACCTGCTTTTGTGTGTGGTTTGGCCATGTATGTAAGGTCAGAACACTGCCTTAAGGTGCCAGTCCATCGCCTCGAAGAGTCACGGTGCAGAGAGAGGGTGCAGACAATGGCACCAGTGCACCTGGGTTTTGTAAGGAGTCTAGGGTGCCAAACTCAGGCTGTCAGGCTTGCCTGGCTAATCTTTTTTTTTTTTTTTTTTTCTTTTTATTTCTTATTGCCTGGCTAATCTTAGCTGTTGGCTTGACTGGGTCTGGCTAGCATCAACTAAAAGGGAAGCCACTGGCATTGCTGTGAAGGCTTTTTCTTGGTCAGATATTTTGAAGGAGGAAGATCCACCCTAAGTGTGCGTGGAAGTCCAGATAAAAGGAAGATGGAAGAAGAAAACTTTGCTTTTTGCCTACTTGCCTCCACTCCTGCTGGCAAGTTCGTTTATCCTGTTGCTGTTGTTGTTGCTGCTGCATTCCTTCCCTGATACTAAAAATAGCTTGTTGCAGAAGAATCGGCTGTACCGGGCCAATCCACTGTGCCAATAAAGCAACCTTGACTCAAAGGACGGAGTCAGCAATTGGCTGACAGTGATTATCCATAAAGTTTTTGGAGGACTTTGCAGGGCAGCTAGAAAGAACAGGAAGAGAGGAGTGAGGAGTTGGGGGGTGGGGAGGAATTTCTGTGCTGATGGTTGGGCAAAACAAAAAAACAAACAAACAACAACAAAAAAAAAACGTGGAGCTTGGGTCAGCCAATCGCTGCTTTCCTTGGATTTTTCAGGTCTTTATCTCAACTTCTGACTCCTGAGTTTTTATTATACTAGAACAAATTAGGTAAACATGACATCTGGCAGCCTCAATGGCTCTTTAGGGCTTCCAACATAGACAGGGGACCCGCAGCTCTTCAGACTTTCAAGACCATATTGGGACTGCTGAGAAATCCAGGCTCCTGGCATCCCAGCTTCTTCCATGTGAGACAGCCATTGGGAGATCATCTAAACTATCTTTTAAGCCAAGTATTAAATCTACCTTTAAAGAAAAGCTAGTGCTCTCCATGTGTTTCTAAATGTGCACCACATGCGTTCAGTGCCCACAGAGGCCAGGAGAGGGCATCAGGTCCCCTAGAACTGGAGTTACAGGTGGTTGTGAGCCACTGTATGGGTGCTGGGAACTGAACTTGCTCCTCGGCAAGATCAGCCAGTGGTCATCACTGTGGAGAGAGAGGAACCCCCGAGTGTGTGAAGTCCTAAGTGAATGTGTATCGTTTGACATGGATATGGACGTATCGAGGGACGATGCCTTGGACCTGTAGGAGAATTGCAAAGCTGTCCCCAGGCGAGGCTCTGGGAAATGACAGTCTTCCATTCTGGTCCAAATGTGAATGTTGATAGTGTGGGCAGAAAACGTCCACCATAACTTTCTCCCCCTAGATATTTATGTCCTAGAAGCTGTTCCCTTCAAAGACTGTTCCTACTAAGATTAACTTAACCTGCTGCCTTGATTCTGCCACGTGCCACAAATCCCGTCTCCTTGTTCAACTGTGCGTTCTAAGCCCATCTCCTTGTTCAGCTGTAGGCACTAACACTGCCTCTCTCTTCAACTATACATAACAACCCACACTAAGCTTCCAGGGTGCTGCGGCTTCTTCATCCAAAAGCCCGGTCCACCCGGTCCACCTTCTCAGTCCGCGTGTCTGTATCTGTCTTCTTTTTTATTCCCTCAATGCCCCAGTTGGGTAAATCCCTGGAGCCATGGAGCTAAACATGGCTCTCAACTGCTGAGCCATCTCTCCAGCCCCCCAAGTCTTTTAATGTATGTTGATTCTGTAAGTTCCGTTCCTCCAGGGAACGCTGACTAATACACATGGTGAGTGCCTTTCCACGGCATCTCTCCAGCTCCGTTTGCAAGTCTTTTCTAGCGTTACACTTAGTCCTAACTCACGGACTTCTTTTCTAGCATCAAGCTTAGTCCTAACTCACGGACTTTGCACGGACTGTTTCCCTTTCTGTTCCATTCTTTTCCCTTTTTTGGCAGGGATGTCGGGGCAATTCTTGCTTGTTTACATCTCTTCTGTCTACAAGCCTCTGACTCCTCCCTGTGCCCTCGCAGGCCTTTCTTCTTCCCTCATAACCTAACCCTGAGTTATGTGAGTTACTGTGTATCTTTTGCTCCCTTGCTTCGCAGGCAACCCCATCTCAGGAGACACGGTCCCATGCCCGTTTGCTCCTTGTGGGTTCCTTTAGCAGTTAGTGTAGCACCCAGGCCAGCCACCCAGTAATGCTTAGTTGACTACACAGAGGGGCAACTCAACTTGTATTTCCTCCTTCTCCAACGTTCCTTGGTACTAGTGAAGCCCCCACCCCACTCCCAAGTGTTCACAGGCACGCAGGCTTATTCCTCCAGCTGCCCTTGATGACCTGGGGCCCACCTATCTGTCCCACTTCCACGCTGCTGTAGCTCCCGGGGCCCACCATACTTCCCAGGACTTAACGTGTGCACAGTGACAGTTTATACTAAGATGAATAAATACTGGGTTTTGCCGAGCGGTGGTGGCGCACACCTGTAATCCCAGAGCTTGGGAGGCAGAGACACATGGATCTCTGAGTTTGAGGCCAACCTGGTCTATAGAATGAGTTACAGGACAACCAGGACT
>NC_022032.1:9920655-9922246 GCF_000317375.1 Microtus ochrogaster
TCCGTAGCTTTTGGTTCCTGTCCTGGAACTAGCTCTTGTAGACCAGGCTGGCCTCGAACTCACAGAGATCCGCCTGTCTCTGCCTCCCGAGTGCTTGGATTAAAGGCGTGCGCCACCACCGCCCGGCCTGAGACACAGTTTTCTTAGAGAGCTCTGAGTCAGAGGCAAAAGATGCAAATGTGTGTAAGGAGAACCGAAGGTGCTGGGCTGAGATGGGTGAGGAACATGAATAGTGAGAGATGGGGGGTGGGAGAGGGGAGCAAAGTGTGTGGAAGGGTAGGGGAGTGGGCAGGTAGGAGTGGGTGAGGAGGTTTCCCTGGGAACCGAGAAACAAGGTTAGCAAGGACAAACCTCTTGTGCTGTAATAAACCAAGTCTTGAATTGGGGGTACCTAGTAGACACCCCTTAAATTCAGGCCCAGGTAGCTGGGTGTAGCTGGTCCTTAACTCCAGCACTCCGAAGGCAGAGGCAGACCTCTGCGAATTCAAGGCCAGCCTGACCTACACAGGAGTTTTAGGACAGTCAGAGCTACATAGTGAGATCCTGTCTAGAAATTATTTTTTTCAAGCCAAGTGTTAGGAAGTCTGGGCTGTTGTGCCCCCGCTCCCTCCCCCACCCCCGTGTTCATGAAATCTGTCTTACCATTCTGTTTGCCATGGGCTTACCTTCCACCTGGATCCCACCGCATCCTGGCATCTTTGCTGTGCTGTTGGCCTTGAGGCAGGCGCTACGGTGAACCCTGCTCTCTGCTCTCCCATAATGCCACCTTCTAATGCTCAAGCCCAGGTCATGCCAACTCAGGCTTTTTTTTTTTTTTTTGCACAGTGAGATCCCACTTCCCAGCGTTCCTGAACTATGTATTATGCAAGGTGAGTTGGGCACATCTCTACCAGGTGGGAGTGTCTAAGCCACAATGAAACAATGGTAGAAGAGGCAGACGTTGAGGAGCCAACTGAACAGCCAACTCCATAGCGACGAAGGCACTGGAAGGATTCACACTGTGACGCTCAAGAAGGTTGGCCACCTAGATGAGGCTCGTCCTCCTTTGCTCTCCGTTGCTGTGAGAAACACCATACTAAAGCATCTTAGGGAGGAAGGGGTTTGCTATAGTCCACCACTGAGAGAAGTCAGGGCGGGAGAGTGGAGGCAGGAACTAAAGCAGAGGCCAAGGAGGACTCTGTCTACTGACTTCCCTTCCCAGGCTTCCTAAACCAAGCTCAGGCCCACTTGGGGGTGGCGTGGGGAATAGCCCACAGTGGGCCCTCTGACATCAGTTAACAATAAAACAATATGCCTCCCAGACATGCTCAAAGGCCGATCTGAGCTGGACAATTCTCTAGTTGATTTTCCCTCTTTCCAGGTGACTCTAGGTTCCGGTCAAGTTAATGGATGAAGTTAACTGTGCCAGAGCCTCTACACATTCCCCCCGTCCCTGGAGGCCCTGGGCGTCCTTTCCGTGTAGGTCATTTCTCTTCCCCACTCCCGCTTGCTCACCCACCTTTTAGGTAGACATCTCCGTTTCTGCCACAACTGCTGAAGTCCCTCATTCCACTCCACAGGGGGAGTTGACACGCTGAGATTGCCATCCTGG
>NC_022032.1:9923901-9925002 GCF_000317375.1 Microtus ochrogaster
CGCCTGCCTCTGCCTCCCGAGTGCTGGGATTAAAGGCGTGCGCCACCACCGCCCGGCTAGAAAATTTCACAGTAGGAAATGAGATGGGAGGGAACCAGGGTGGGGCAGCGTGGAGAAGAAAGTGGCCACTTCTGAAAGCATCTGTTATGTGGGAGTGATACGTGGGGTCTTTCTACATTCTTGGACCTCACGGGCACTCTTCCAACCCTGCCAACCCTCCCCAGTCCTACCAGCCCCCCAATCCTGCTACCCCCCAATCCTGCCACCCTCACAATCCTGCTACCCCCCGATCCTGCCACCCTTCATCCTGTCTGCCCCCCCACCCCGCACCCTGCTAGTCCTTGGAAACATCAGCAGCATTAAACAGGATTTAATTCATTCAAGGTGTCTCACATTCAAAACAAATTATTTTAAGTATTCCCTTAAGTGGGCAGCTCTGCTTAGTATAAAGCTAACAGAAGAAGCACTGCAATACCAAAGCCGCAGATGAGGCTTCCAGCAACAGAAAACCACAACATGTGTCCAGGCTTCACACTTAATATACCTCCACGCTGGCCTCACATGTGAACATAGCAATATAAATTATGTCGGAACGGATCCACCACTCCTCTGTTACGGTAGCTCTTCCGAACCCGTGAAATGTATTGTATTTTGACTTTTATTGTTGGGTGCTTTTCCATGTAGACCAGGCTAGCCTTGCATCCACCTGCCTCTGCTTATATTTTGATTTTTGCTAAACTGATGCTTTATATCTCTGGACAAAAATTAGTTCAGATACTCAGTTTCCACCAGATTTAACATCGGCTCATTTTCCTCTTTATTTTGCTGTCAGAAAACCCCCTAGAAGTCCATCTGGCTCCTTCGATTGTTTTAGAGATGGTGGAAATGATTCCCCTTCTTGGTAAGAATAGCAAACAGGGGCATTCCGCACCTAAAGATGACTTCACCGTGGTGACTTTGCCATGTGTCACGTGTGACCCTGCTTCAGAAGTTGTCCTTATTTAAAGAAGGACGATCTTGTGGATATTTTTGAAACATCTTTCTGCATCGACGTAGCGATATACAATATGCCATCTCCTGATACAAACTTGTGGGGCTTGT
>NC_022032.1:9926625-9936498 GCF_000317375.1 Microtus ochrogaster
TCAGGGCCTCATGCAGGTAACCCTATAATGAACTATAACCCCAGGCCTTTATGTGTCTTTTTAAAAGCAACCTGTTTATGCTGACTCTGTAGTCGATGAAAACTTTCCCAAAGGTTTGTGTGTGTGTGTGTGTTTGTAATTTAAAATTGATGTTGGGTTAGTGCTTAACTCCTAGTATTGTTTTTAGTTTTTTCAAAAAGATTTTAATTTTATGTGCATTGATGTTTTGTCTGCATTCGTGTCTCTATGAGGGTGTTGGGCTCCCTGGAACTAGAGTTACAGACAGTTGTGAACTGCCATGTGGATGCTGGGGATTGAACTGGAGTCCTCTGGAAGAGAGGCCAGTGCTCTTAACCACTAAGCCATCTCTCCAGCCCCCATGTTTGTATTCTTTAAGGAATATGTTTGTTGAAAGATAGTTTGTCTTGGGTTTTCAATCTATCACCTACTGAGGTGATACTGAATACTGGGTTTCTTTTTAGATTTATTTTTATTTAATGTATATGCTTGTTTTGTATGCATGTATGTATATGTATTGTGTGCATGCCTGGTGCCTGAGGACAGAGTGGGTGTTGGGTCTCCTGGAACCAGAGTTATGTATGGTTATGAGCTGCTGTGTGGGGGTGGGGAACAAAATCTAGGTTCCCTGCAAGAGCAGCATGTGCCCTTACCCACTGAGCCATTGCTCCAGCCCCTCAACATTGGCTTTCTTTCATTTTCTTTCTTTCTTTCTTTCTTTCTTTCTTTCTTTCTTTCTTTCTTTCTTTTTTATGTGTGCTGGCACTTTTTGAAACTAGAAGAAATCAACCTCACTGACGCTGTCCCTGGGACTAAATGCTCACCAAGGCTCTTTGAAGTATTTCTAGTTTACTAAGACCCGGAGAAGAAAACAGAATCTCAGAGCCCATTCAGTAGCAGGTGGAGAGGTGAATGGCTAAGTGGCCTTTCCCAATCCGCAGGGGTTCCTTACCTGGGGCCAGTTACACACTGCAAAGCCACTTTTCAGTATTTCCGTTTGGGAAATTGATAAAGCTACTGAACAGTTTCTGCCCCCCCCCCCCAATAAACCTCTCCACCGATGCAATAATCTGAATTAGACCAGATCAAACTGAATTAGAGAAAGCCCAGGTTTAATGGATACAAACACTCCCGGGTAGCTTCCCAGATCCCCAGAGAGGAGACAGGAAAGGAATACCAGAAAGCTGCCTGTTTGTTCTCTGGGGGACAGTTTAAATACCCCATGGGAGTGGTCTTGAGCATCTCTCAGTGGAAGTCATCCTTTGGCGGGCTTTCTCTGGGGTGGAGTCTGAACTGAGGCAACTCCTAGGGGAGCGGGCTTGGGGAGAAACTTCCACCGGAACATTCCAGACTCTTTGGATGTATGGATAACAGAGGCTGGAGTACGGCTTCCATCCAAACAGCTACTGCAAAGGCCAGGACTCAGGGCAGACGCTTACCCTGTGAACTCAAAATGGGTCAACCACCTACACCAGCTGGTCTCCTTCCAAAGGTGAGAGGCCACAAGATAATTTTTTTAAATTTATTTATTTTCATTTTACTTGCATGAGTGTTTTGCCTGCATGTATATCTTGTGTGAGGGTGTCAGACCTGGAGTTACAAACAGCTGTGATCTGCCATGTGGGTGCTGGGACTCGAACCTGGGTCCCCTGGAAGAGCAATCGGAGTTCGTAACCACTGGCCACAAGAGATTCTAAATGATGCCACCAATCATGGTCCATAACTTCTGTTTTTCTTTCTTTGCTTTAATCAATCATTTTTAAAAAATCTTTAATGAATAACTAAAGTTAGTTTGGTTGTATCTTTTCCATCTTCTTTTACTCATCGGTCTTGGAGTCTCACTGGAGATTAAAATCAGACAAGTATTTCCTGTGTCACAACCTTCTTCCCGCACTTGAACTTTGACACACTTGGTTGCTACCTGTTTTACATTTGCAAACAATCATTGACAATGACTCGGATTACATTATTCCCTCCCCACCCCCCTACCCCCCCAGACAGGGTTTCCTCTTTTAAGGAGCAAGTTCAGGAACTCGCACTGTAGACCAGGCTGGCCTCAAACTCACAGAGATCCACCAGCTTCTGCTCTTGTACACGCCACTACCGCCTGGCTCAGATTACATTTATTTACCCAAATATAGCGCATGCCATGTCGATTTAAAGTGCTGGGAGCTGGAGAGGTGACCGAGTGGTTAAGAGCGCAGCAGGTTGCTCCTACAGAGGACGTGGGTTCAGTTCTCAGCACTCACGTGGTGGGAACTCTTTGTAACTCCAGTTCCAGGGGATCCAGTGCCGCCTTCCGGCCTCTCTGGGCGCCAGGCATGCATGGGGTGCACATACATACACACAGGCAAAACATTCACACATGAAATAAAATAAATAAATCTAAAAGTTAAACCCCAAGGTGGCAGAGCTTTTCTGTTAAAAGTATCTCATCTATTGTTCTTTTTCACGAGATTTTCTATATTCATTGCTTTAGCGATTTTTTTTTAAACTGGCTTCTCTCTATAAACAAACTCAAGGGACTTTCCTTCCTGAGTTTTTCACAGAATTTTCAGAACAGAGATGAACGTTTACTGTCCCTCCAGAGCTGTGGTGCGTCTTGGCCTTCCCCAAGACCCTCGACTGTGAGGCACGTTGACCTTCAAAAGTGATCAAAGTTCCTGTTTTCTATCTGAGCCGTGTCCTGGGGAGATTTCTCTTCAAGCTGTCTGAACATCTAAGTGCACGTGAAAAACAAGCGCTGCAAAGAGGCAACATTTTTAATCCCCAGCTTCTGAGGGCTAAGTGAGTTTGTAGACCGGGCCCCTTCTCCTGAGCACCATCGCCGCCATTACCTGCCGCTCCATCTGGATTCACTTAGAGGCCATCACCACTTCCTTATCTGCCTCCCTCTCCGGCAAAGCTCTTCGTGGAATTCCTGACAGCACTTAGCCAGACCTAATGAGCAGAATGTGATCCCCAGATGATAGCGCATCGTAAATCCACCACCCTGCCCGGCACCAGTGTATTCAGCAACCATGGGACCTCCGGATGACCCATTCCACAGGCTTCCCTGTGAGAAGAGACAGGTGCCCTTGCTGGAAGTTCGGGCAGCTTTCGAACAGATCCAGCCATTTCTGGTGTGGACAGCAGTAACTCTGCTCACACAGGAGGGCTCACTATTAGCAGGATCAGAATGCAGCCTGTCTCTAGCGGCGGAGCATCCTCGTCTTTGCAACATCTGTTCCGCTTGCCAAGGAGTTTATGCCGAGGATGCTCCAGTGAAGACGGACGAATCGTTGTTCTTGGAGTCAGATGTCTGTTTCACGCGTCCCTAAAATCATGCCCAAGGTTCTGATGAGGGCATCAACAGACCCAGGTGGCTTCAGGAACATCTGAGAGATGAGCTTAGGGTTCCCCCCTGATTTAGGAGGCCTGAGGTGTTAAGCCTTGTGTCTGGCAGTGTGTCATTGCCTCTTCTATATGGCAATTTCTCCCCTGACTTCAGCTCTTGGGATAGATATCATTTCTGAGGGGCCAGCTCAAGGACTTTTATCAAGCAGCCAGCTTTCTTCCTGTCCTCTTCAGTCACACTCAGTGCCATGTACCTCCTTCCCTGGGTCATGATTTGTAATTTGATCCTTGTGTTTTTGTGGGTGAGTTCTGTCTGCTGCACCTAGGACCACAAACTCAGCACCTTTTGCTGTTTTCCCTCCTCTTGGTCTCCACCTGCCTCCTCCTTACTACGTCCCCAATGCCTAGCACACGGGGCTTGATTGGTTTGTAGTAAATTCCAATAAATAGTTTATTAATAAATTAACTACTCATTAAATTCTAGCTCTGAGATTCAACAGTGCGAGTTGTGTTTTGTTTTGGTGATGGTGGGAGTTTGAGAGAGGGTTTTTCTGTGTAACCCTGGCTGTCCTGGACAATGCTCTGTAAACCAACCTAGCCTCGAACTCAGAGATCTGTCTGTTTTGGAGTGCTGGGATGAAAGGCATGCACCACCACTGCCCAACTGCAAAGCTCAATTTTTATATCTACAAATAGACCTATGATTTTTCAGAGATGGCAGTATTTATTAGATACCTCATTCCTGTAAGTCCTGGTATGTTTGCTCCCACCGTGGGGTGACCAGTACCATTGACCTGCTCACTTGATCTGCCCACTCACTCGGCAAAAGCCAGGCAGGATGTCTAGCCTGACGGTCCACATGCAGGAACGTTCCAAGGAGTTTGGAAAAAAAGTATTATAAACATTGGTTCATATACTTTTATTTACTGATAAGAAATAAAGACAGAGGGATAAGTAAAATATTTTGGCAGCTCTTTACACATAAATATTTAATATCGTGAAGCAGTTCATGTATAAATTGTTCATTAACATGCACAGGTTGGGGGAGAAATACTCACTTTTTGTATAGGTCGGGGTTCTCAGTTTTAAAAGTGTAGACTAGAATACCCTTGACCGAGCTAGAGAGATGGCTGGCTCAGATGCTAAGAGCACTTGTTGCTCTTGCAGAAGACCAGGTTCAATTACCTAATTTGGGGAGATTCTACACAGAAGAAAAAAACAATCTGAAATTCTCAAAACTTCCTGGCCCGTGAAATGATAGGATGTCACTTTCATTTGCTGCATCTTCTTATACAGCGGTAGATAGCAGAACCCGAAGGCTGGTCAGGTTGTACTCTGTGATCTAGTTCTTTCCCTCGGCCCTATTTAGCAGAACCAGGACTGGGATGTGTGACCCTTCTCCGTGTTGGACTAAATATCAGAAGCCGTGCAGAAGTTATCGGTATCAAGAGTTCCACTTGGGGGCTGGAGAGATGGCTGTGGTTAAGAGCACTGGCTGCTCTTCCAGAGGTCCTGAGTTCAATTCCCAGCAACCACATGGTGGCTCACAGCCATCTGTACTGAGATCTGGCGCCCTCCTCTGGCGTGTGGGCACACATGGAGGCAGAATGTTGTATACATAATAAATAAATAAATCTTTAAAAAAAAAAGAGTTCCATTTGGCTGGGTGGGTTCCTCAAGTATATTTCTGGACTATCCTGTTAATTTATGATTCATTGTGTAATTTTACGGTCAGACAGGACATGAAGGATCAACAGTGTTCTAGAATATGGGATAACTGGATTTCTCTGTACTTAATGCAGAAACCACAAAGTAAAAATCCCTAGAACTCCTACCAGGAACCGGAGCTCCCCAATTATCTGGGGAAACTTTCCCAAGAGGCTTGAATCCTAAATCAAGACTTGCGTGGGAGGATCCTTACTGTTTAAATATTAAAAGAATAAGCTTATTCTTTGAATGCTGGTCTCCAGAGGGCGGTGCTATGCTAGGGGTTCGTGGGAACTCTGGGAGGTTAAAACTTTGTTAGAAGAAGACAGTCATAACTTTGAAGGTTGTTCCTGGTCCCCTTCCTCCACCAGCTCCTGCCTGCCACCGTGATTCCTTCCCTAGGTGTGTGGCAGTGACCAGCCATGGGCTGAGCCCTCTCAACTGTGAGCCCAAACAGATTTTTCTGATGTAAAGGTATTCTCTTGGGTGTTCTGGCCACAGAAATGCAAAGCTAACCCATTCAGTTATCCAGACAGTTAGAGCATTCAGTGAGCCCTCTTCTCTCATCTCTCTCCAGGCAACCAAAGAGATTTTATCCAAATTTATCTTATTTGAATTTATTTAAATATTTAAACTTTGCATTGTTGCTGGCATTTCTTTCTTTCTTTCTTTCTCTTTCTTTCTTTCTTTCTTTCTTTCTTTCTTTCTTTCTTTCTTTCTTTTGTTTTTTGGGTTTTCAAGACAGGGTTTCTCTGTGTAACAGTGCTGGCTGTCCTGGACCTTCCTTTGTAGACCAGGCTGGGCTCAAACTCACTGAGATCCGCCTGCCTCTGCCTCCCAAGGTCTGGGATTAAAGGTGTGCGCCACCGGGGGCTGGAGAGATGGCTCAGTGGTTAAGAGCATTGCCTGCTCTTCCAAAGGTCATGAGTTCAATTCCCTGCAACCACATGGTGGCTCACAACCATCTGCTCTGCTGCCCTCTTCTGGTCTGCAAACACACACAGACAGAATATCAATGCAGAATATTGCATACCAAATAAATAAATAAATAAATATTAAAAAAAAAGGTGTGCGCCACCACTGCCGGGCCTGCACTGCTGGCATTTCTATATTCTGATGTTGACTATTACCAGGACCCAAGTCCCTGGGAATCTAAGATGATAATAACATTTCAGCTTTCAGATTGTCTGTTAAAATGTGCCAATTCTTAACCCAATTCTTAACTAGGAAATTAATCATTAAGAGAGTTAATAAAATTGGCTTAGTGTAAACTTCATCTTGTAGCTCTCGTAGACTAGTCTGGCCTCGAACTCATAGAGATCCGCCTACCTCTGCCTCCTGAGTGCTGGGATAAAAGGCATGTATCACCACCACCCAGCTGACTTTCAACTTTTCTAATAGACACACAAAGACCAGTTCTTTATAGATTCACTTCTTCTTCAATTCACTTATTTTTTTCCCTACCTCTATATGCATTTCCTCATTCAAAAAGCATTGATTGGAAGATGGGAAAAGCTGAAACATACCTTTAATCCCAGCACTTGGGAGGCAGAGGCAGGCGGATCTCTGTGAGTTCGAGGCCAGCCTGGTCTACAGAACGAGTTCCCGAACTTGCTCCTTAACAGGCTCCAAAGTTACAGAGAAACCCTGTCTCGAAAAAAAAAAAAAAAAAAGGCAGGGGAATTCCTGGTCTGTGGCCTGCCTGGCACACACCAAGGTCATCATTGCTGCAATTGCAGCAAGTTCCTGAGGAGACTCTGTAGCATTTATTCTGACTCACCTTCAAAGGACAGGGCAGCAGCTTGAGCAGAAAGCTAAACACAACTTGAGAGCAGTGGGCGGGAACTCTCAAGGGGTAGAGAAGTAAGTCGGTAACCCGGAAAGCGATTGTGGCCCCCTTTGGGCAGACCTGCTGGACGCTCGGCGTGTGTGAGTGGCTTTGGCCCCGGTACGATACACGTAGTACAAACCAACTCTGAACTTTGCCTCTCCCTTTGCTCCCAAAAGCACTCAAACTTCCTTCCTTGAGTTCCTCCTTCTAACTGTGCCAGCTGCCATGCGTTAGGACACAGGGAGCATTGTTGGCCTTGTCACCCAATCTCTCGCTCACTCTCAGCTGAACCTTCCACCTCTGCCATCTACACCCCTGCCCCTGACAATGCTGCCAGCTGTCGCGTTCCCTCCCACCTGTTTGCCTCCTTGTATACTGCACGACGTTCGACCATGACCATACCCTAACACACACCGAATCAACACAAATTCGTCCAAATCAAGTTAGTTAAGAAATATTGAGCTTGCTGGGCGGTGGTGGCGCACGCCTTTAATCTCAGCCCTCGGGAGGCAGAGGCAGGCGGATCTCTGTGAGTTCGAGGCCAGCCTGGTATCCAAGAGCTAGTTCCAGGACAGGCTCCAAAGCTACAGAGAAACCCTGTCTCAAAAAAAACAAAACAAATATTGAGCTCATTGAATTAAAAGAACCTCTGCCTACAACAGTTTGTGTGTGTGTGTGTGTGTGTGTTAATGAACAAATTCCTATAAAACTTAATTTATTATTAATGCGTGTGTGAAAGTGGGAAAGAGGGTGCCATGTGAACGGGGCGCAGGGCCACAGCACACATTTGAGGTCAAAAGACAACTTTGTGGGGTCAGTTCTCTCTTTCCTCTTTTAAATGTGTTCCCCAAATAGAACTCAGGTCTCCAGACTTAGGACGCAAGCACCTTTCCCTACTGCACTAATGTTGTCATCCAGAAAAAAAAAGTCATACTTTTGATGAGGGGAGTGGCGGTGCTCTCAGTGTCCTCATTCTCCTATTTACTCAGTCTGGAACCCCCCCCCCCACGTGGGATGGTGCCGCTTGTTTGGTGACATGTCTCTGGAAATGTACTCTCACATGTCCCATAAGGTGAGCCTTGTTAATGCTCCAGGTGGTTTTTTTTTTAATTAAAAATTCGATTATTATTTCGCTTCACATGTGTAGGAGTTTTATCTGCATGTCTCTGCCTCTCTGCTCTTCTATTAAAAAAAAGAGTAAAGCCGGGCGATGGTGGCGCACGCCTTTAATCCCAGCACTCGGGAGGCAGAGGCAGGTGGATCTCTGGGAGTTCGAGACCAGCCTGGTCTACAGAGCTAGTTCCAGGACAGGCTCCAAAAGAAACCCTGTCTCGAAAATCCAAAAAAAAAAAAAAAGAGTAAGAAGAGAGAGAGAGAGAGAGAGAGAGAGAGAGAGAGAGAGAGAGAGAGGAGAGGAGAGACAGAAGCTGCCTCTTTGAGAGGGAGATGAAAAAGGAAGAGACTCAGGCTGCATGCAGGAAGGAAGCTCTGCCTGTCTCAGCAGATTGGGAGGGAGTGGGCATGGCTTGTCACTTAAAGAAACAGAACAGATCATTACACAGATGACTTATGAGTCAATGTGTAGGTTCTGGGAAATTGAACACCCTGGGCCTCTGGAAGAGCAGCCAGTGCTCTTACCCACTGAGCCATCTCTTTAGACTACCCCCACCTCCTGCCAGGGGTTCCTTAAGCCAATAAAAGGACAGTTGAAATGAGCCAAGTGCCTCACCAAGCTACAACATGCAGAACGTGTACATACGGAATGTGTGGACCATGTGAAAAGATGTCCCCGGTCATCTATCATATATCAACAGGAAAGGACAGGTAGAAACCATTTACAGTGCTAACACAGGTCCTACTAGAACTGACAACAGGATTGCTGGTTATGATAAGGAGGAACATGCTCTCATTTATTGCTAGAGGGGTTGGAAAATGGCAGAAGTACCTTGGAAGACAGAGGATCAGTGTCTCACACACCGTACTAAACCCTTATCGGATGATCTAGCAATCGTGCTTGCTGTAGCTTGAATGAGAATGTCCCCATGGGATGGGCTCATGTATTTGAACAGTTGGTCTAGCTGGTACTGTTCAGAGAAGTCCTGGGGAGGTGTAGCTGGAGGAAGCCTGAGATGGGGGGGCAGGATTTCAGAGTTATAACCTTAAGCCCCTCCTAGTTCATGCTCGCTGCTTAGGGTTTGTGCTTGAAGAGAGGCTCCCTCTGCTTCCTGCTCCTGTCGCTAAGCCTGCTGCCTGTTGCCATGCCTTCTCCTCCATTAAGGACCTGCCTTCTGGAACCATAATCCCAAATAAAGCTGTTCTTCTGGAAACTGCTTTTGGTCCTGGGCGTTAATCACAACAACAGAGAGGTGCCGGTTACAGTACTCTGGTGTTCACCCTCATGAGAGGCAAACTTCTGCTTGTGCTCTGCTGCTAATTTACAAAACCTGAAACTGGCACCTGATGTCCTTTTAAGTTGTCAAGTTGCGAATCCTCTGGGCTATTTATTAACAATAGGGTATTAATCATTAATAGGAAATTTCTTCCTATTTCAGATGGCTGGGTGTGATGGCCTATGATCCCAGCCTTTGAGAGGAAGGAGGGTAATGAGTATGAGGCCAACCTGGGCTACAGAGTGAGATCCTATTTCAAAGGAATTACCAACAACAAAATCATCAAACCATTGAAAAAAAAAGATATGGAGGGGTTGGGGAGTCAGCTTAAGAGCAGTGGTCCTCAACCTTCCTTACGCTGTGTCCCTTTAATACAGTTCCTCATGTTGTGGTGACCCCCCAACCATACAATTATTTTGTTGCAACTTTATTTTTTTTAATTAATTTATTATGTATACAATATTCTGTCTGTGTGTATGTCTGCAGGCCAGAAGAGGGCACCAGACCTCATTCCAGATGGTTGTAAGCCACCATGTGGTTGCTGGGAATTGAACTCAGGACCTTTGGAAGAGCAGGCAATGCTCTTAACCA
>NC_022032.1:9937138-9946875 GCF_000317375.1 Microtus ochrogaster
GGGGGTCTCATACCCTTTTCTGGACTCTGTCTTTTCCCTTTCTCATGCTGAGAAGAGAAGCACCCAGGTCCAGGGCAGTTCATCCCCCACCCCTACCACCAATCACCTCCGTTTTGGAGGAGAAAATGGAGCCCATAAAGGAAGCCTTGCCAGCACCAAACCTGTGAGAATCTCCGCAAGTGCAGAGCCCTGAAACTGCCTGCATTTTGTTTTTCTCTCCCCTCCCCTGCCCCAGCCAATTCTCATGCTTGTGTACCTGCTCCTTTTGCCATGGAGGGTTCTTGGCCAGATTTATTTTCTCTGCCACTTAAAGGATTAAAAAGGTAGAAAAAATCTTCAACATCTCAGTTGGAGCAGATAGAATCACCGGCATTTGTTAGAGGTAAGGAAAGACAGACAAGCAAGCACGCAGAAAGACCCTCCGCAGAGCAAGATGTGGGACTTGGGGACCTCAAACCAGGTCTGTCTTTGAGCAGCCTTCAGCTTCTAATAATTCAGGGTTATTCAATTTGAACAAAGACAAGGAAGCTGGCATGCCCACACCTTTGGGATAAACACAATCCCAGAACTGGTCTTACACTTGTCAGGTGGGCCCTGCCGTTGGAGGGGGTGGGAAGCCAACTGTCCTTCTGGTCTTTATCTAAGAAAGAAGCCGGAAGTTTGTGGCCTCGCTTATCTGCTGTGGCTGCTCTCCCTATCCGCCTGCCTTGGGGATTTGTCCACTGCCTGGGCCCTCGGCTCGTTACTGAAGGGGAAACCCAGGGCCACTTGCTCAAGTCTTACTGAGGATTTGGATAAGGTACAGGCAAGGAAGGGGTGGTTGCAGACTTGGCATAGCAAGAAAAGACGTCCAGCGCCCCATGGGTAGGACTGAAGGGCACAGTCTCCCAACCAGCCTGGAACAAAGCCAGCAGAATTGGTCGAGTCGTGAGCGCAAACAACAGACCCCTGCAGTTAAGCACAAGGTGTGGAATGTGTCAGGTGACTGGAATGGAACGGAGGGACTTCAGTGTTTACTCTGAAGCAGTCCAAACACGCTGGGACCAAAGCCAACAGGGAAAGGACTGTTATCTGAGGTCAGCCGGGTGGAGTGCGGAGGGAGGTGTTGGGTGTGGGTGACGGCTGATGGCCCGGAGCACATTCCAGTTTGCAGATAAGTGGAAGCAGAAAGGCCAGGCAAGACTCAGAGGAAGTCTGTGATTTCACTCCTAATGGCAGTTAAAATAAAGCACAGAGAACAAGCCCCCTAACCCCCTGCCCCCGCCTCACTTTTTGTGGTACTTGGATGAACCCAGGGCCTTGTGCGCACGCGCATGTATGATGTACTGCCGTGCCCTACACTCCCAGCCCGAATCCTAGAGAAGTTTTTTTGTCGGTCTGTTTTGATTTTGAGACAAAATCTCATTGTATAGCCCTGGCTGTCCTGGAACTCACTTTGTAGACCAAGCTGGCCTCGAACTCACAGATATCCTCCTGTCTCCTCTTCTTGAATGCTGGGATTAGAGGTGTGTGCTATCATGCCTGGCTCCACAGAGAAGGTTTGATGTCTTGTTGATCTCCCTCCTTCAGGCTGGGATAACTACTTTGCTGCCAGCGCTCTAGTAAAGGTGGCTGCCTCACCCTTGAGGCAAGGCCTCTCTCTGCCTCAGCTCCTCTTAATCCAAAAGTTAAAACTGAATTGCAAAAATTAATTTACTTTATATATATATAACATATAAAACATATATATATATATATGTTTTTTTGAGACAGATTTCTCTGTAGCTTTGGAGCTTGTCCTGGAACTAGCTCTTATAGACCAGGCTGGCCTCGAACTCACAGAGATCCGCCTGCGTCTGCCTCCCGAGTGCTGGGATTAAAGGCACACATCACACTGCCCAGCATTATTTAATATTTTTGAGACAGGGTCAAGCTATGTAGTCCCAGCTGGCTTGGAACTCACAGAGATCCACCTGCCTCTGCTCCCTGAGCACTGGAATTACAGGTATTAGCTACCATAGCCATAGTGGGTTTTTTATTTCTTTTGTTTTCAATGGCAGGGAGTTTAGTTATTGTTTTTTATTTTTTTTTTCAGTTTGTTTAATTTACATAGTACTGTCATATTTTTATTGGACATTAGCTTTTAGCCAGAATATTAAATAAGATTCAGGCTGAATTGAATTCATTAAGGGGGTAGAATGCTCTCTATGATGGCCCCTCCTCGGTATGACTGGAATCCTCACTCATGCTTGAGTTCCTGGTGAGAAATTCAGTAGCTGGATTATTTTACTGTCTTTTTTCTTTTCTCTTCCTTCCTTTTTTTTTAAAAAAAAAATTATTTTAACTTTATTTTATGTGCCTTGGTATAAAGGTGTCAGCTTCCAGGGAGCTGAAGCTACAGGCAGTTGTGAGCTGCCATGAGGGTACTGGGAATTGAACCCAGGTCCTCTGGAAGAGCAGCCAGTGCTCTTAACCATTGAGCCATCTCTCTAGCCCACTTCTTTCCTTTTGTGTAATGGCCACTATGCAAATATGATACCAGGGTCTCTAAGCAGAAGCAGCACCTTCAAGGAGAAGTGGAGAGTCTTCAGGCCAATGACCAGCTACACATGCTACTTCAGAATTCAGTGTCTTGGCTTCAGGAGCACGACGTGCCATGCTTCTTGTTTAGAAGTGTGCCAGGCAGACTGCCATGTCTGTGTTATCTCCTGCAGAATTGCTGTCTTATATGTTTATATTCCCATATTATAGGATGTTACAAATTCTTCCTCCTACCTAGGCCATTTTAAGCTCATCACCATGTTTTAAAGGTGCAAAACTGGCCTTTGCCCTTTTTATTCCCTTTGCTAGAAGACTCTTGCCCTGTGGTGTGGGTCACCTCCTCCTCATCTTCAGGCTTTTGCTCAAATGCCACGTTCACAGGCATGCCTTTTGTTATGGATTAGAGTGTGTCACCCCAAAAGATAGTTTTTTTTATTAAAATTTTTATTTTGGGGGATTTCATGCATGAATATTATATTTACACCACTTTAACCCTTTCCTCTCCCTCTAACTCCTCCTGTGTCTCCTCCCCCTTCTTCTCAAATTTATGAGCATTTCTTATTTAATTGTTATTATTTCATATATATATGTAACTATTTGCACATACATACATAACTATTTGCACATACATACACACAACTGAGTCCACTTAGAGTCGTGCGTACACACACACACACACGCACACACACACCACACTTAGGCTGACCACTGGGGATTGGATACCGTACATAGGAACTCATCCCTGTAGAAAACTCTCCCTCCACAGCAGCTGACTGCCTATAGCTCTTCATCTTAGGGTGGAACCTTGTGGAATTTGTCCTGTCCATGTCGGCACGTCAATCGGTGCCGTTATTACGTAGGTTTTCTTCAGGCAACTGTGGGTCCAGCTTCTCTGTCATATCTAGAAGACACTACCTTGAAGGTATCCTGATCCTTTGGCTCGTAAAATCCTCAAGCCCTCGAGAGACATTTCAAGTTTTGCCTCCAGGACAACCCTGTTTGGAAGTCAGGTCTTTGTAGTCAGGATGAAATCTAGAGAGACTCTAATCTGTGACGACAGCATCATGACAATTGTGGGGAGAGAGCCTGAAAAAGGAGACAAAGAAAAATGTCGTGTGATACGGGACCTTTGCCTGTCGTCTCCAATCCAAGGAGAGCCCGAGGCTACCCCAGTGTAGGCCAGAGATGTGGAGTCATTCTCCTTCACAGTCCTCGGTTGGAACGAACCTCATTGTCACCTTGATTTGGGATTTCAGGGACACCAATCATTTCTGTCATTTGAGCCATCTACTCTGTGGTACCTTCTTACAGAAGCCCACAGATCACTTTATCTTCTTTCACCCACATTAGTCAAAGTTGTGCATTCAATTTCCCTTCTTTTCTCAAAATACCATCGCCCTTCAGTATCCAAGGGGCACTGGTGTTAGGACACGAAAATCAAAAGATGTTCAAGCGCTCCATTTAAAATGCTGTAGCATTTGCGTATAACCTATGCACCTATATTTGGGTGTAATCTCCCTATACCCGTTGTCTTAGAGAGGGTTTCTATTGCTGTGGGGAGACATCATGACCACGGCAACCCTTATAAAGGAAAACATTTGATTGGCACCTTACAGTTCAGAGGTTGGGTCTGCCACGCCCGTCTACATACCTTTAACACCTAACAAGACGTAAATGCCCTGCAAACTGCTGTTCTGTTTTCCTAGATATTTTTAGTCTATAGTTGGATGAACCTGCAGGCTCAGAGCTGAAGGATTTTATCAGGCTAAGAAAATTATTGGATTCTTAGAGAAGTAACGCATTTAATTTTTCCTGTATTTCATTCGTCGGCCTGGTCTACAAGAGCTAGTTCCAGGGCAGGCTCCAAAGCTACAGAGAAACCCTGTCTCAAAAAAACACAGCAAAACAAACAAACAAAAAGGAAGTTTCTTTATTTTAAATCTCCAGCAAATACCAACTTATCTTCATTTCACTGATCTGGAGTGGAGTCTGTCTTTTACCAGATCGCTGCGGGTGGGAGGATTCATGAAAGCACTTGATCCAAGAGAGGGTCGGGTTTCCCCAGTGCACATGGACCTCACGTGAGAGGAAGGGACACCCTACGGAGGTCCGGATGCAGCTACTGTGAGGAGGGAGGAATGGGCTGGCTGGAGATAGACCCGCATCTGCTAGGCTTAGGGTCTAGAACTTCATCTCTGCACTCAACCCAGCCTCTAATTAACTACATGTCATAGGCAACTCACTGTGCTAAGTGCTTTGGTAAATAATAGCCTTGATCCCATGAAACCAGGGAGTGTGATCTAGGAGGCACACACAGCCAGAGTGGAAGACATACATAGAAAAACCTCTCCATGTGTGCACAAGGCGCTTTCCTGCTTAAGTGATCTGACCAGTACCTGTTGTACTGTGCACTGAGGATCCTCACCTTGTGCATGCCCGGTGTCAGAGACACTCACACAGTTTTTCATTCAATTACCATGTAAGATGAACTAATAGAGAGAAAATGCAACTCTTGCGTCCAGTCCTCTTACCACATTTTTAAAAGGATTAACTGAGCTGTTTGTTATGCAAACTTGACTTTCCAAATGTATTCTTGAGCCTCCAGGACACGTCCTGAAATATTTACCCTACATGGGATGGCTGAGGCAGTTTTTCCCTTCCTCAGTCCTAAAATAGCTTCCTCTCTCCATGTTTCCCTGCTCAACACAAAGAAAGGGCCATAATTCTTTTGCTCTGAATTTAATGGGTTGTGCTTTTTAAAATGCCTAGCTAGAGCCCGTTGCGATGTTGGTCTATAATGAAAGCGAGATGAACCTGAACCCGCAGCTTCTGAGGGTCGTCATGCTTGTTTCCTCTGTAGAGATTCTGGTTAGGCAGCTTCTAACTTCAGATTATCCTTGACCAAAATTTGATCACTCTATTTAAACAAAAGTTCTCATCTCCCCTTTGGGTACCAGACATTACTATTCTTATCAGTGCTGCAGGCATTGGTCAGGCATGGTGGTGCCTACTTTTAATCCCAGCACAACAGAGGCAAAGGCAGACAGATCTCTGTGAGTTCAAGGTCAGCTTGGTCTACCCATTGAGTTCTAGGCCTGCCAAAACTACACTGTGAAGTCCTGCCTTAAAAATAAAACAAACGAGGGGCTGGAGAGATGGCTCAGAGGTTAAGAGCATTGCCTGCTCTTCCAAAGGTCCTGAGTTCAATTCCCAGCAACCACATGGTGGCTCACAACCATCTGTAATGAGGTCTGGTGCCCTCTTCTGGCCTGCAGGCATACACACAGACAGAACATTGTATACATAATAAATAAATATTAAAAAAAATAAAACAAACGAAAAAAACAAAAAACAGGATTGCAAGCTTGGATAGGTACAGGGCAAGCATGTGGTAAGATATACAGGGATCCATATCAATCTGGACATAACATACATTTTTAAAAAGTATGTATACATGAGTTGCAGGTGTATGTGTGGAGGTCAGAAGACAGCTTTTGGGAGTCTGTTTTCTTTCACCGTGGAATCCGGAGCTCCAGCTCAAGTCTTCAGCCTTGCTTGGCAAGTGTTTTTATGTTCTACTGAGCTGCAGAGCCATGTTGCCAGCCTTCACACACACACACAGACACACACACACACACACACACACACACACACACAGTGGGAAGTGGCTAACTTACTGAAAATTGTATGGAATGATAAGAAGAACATTTGAACACCAAGAGCAGAAACTGATTCCTCTTCCCTGATGACACTAGCACAATACCCAAATTCTACCTGTAAGGACACACCCCTTGGGGGCTCAATCAGCTCTCAAAGGCCACAGTCCCAAAGTTATTACGTGAGAGATTAAACTTCAACATAAATTTTGAAGGGCACAAAACATTTGAATCATAGCAATACTGATGTGACAAATTCAGAAGCAAACTATTATTGGCTTTGGGAGGCACCCAGAGCCCATCTCTGCCGGGGAAGATTTTATATATAATAGGGAAACAGTCTAACCATTCTACAAACCCAGCATGGTGAGAGACAGAGATGGTGAAAAAGGGCTACTCTGTGCATTGTCACCTCCCAGGTATTCCAGTGTGGTGGTTTGAATGCAAATGGGCCCCATAGGCTCATATATTTGAGTATTTAGTTGCCAGGGAGTGGTACTATTAGAAAGGATTAAAAGGATTAAGAGGTGTGGCCTTATTGGAAGAACTGTGTCATTGGAGCTGGGCTTTGAGGGCTCAAAAGCCCATGCTAAGCCTCTGTGCTGATGGATCAGGATGTAGCTTTAGGCAACTGCTCTGTCGTTTGTGCCACCATGCTCCCTGCTGTGATGCTAATGGACTAAACCTCTGAAACTGTAAGCCAGCCCCCAATTGCTTTCTTTCATAACAGTTGCCATGGTCATAGTAACTTTGTGTGTGTGTGTATGACTTTTCCAGACAGGATTTCTCTGTGCAACTGAGAACCTGCCCTGGAACTCGCTCGCTCTGTAGACCAGACTGGCCTTGAACTCACAAAGATCCTCCTGCCTCTGCCTCTTGAGTGCTGGGATTAAAGGCAGGCACCACCGCCTGCCCATGGTGACTCTTCACATGAATAGAGCAGAGACTGTCATTCCCTTTTCTGGGTGTGGAGTTCTGATGTGAGGTGAACCCTTCAGAACTGTATATAAAATCTGTATAAAAGATCCAGAGTGGAAATCCTGCCCAACCTCTGAAGATCACTAAACACTTGGTTGGCACCAGAAAGGATGGGGTGCAGTGCCAACATCCCAGGGAAAGACTAAACCCAATGAAGGCCTTGAGAGCTCATGCTCTCATGGGGCCAGGCATGTTCTGTTTTTGGCATTCTGCCTGGAGTGAGGTAGGCTGTTAAAGCAGATTTAATTTGGATTTCCCTACTGGCTGAAGATGTTGAACATTTTCCATGATGCCTTCTTTAAGAAACTATTTGTCCAGTTCATTGCTGTTTACTGATCAGATGATTTGGCTTGGGGCTGTTTGAGTTTTATAGTTCTTTCTGTATTTGTTGTGGGACAATGGCCTTGTACCCTGACACTTATATTGTATTGTTTTAGTAAAACACTGATTGGCCAGTAGCCAGGCAGGAAGTATAGGTGGGGAAATGAGAACAGGGTCAGTTTGCCGTCGTGACAGAGGAAGCCAGACACAGAGGAGACAGGATAAGAACACCTACAGATAAAAGGTACCAAGCCACATGGCTAACATAGACAAGAATAATAGGCTAATTTAAAATGTAAGAATTAGTTAATAAGAAGCCTGAGCTAATCTCTAGTGCTGGGATTAAAGGTGTGTGCCACCACCATCTGTATGTTTTTTGTTTGTTTGCTTGTTTTTTGAGACAGGGCTTCCTCACAGGTGTCTGGCTGTCCTGAAACTCACTATGTAGACCAGGCTGACCGCATACTCACAGAGATCCTCCTGCCTCTGCCTCCTGAATACTGAGATTAAAGGAGTGTGCCGCCACACCTGACTAACATTCCAGAAAATGCCCGTTTTTCTTTCATTAACAAAATCAAAGTTCAGAATTGGAGAGGAATATTATTTCATGAAAACCTCCTCTGAGGAGCTCTAGGTGAAGTTTAGGAGGACATTTTGAAGCTACAAGAGAGTTGGCCTTTCTGGGATGTGTAATTGCTCTTTGAATTCACTCTCTCTGCCCTTTCACCTACAGATCCCACCCCCCGCACCCCCCACCCCCGCGCTGTTATTTTTTAACGGAGAACACACGTTTTCAGTTGACAAAGTCTGTGCTCAGCTCCTTCGGTGCAAACTGAAGCATGTCCGTGAGACGATGCTGTGACACGGGCCGGTGGCTGCCCCCTGAACCAAGGAGGTGAGGCAGAAGACAGCCCAAGTTCTCTGAAAGCCTTTTCCCTCACTTTCTTGCAGTTTTTGCACTCCAGGAAGAAAGCTCCAAGGTGGCTGGAACACTGTCAGCAAAGCCGCTTCTCCATCAGTAGCTCCTCTGGGTCAGGAATGTGGTTAGATAAGGAGCGGAGTGGAATGCGAGCCCTCAAGCAGAGCTACCCAGGGACCGCCTTTCTCAAGGGCACCGGGCACGGCGGCGCGCACGCTCTCTGGGAACATCAAAAAACAAGGACACTGAACTCAGGAGAGAGTGTGCCAACCATGCTTTCTCCGAGCTCCCTCTGACCTGCAGCTTGAGACATTCTTTCCCTGTCTAGCTGCACCTTTGAGACTGTCCCCTGGGATTGCGGCTAACTTAATAGTTCTATTTAGCAAGGCATGGAGAGAACCTGGCCAGTCCAAGCCTACCAGCCTTCCCCAAGAGCCCCTGGATTCCTCTGTCTTTCCCTCCTGGCCTCCCCTCCTCCATACTTCTGCCGGCTGGCTTTTAATCCTTTCGTGGCCTGTGGATTCCTCTCAAAGGCAGCGGGGGCCGGGGGACGGCACTGGCACCCGAGAACCCAGGGCCCCAGACTTCTCCCCTCAGAAACCTTAAATTCTGTCTCAGAAACTCTCTCTTGGGTCTCCCGAACAGTTGTGTTGTGTCCCGGGTGTCGTCTAGTCCAAATCTGTCCCATCCAGTGGCTCCCACCACCACCACTAGTGGTTCCTCAAAATACTGTGAAATGCCCTTGGGGAGAGAAATGACACACGCTACTTTACCCCCCACCCCCACCCCCCTTTTGAGAGAAGGTTTTACTGTGTAACTGTGTAGCCCTGGCTGGCCCCGGACTTGCTATGTAGACCAGGCTACCTCAGACTCAGCAATCCTCCTGCTTCTGCCTCCTAAGTGCTGGATTAAAGAGTGCACCACCGGCCTTGTAGGGAGCAGAGGAAACCCTGACCCAGTGACGTCCTGAATGAATGTGTGCTGTTGACGCAGGCACAGTCATGTCAAGGACTGTCTCCCTGGTGGCGAGTCAGAGGCATGGCAAAGCCTTCCACTGGTCCAAGTGAGGAAGTTGATCCTGTGTGCGGAAAATGTCCACCATAGCTTTCTCTCCCTAGATATCCTAGGCCCAAAGATGTCCCCACTACAGAAACTGTTCCCTCAGGATTAGCTAACATCTCCTTGATTCAGATGCACACCACAGATCCCACCTCCTTGTTTATCTGGATTTAATAACCCTACCTCCCTGTTCAACTCTCCATAATAAACATGCCGAGCTTCCGGGGTATTGTGCTTTCTCCAGCAGAGAGCCCCTCCACCAAATTCCAGCTTTTTTTTTTTTT
>NC_022032.1:9947778-9949656 GCF_000317375.1 Microtus ochrogaster
CCCGGCTTACATTAATGTTTTAAAAATAATTTTTATTTGGGTGTGTTGTGTGTGTGTGTGTGTGTGTGTGTGTTTGCACAGGCACACGAAGGAACTCATGGAGCCCAGAAGAGGGTGTTCAGTTCCCTGGAGCTGGAGTTCCAGGAGACTGTGAACTTCTGTTAATATGGGTCCTGGGAGCCCAAAGTGGGTCGTTAGTTAACTAGGTGACCCCTGAAAACATTCTCCTTTGTAAACACTGTCTTCCCAGGAATTTTCAAGCCACCTTTGATTACTGCTACCAGGGATCCCTTGGTACAGCCCCCCAATAAACATCACCACAGTGCTCCACTTGGAGATGTATTTCCCCGCCCCCAGACTTTCTTCTGCACACTTATTTACACTCGCATTTTGTAGACACACTTCTCTGTTCTCAGGGAGTTGAGCAACCTTGTGGTTTTATACTACACAATGCCCTGGCATTTACTTTCCACATGATGACATCCATTCTTCCTGTGCCAACGCAAGAGGAGTACTCATTCCTTCCCCTAACTGCTGAACAGTATCGGCAGGCATAGCTTATGTACCTGTCCCCTCTGCTGGGCACTTAGATTGTGGCTATCTTCTGTCATAACAATAATGCCGTGAAGACCTCTCATGTGCACAGTTCCCGAATGTCTGTGCAAACGAAGCTCTGAGAATCTTAAATTTTTTATTATTTTATGCATATTGGTATTTGTTTGTGTATATGTCTGTATGTCATATACATGCCTGGTGCTTGCAGACACCAGAAGAGGGCATCAGATTCGCTGAAAAACCAAAAAACAAAACATAACAAAAAACCAAAATAACAGCAACAAAAACTCAAAAAAGGGTACATATAGAAAACAAATTAACAGTAATTAGAAGCACAATATTTTTAATTTCCAGCATTATTTAATTTTAAAACTATACAATCTGTGTGTTTTATTTAATTTTTTTTTTTTTTTTAAACGAGAAGATAAAGCCAAGGGCCTCAGACTTGAGGCTCCAACTTGGAGCTCAGCTGGCTTTTTCGGAGCTGAGCATTTCACTGCGTTGAATTTTCTTCACCTCACCCTTGAGAGGAGAAAAAAGCTTGCCAGGGTTTTTTCAAAGAACTAAGACCCAGAAGCCTCCCTTGGCCTGATATGGCCTGGAAGGGAGCAAGCCTGGAGTGGGTGAAACCCTGGGACTCAGTGGTAGTTGATGCAGGAGTGGGGGCTTTTCACAGGCCAATCCCAAGGGCACAATGCATGCGTCCTTTACCTCCCGGAGCGTGGGAGTGGGTGGGAAGGGGTTAATATGAAACCACAGAACTCAATGACCTGCCAGGACCTGATTCCTTGCCGCACTTTGAGAGCCCTGACTGCCAGCTGTCCCTCCTGTGGTTTGTTTGATGTTCAGATGGACAGGGTCACAGTCCCCTCGTTAGGTGCTTGGGGATCTTCTTTATCCAACTGTTGTCCCTAAGACCCAGACCTAGTACCTGGAAAGCCAGGGGTTCAGCATCTGCCAGAAACTCTTTGTTGCAGAACCCGGCCTAGTCCCAATACTTGAAGCTGGGTGCCTGGCTCTCCAGGGAGAAACTCATGTGGTCCCCCGCGGCACGGAACTCCAAGTGCAGACACTGGGAGGAAAGAGCACGGAGCTACAGTGTAAGCAGGCACAGGCAAGGCAAAGTGAGTAAACAGACAATAAGGGGTTGGAGGGGGAGTGGCGATTGGGTTCCATCCCTCGTATCATCAGAAACAAAATAAAAAATGAGATACATCAAAGCATCAAGGCCTTCTCCACGTGGTCAGCACTCAAGATTAAAAATAAATTGCCTGGGGGGCTGGAGAGATGGCTCAGTGGTTAAGAGCACTGGTTGCTCTTCTA
>NC_022032.1:9952271-9957505 GCF_000317375.1 Microtus ochrogaster
TGGTACCCAGTTGGTAGAACTGTTTGGGAAGGATTAGGAGGTGTGGCCTTCTTGGAGGAGGTATGTTATTCTTAGTTATCTATCTGCCCGGTGCTTGTGGATCAGCTGTAGGCTCTCAGCTACTGCTTTAGCACTGTGACTGCCTGCCTGCTGTCTCCTCCCTCGCCACAATGGACATGGACTAACTCTTTGGAACTGTGAGCCCACAAATCACAGGCTTTCTTTTGGTGATGGTGTTTTGTCACATCAATAGAAAATCAACTAAGGCAGAAGTCAACACAACGTGTCAGGGAAAAGCTAACTTTTATGACGTGTGGAACGGGAACTACGAAGTCAACAAAGTCTCCGTGCTCACAGATCCCAGGCCATGGTACAAGGTCTGGAGCTAAAGCCGAGGCAGTGGGGATGGAACTGGCTGTGAAGAAAGGAGGTGAGCTGCCTGGCTGATAGTCCCCAGAGTCGAGAGTGCCTATGGAAGATGACAGGTTGGTCTTCATGGGGGCCTGCTGAAAGACAGCAAAGACCTGCATAATGCCTCCAGAACATGAAAATGAATGTCAGAATGATAATCCCATCTTAAGAGGTTCTCCACTAGAAGAAAATATCCAAAAAGGTCATTAAAATACACTAGAAAAAAATTGTTTTGTTTGTTTTTCAAGACAGGGTTTTTCTGTGTGACAGCCCCAGTCATCCAGGAACTTGTTCTGTAGACCAGGCTGGCCTTGAACTCACAGAGAGTTCTGTCTCCCTGCCTCCGTCTCCCAAGTGCTGGAATTAAAAGTGTGAGCCACCACTGCGTGCCCCCCCCCCCCAAATTTTTAGGTTTTAAAAAAACTGGAGGTGTTGGTGATGCATGCCTTTAATCCTAACACTCAGAAGACAGAGGCAGGTGACTCTCTGTGAGCTAGAGGCCAGCCTGGTCTATAGAGCTAGTTCTAGCATCCTCAGGGCTACACAGAGAAACCCTGTCCTCCAAAACAAAACAAAAACATAAAACAAAAGAACCTGGGAAGACATAGTGACAGAGGGAAATTCTCAGGGCAAATTGGCAGCTAGACTAGCCAAATGAGGCAAGCTCTAGGTTCATTGAGGGACCCTGGCTCAGTAAATCAAGTAGAGAGTGATCAAGAAGGTACCTGATCTCACCTTCTGGTCTCCACAGGCTCATAAATATATGCGTACGCACACAAACATATGTGCACACCACACACACACACATACATACACACATACACACCCATAATTTTAAAAAAAGGTAATAAAAATAATTAAAATGCTCCTGGGAGAATATAAAATTAAAAAGTCTTAAAACTTTTCATTTCTCCTTATCAGAATTTAATATTTCTTTTTATCTCTTTTCAGAATTTAATATTTCTTTTTATCTCTTTATCAGATTTTAATATTTCTTTATCAGAATTTAAATAAATAAAGTTAAATAGAGACAAAGGCTTTTGAACAAAGAGGCTTGTCAGTGCCCAGTGTGGTGGGCTCACTGTCATCTTGAAGGACATGGCCATGGGCATAGTTAATCCTCTGTGTGACAGAGACTCAGGAAGTCACGGGAAGTTCACAGGTCCCTGACTGTCTGCTTCAGCAGGATTTTGTTTTACATCCCATATCACAAAAGGTGGTGAGGGCAGGGACAAAACAGTTATGGTCCTCAGTGAAATATTTCTCAGGTGCCCTCCAGTTTAACGTCTTCAAAATGAAAAGCTCACGGCATCACGTAAAGCAGTGGTTCTCAGCCTGTGGGTTGCAACCCCTTCCGAGGTCGAATAACCTTTTCTCAGGGGTCACGTATCGGATATCTTACATATCAGGTATTTACAGTATGATTCATACTAGTAGCGAAATTACAGTTATGAAGTAGCAATGAAAGTGATTTTATGATGGGGGGCACCACAACATATATTATGGGTCCGCAGCATTAGGAAAGTTGAAAACCACTGATGCAGAGCCTTCGAGAGCCGGAAGGAACTGAGAGCTTCAGTTTTCAACTCAATGCAGCTGTGCCAGTAACTCTTGCCGTAAGTATTCTTCTCTCTTATTTACTATTATTTAATCCCCGCTCTTGTGGTGGGTTTCCTCTGGTTTGTAGGTTGCTGGTTAGGTTTTTCTGGCCGCTGTTTCTCCGCCCACTTTACTGCAAGGCGTTGCGTAGCGCTACGCTCTTCCCTCCTCACGTCTCCCCTGTCCCCGTGTCTCTTCCTCTTTCGTCATTAATCATCTCCATTTTACTTCTTTATTGTACCCATCATGGACTTAATAGTCTCTAAAACTGTGGGCCCTAACTGTACCCCAACCTTCCCTGCCAGGCTGCTTTACCGACCTCCACGTCCCTCTCTTCACAGCGGATCTTTTTGTCCTCCTCGCTATCCACATTCTTCCCTCCCAAGCCCAATCTCATTCACTAAGAACCAAGGACACTCCGTACTAACCTTGGTTGTTAACCTCCCTCAGTTACTAAAGAGAAAGAGGCCGAGGCTGCTAACAGGCTCGGAGGCCATTGCATCCCGGTAATACCCGGAAGCTGAGGTTGCTCTTCAGTTAAAATCCTTCCTGGGGAATAAGGTAGGGGTTACACAAGCACCCTCCAGAATGGAGGAGCTCTTTTCTGAGCTGCACACTCAACTCTGCCTCACCCAAGGCCCACTCGAACTCTGCTGAACACAGTACTCCAACTGAACAAACATGGCTGATTAAAAAAATGACCTAAAAATGAAAAAACAAAAACAAAAACCCACTGGGTGCACGAATCCCAATGCAGTGATGTAAGAGATGTGCGTATCCATGACAACGCTACTTCTGTGAAAGTTATTAGCCGTTGGGTGATGGCAACTAGTAAGAGTGAGTTAGATGGAATCGCAGCCAAAGAATGCAAAAGAATGAAAATCGTGAGCATGTTCCAAAACACAAACGGCTGATGAAATAAGGGAAGTGATGCATGGTGTGGAAGAAAAATCCACCCAACAAACACACAGAAACACTGAAGAAAAAAGCACTCTGAAATGCTAGAAATGAAAAAAATCACAGGAAGTCAAATAAAAACTCCATGGAAAGTCTCAGTAGTAGAACAACCAAAGAGAGGTCAGACTATCTGAGCCTGATGACAATCGTGGGCACAATCCAACAAGACCAAAGATGAAACACTAGTAGACCAGTGAGAAGTTCAAGATATACTTAACACTGAAAAGCCCAAAAGATGAGTTATGGGCATAGATGAAGGGTGAAAATCTTGTTTCAACGGCTTGCAAAAACACTTTCTAAAGAATCGTAACAGAGCCCAGGGGTAGTGGCACATGCCTTAGAGCAGGCGGATCTCTCTGAGTTCGAGGCCAGCCTGGTTTATGGAGCGAGTTCCGGGATAGCTAAGGCTACACAGAGAAACCCTGGGTAGCCTCAAAACAAAACAAAAACCATAATAGAAAATGTTCCAGAGTTAGGAAGACAGATGCCAATTCAGATATGGGTCACTGAGAACACCAAACACACAAGATCATATTATCACGTTACAGTTAAAACACTAACATACAGAACGAAGAACGTGAAAGCAAAGCACAAGAGAGAAACATCAAGCCACACGCAAAGAGGCCCATCAGAACAACAGTAGATTATTCCATTGAAACTTTATTATTTCTTGTATTTTATTTGTGTGTGTGTGTGTGTGTGTGTGTGTGTGTGCTAGCATGTGCGTGACAGCACATATGTAGAAGCCAGAGACAGCTTGCAGGCGTCAGTTTTTCTCCTACTGAATTAGGTTTCCAGACAACATCTCAAATGGCCCTCAGTTTTAGCTATTCCTCTGCTATCCCCTCCCTTCCCAGCTCCTCCCCCCAAATTTGTTCTCCCATTCCAACCCATCTTTTCTTAGTCCCCCTTCCTAGGAAGATCCTTCCCTCTCCCACCCCCAGGTCCTTATTTGATACCTAACTTCTGTGATCATATGGATTGTAGCTTGCTTATCAATGACTTCACAGCTAACATCCACATAGAAGTGAGTACATACCATATTTGCCTTTAGGGGTCTGGGTTACCTCACTCAGTATGATTTTTTTTTTCCTAACTCCATCCATTTACCTGTGAATTTCAGGATTGTTTTTTTAACAGATGAGTAATATTCCACTGTGTAAACCTACCATATTTTCTTTATCTATTCATCCATGCTGTTTCCAACTTCTGGCTATTATGGATAGTTAAACACGAACAATGAGCAAGTTTTTCTGTAGCAGGATGAAAGAGTCTTTTGGGCACATGCCAAGAGTGGAGTAATTGGATCTTAAGGTAGCTCTCTAGTCTCAGCTTCCTGAGACAGTGCCCGGCTGATTTACATAGTGGTAACAGCGGCTGAGTGTTCTCCTTACCCAACATCCTCACCAGCTTGAGCTGTCATTCATTTTGTTGATCGTGGCCATTCTGACTGGTGTAAGATGAGATCTCAAAGTAGTTTGATGACCAAGGATATTGAACATTTCTTTAAGTGTTCCTCGGTCATCTGAACTTCCTCTTTAGAGAATTCTCTGTAGAGATGTGCACCCCATTTTTTTTAAATTGGGTCCTTTGTTTTCTCGAAGTCCAGTTTTTTGAGTTCTTTAGATATATTGGATATTAGCCCTTTGTTGAATGTATAGTTGGTGAAAGTCTTTTCCCATTCTGGAGACTGCCACTTTGTCAGAATGACGGTGTCATTTGCCTTACAGAAGCTTTCCAGTTTCATGAGGCCTCATGTATTAATTGTAGATGTTAGTGCCCATGCTGTCAAGGTTCTGTTCGGAAAGTCTGTTTCTGTGCCGATGGCTTCAAATCTATTCCCCTCTTTCTCTTCTATCAGATTCAGTGTATCTGGTTTATGTAGAGATCTTTGATCTATGTAGACCTGAGTTTTGAACAGGGTAATAAGTACGGATGTGCTTGGATTCTTCTCCATTGCCTAGCTTGACCCGCACCATTTGTTGAAGAAACTGTTTTTTTTGTTTCTGTGTGCATTTCTGGTTTCTTTATCAAGAATCAGGTGTTCCTAGGTGTGTGAGTTTATGTCTGGATCTTCAGTTAGAGTCCGTTGGTCATGTGGCTCCTTATGTTAATGCCATGCTGTTTTTATTACTATAGCTCTGTAGTACACTTTGAGATCAGGGATGGTGGTGCTGCTAGAAGTTCTTCTACTAGGATTGTTTCAGCTATCCTGGGTTTTGTGTGTGGGTGTTTTCATATGAAGCTGAAAATTGTCCTTTCAAGAT
>NC_022032.1:9958225-9959395 GCF_000317375.1 Microtus ochrogaster
GCTTATTCATATCTTCTTTTTGGTCCTTGAACATATTAACAAAAGCTATTTCGAAGTCCTTGACCTGTGCTTCAGCTGTGCTGCGTACCTCAGGGCCACCTGAAGCAGGACCACTGGGTTCTTGTGGAGACATATTGTCCTGGCTGTTACTGTGTTTTTATGCTGGTGTCTAGGCATCTGGGTTTGGGATGTTTATGAATCTAGGTGTTGATATATAGTCTTGTCTTTGTTGGGTGGGTTTCTTAGTTAGGGTTTCTATTGCTGTGATGAAACACCATGACCAAAAAAGGAAGTTGGGAAGGAAAGGGGTTTATTTGGCTTATACTTCAATATTTTTGTTAATTATTGAAAGAAATCAGAACAGAGACTCAAACAGTGAAGGATTCTGGAGGCAGGAGTTGATACAGAGGCAGGAGCTGATGCAGAAGCCATGGAGGGGTGCTGCTTACTGGCTTGCTCCTCATAGCTTGCTCAGCCTGCTTTCTTATAGAACCCAGGACCACCATCCCAGGGATGGCACCAACCACAAGGGGCTGCCCCCCACTATTGGTCACTAATTGAGAAAATGCCTTACAACTGGATCTCATGGAGTCATCTCCTCAACCGAGGCTCCTCCCTCTCTGATGACTCTCGCATGTGTCCAGTTGACACACAAAACCAGTCAGTACGGGGGTGTCCCATCCCTAGGTTTCTGTTGCCCTCTCTAGGGCATAGGACAGCGGTGTGCACGGATGGCCTGGTAGAGAGTGCTTCTGAGTCCCTGCTAGGTCTGGCCACGGGGGGTCCCAGGTAGAACATGTTTCTAGGTATTAGGGACCAACACAAAACAATGGGGATGACATACAAGGAGAGTCAGGGGTCCACAGGGACAAGGAAGGGTGGGTCTGCCAGGGAGTGGAATTAGACAGGGATGCAGAAAGCTACAGGTCCCTGCTGCCGGTCTGCTGCAGGGTTGGGGATGAGACTGGGGAGTTTGTAATGGAGGACAGGCAGGAGAGTAGAGATTGCCCACTCACTCCGGGTATTGGCAGCTGACACGAAGAAATGGGGTGAGAAAGGCAGGCCGGATCCTGCGAGGGTCTGGGGAGTCCCCAGGGAAGTGAGGCAGAGAGAAAGAAGAGACCTCTGCAGGTCAAATACTATAAGCTGAGGATGGAACTCCTACATTAA
>NC_022032.1:9959610-9960628 GCF_000317375.1 Microtus ochrogaster
CTTTGCTATAACTGCTTATTGGTCCAAGAGTTTTCTAGCAGACTATGTAGGATCATTTAAGTAAAGAATCATATAATCTACAATAGGGATAGTTCAATGTCTTCATTTCCTATTTTCTCTCTTGTCTCATTGATATAACTAATATTCTGAGCACTTTATCAAATAGGAGCGTAGGCTTCTTGGTCTCATTCTCGGCTTTATTGGAAGTGCATCTTGTTTCCATTTAATATAATATTGGCTACAGATTTTTTTGCATATACCCTTTATTATTATGAGGTATGTCCTTAAGTCTCCAGAGTTTTTATCTTGACAAAGTTGAACTTTGTCAAATACCTTTTCAGCATCAATTGAAATGATCCTGTGGTTTCTATGCTTAAGTTTATTTGCATGGTATTCTACATGTATTGATTTACATATGTCGAACCTTACGTATGTTGAGCATATGCCTTTTTAAGATAAAGTCCTGTTGATAGTAATGTATAATCCTTTTAATGTGTTCCTGGGTTCAGTTTGCAAGTACTTTGTTGGGAATTTTTGCATCTGTTTCTTTTTTGTTGTGTCTTTACCTGATTTTGGTATCAGAATAACACAGGTTTCATTGAATGAATTTTGCAGAGTTCCTTTATTTTCTGTTTTATGGAACAAATTAAGAAGAGTTGGTACGAGGCCATCCTTGAAAGTTTGATGGAACTCAGGAATGACTCCATCTTTGGAGCCATTGACTTTTTCTTTGAGTTACAATTTTTATTGTGGCTTCGATGTCATCGCTTGTAAGGGTTTAACTTTAGCAATGATGTGTTTATAGAGATTCTTCTCTTTCTTCCAGTTCATCCAGCATTTCAGAGTATAAATTTCCTGCTAATCTCTAATGATGTTCTGAATTTCACCACAGTCACCCTTTTGATTTCTAATTTTGTTGATTTGTAACTTCTCCTTCATTTTTGATGGATTGGTTAAAGGTTTGTCAATATTATTATTATGTTTTGTTTTGTTTTTGTTTTTGTTTTTGTTTTTTTTT
>NC_022032.1:9961175-9962714 GCF_000317375.1 Microtus ochrogaster
ATTAGGTTATTTATTTAATATCTTTCAGAATGGTTTTTTTGGGTTTTTTTTATGGTTTTTTCGAGAGACAGGTTCTTACTTTGTAGCAATGACTGGCCTGGAAGCCCCTGTGCAGCTCATGCTGGTCTTGAATTCCTAGAAATCCACCTACTTCTGCCTCCAGAGTACTGGGATTAAAGGCGTGTGCCACCACATCCAGCTCTCAGATTTTTGAGTCTGAGTACTTAATAACTATAAACTTCCTTTCAAATCGACCTTGGCTGTACCCCAGAGGTTCTGTGAGGGTGTGTCTTCATTACCATTTGTCTCTAAGATTTTTAAACTTGCTCTGTGATTTCTTGGATGATCCACTGTTCATTCAAAAATGTGTTGTTTAGTCTCCGAGTATGTCTGTGGTTTCTGTCATTTCTCTTGCTGTTGATTCCTAGTTTTATTCTGTTATGGTCTGATAGGACACAATGTATTTGTTGAGACTTGATTTGTGTCCCATGATATGATCAGTTTTGGAGAAGGTTTCATGTACTCCTCTGGAAAAAGTGTTTTCCCTATCTGTTGGTTGTGGGCATGAAACAACGTGTTCACCATAGCGATCCTAATACAGGAGAAGGAATCACCTAACAGAGAGGAAACTGCAAACCCCCGTTTCTTGCCCAAGTCTAGCTTGTTTATCTGTTATCTGTTGTTTTCATAGAATGTATATGTCATGTATTTACATGGGAGAGCTGTCTTTCCTTATCTTCCTGTAAAGTGTTCTACTCAGAACCTTCTGGAGGGCTAGCACGGGTGTCAGGCATTACCTTAATTTGTGCTTGTCTTTTTTTTTTTTCTGGTTTATTGAGACAGAGTTTCACTATGTATCTCTGGCTATACTGGAACCCTCTGTAGACCAGGTTGGTTTCAAACTCACAGAGATCTGCTTGCCTTTGCCTCCTGAGTGCTGGGATTAAAGGTGTGAGCCACCACCACGGACTGGCTTGTGTTTGTCTTGAAACACCTTTCTTTATCAATTTTGAAAGACAGTCTTGCAGGGTATAGCCTTGTCGGTTCTCGGAGCTTCAAATATTTCATTCTGCGTTCCTCTAGCGTTTGCGGTTGAGAGTGTCTGGCTTACTTCTGCCACTCCTGCCTTCCTATGTTAGTTTCTCATGCTCCTCTCTTCCTGGGTGGCTTCTTCACTTTGTCTTTCTGATATCCTGACTATGATGTGTCACGGAGTGTTTCTCCTCTGGTCACGTCCATTTGGAGCTCTAGATACCTCTTGTGTTACTGCTTGGGTTTGGATGCCTACTTCTTTCTGGAAACTTTATTTCATGTGGCTACTTCATTTTATTTGACTCGTGATTTTTACACCATGAATTCTAAGGTTGGTCTCTTGACTGTATCCCCGACTTCTTAGAAGTATCATTCATGTCTCTTACTCCCACCCCCACATATGTCTTTTGTATTATTGTGTTGACTTTGTCCCCTGGGTTCTGCAGGACCACAGAGTGCCAGGTCACCAAGTTTCTATTTCCAGAAGGACCAGAGAGCAGAGGGTGA
>NC_022032.1:9963104-9968481 GCF_000317375.1 Microtus ochrogaster
CCACCTTGGTGCTGAGAATAGAACCCAGGGTTCCCCACGTGCTAAGCAAGGGCTCCACCACTGAGCTAGATCTGCAGTCAAGACTTTTCTTTCTTTTTTTTTTTTTTTTTTGTAAAGATGTTTCATGAAGCAATAGCTATAACGTTGACTCCCTTCTGTCTGCCATGTGAACACATCACTCACTGCTCTAGGGATGCATCCCTCACCTCATAGCCTAGCCTAATAATACTGTCACCTTCTAGCATGATGAGCGCTGAGAGCTCTTAGGTGAGCAATGGTTCTACCCACCAATACAGTCGGAAATCGAATGGACTCTTGAAAAGTGGTGAATGGCAGAAGGTGGAACTTTGTTACATGAAGAAGGTCCCAAAAGGTTAATCCATGGGACTACATTTTACCTTATCTCCTTCCTGTTAGGTCTGCTGGGTTTCCTGTCCACTGTGCTGTTTGTCACACCTTTCCTGCCATGGTGGATGGAACCATCGGAAATGAACAAAACAAATGTCGCCTCCTCTAAGTTGTTTCTGTCTGGTGTGTGGTGACGGTGATGGTGTTTGGTGACGGTGATGAAGGTCTTGCTAACAGCGATGACTTGAAGACCCATGGAAATTGAGATGTTGGCAGGTGATCAGATCAGAGCCCTCAGACCTGAATTGTCTCCGGACATGACATCACAGACACATCTAGAGGGGCCCATTATAGCTCTCCTGGCCTCATCCCAGTCCTATCAAGTTATCGCTCGATCAGCGCAATCCCGGAGACCTTGGCTCACACAGTGTGCTGAATCCCGGTCATTCTTACGGCACACAACTGCTTCTCCTGACATGTGAGCATCTGAGGCTTTGCTTGGCTCTCTGCCTTGCCTTCTGCTTTCCAGAAAAGCCTCCATCTCTTCCGTGACTTCTCCCAGGTAACATATCCAGTCAGTGCTCGGGACTCTAGCTGCTCACTCCCCGCTCCAGCAGCTGTGGCTTCCTACCTCGGATCCCGGCACCCTCAAAGCCTGTTTGTAGCTTAGCAAAGCTTAGGATGCATTGATAAACTTAGACAATTTGAAAATCCCAGCAAAGAGCCTTGCCAATAATACAGAAATCCCCCGGGGATAGGGTGAGCGTCTCATAATAACAGAACCAGCATGCTGCTGGAAGCAAAAAGCCCTCGGAGTTGCCCCCTGCTGTGTGTGTTCCTGACTATAAGTGTCCTAGCAAGGAAAGTCTAGCTTCCCCTCAAACAGTAGACATGATTTTCTGTGTCTCTAAAACTGTATCAGGCATCACACCCACTTTGACCCATTCACCTTCTTTTCTAGAGTATTGGTTAATAGTGACAAGGTCGGGGGCATCATAGAGCCAAAGGAACTTTATATGCTGTTTTTACCAAAAAAAAAAATGCTTTTAAATAACCAGAGATGATTTTAGTTATAAGTTTTGGATTAAATAAAAGTCATGTGAGACTTTCCAAAAACTATGTTGCATTCTTTAAACAAAAGCAATATCAGGAATGAGATTTTCTTGGCATTAGATGAGAAGCCAGTGGAGAACTTTTCTCAATCCCCAGGGGCTTGTACAATCGTCAGGTGGGAACGGAACCTGACCCACAGTGTTATAAATATGAATACATCTTTCAACAAGTACATACAAATATTTAGCATGCTATAAATAAGATATTAACATAGGTTCAAGCCCTCTGTTAGGCAGTGATTTATTACTGTGTAAAATACTCGAGGAAATCAACTTAAAGGAGGGAAGACGGGGTCTGGCTCCTGAGTTCAGAGGTTTCAGGCTGTAGTCCTTTGGATCCATTGTTTCGGAGCCTGTCGGGAGGTGGGGACACAGGGTAGAGCACACTGCCCTTCTTGTGGGGTGGTGGAGAGAGAGAGAGACGGCCCAGCAAGTTACAGAGGTCATACTTGTTAGCAGTGGATGAAATGGAGACACGGCCACTCTTGGGTACAGTTGAGGAGAAGGTTTTTATTGTAGACGTAAGGGAGAAGAGTACAGCCAGGGACAGCTGCAAGAGTCCAAAGCAGAGAGAGAAAGGAGTGGACTTAACCTGGCCGGCAGACTGAACTGGTTCGTGAGAGAAGATGGGGGAGCCAGAGTGGAAGAGAAGAGAGGGGGGAAAGGGAGGAGACCAAGAGAGAGCTGAGGGTGGAGGAGAGAGAGAGAGAGAGAGAGAGAGAGAGAGAGAGAGAGAGAGAGAGCTCGCACTTGTGTGCGCTGTGAAGGTCATAGGTCCACCTCAGGTGCTTAGTCACCTTGGTTTGTTCTTAATTTTGAGACAGGATCTCACGGAATAGCCCAGATGGGCCAGGAGCCAGCTGGGACAGAGGATGACTTTGAACTCCTGGTTTCTCAAGGGCCTGGAACTTGCCAAGTAGGCTAGGCTGGCTGGCCTGTGAGCCAAAGGGATTGCTGTTTTCCCGGTGCAAGGATTACATGCATGTGTGTGCTCTTCCACGGGGATTCTGGGTATTAAACTCAGGTTCTGACACTTGCATGACAAGCACATGGCTAACTGATCTGTCTCCCCAGCCATTTTATTATAAAGCTGGGGAGAAAGTTTTTTTTTTTTTTTTTTTTTTTCGAGTCAGGGTTTCTCTGTGGTTTTGGAGCCTGTCCTGGAACTAGCTCTATAGACCAGACTGGTCTTGAACTCACAGAGATCCGCCTGCCTCTGCCTCCCGAGTGCTGGGATTAAAGGCGTGCGCCACCACCGCCCGGCGAGAAAGTTTTAATATAAGATTATAATGAATTATTTCTTTATTAGTTAGTTTGCAGTCCTGGGGATGGAAGCCAGGCCCTGTGCATGCTGGGTAAGTACTTCACCACTCTGCTACATTTCCAGTTTTTTTTTCCCCATAATTTTTTTTTTTGAGACAGCGTTTCATGCCAGGAGGCTGCCCTTGAACTTACTGCATAGCTGAGGATGGCTTTGAACTCCTCCTGCTTTAACCTTCCAAGTAACTGCCACAGTTTCTTAAAGGAGGATCAAACTGACCTAAAGCTCTAGTTTCTGTGAGTTACCTTCCTTTCTTCTACCCGAATCTTGAGCCAGGTTCAAGAGTGACTCATTTTCTGCAGATCCTTGGTGGTACTGGAGTCAGGGGCTCTGAGCTAGAAGGGGCCGACATGGATTTGGGTGGAAAAGGAGGCACGGATCCTGTCGCTTCACCCTCTCTTACTTTCTGGCCACCCGACCTGTGTCCTGAATACCGAGTGTTTTGAGTCTCTGTGTTGAAATACAACAACAAGCAAACACACAAGCAACAAAAGCTTTAAGCAGAAAAAAGGAATAGAAATAGTGTCAGACAATAGACTTTCAAGTGGAGGGTCAGAGCCTCAATGGAAAATTCCACCATCCCTCAATTAATCTAAAATTATAGTAACTGTAATAACACACAAATGGGCTCTTTCTTCACGTTTACAGCAACGTGGAGAAGTCACATTGTTTTTTCCCCACAACCCAATCATTTGAACATGAACTTGAGTAGAAACTCTCGCATACAGACTCAAAAACCACATTCCTATAATTTTAGCTCAGTGTGATGTGGAATGTCACCCGTATATACAAACACTTCAGTGGACGGACATAATTCCCTGAATGTGGTATAGCTGTGTTTACACAGATCGTGAGCATGACAGGGTGGGCGTCTAACCGGGGCATCCATGGGAACCCAGACATGTTCAGGCATGGCCAAAGGGACAGGATAGGAGACCACCCAGGGTCTGTTTACGTGAGGGCCTGAGACACACGCATGGGTGAGACAGACAGAATAGACTTCCTTGGAAAGAAGACCATCTGCTTTGGGGACAACAGAGAGATCCATCACCTCCTTCTTGCCCTAGACATACATGTCCAAGAGAAGCAGCAGCTTCTACACAAGCCAGAAAACTGGAAGTACAGTTTAGGCAGCCAGTGAGGGCCCAATTCTTCTACCACACACAGAGTGACACACTTGTCCTCAGGGTCCTTCTTCTGTGACCATGAACTAAGAAGATGGCTATACCTTAACGTCTGTGGGGACCAAGTCAGAGAGCACAAGGAAACTCAGATGGAATTTCTTCTCATTGCTGTCAGGCTGTTACTAAAAGCCTTAAACATCAGGAGTGGATTAGGAACGGCCACTGACTGTCATTGTGACCTGGCCCTGCTCACCTCTCCAAGGCACTTTCTCCTTGATGTTCTTACTTTGTTACCAGGCTCGTGCCCGTTGCAAATGCTTCCCACCCAACAGTGAAGCTGCTTGCGCGTTCTAGGACGTCCTTGTGATGCTACTCAAATGCAGAGGCTTGTATCCACCGAGGTGTGTGCATGGACACCTCATTTAGGCGAGCTTGTCTTCACAGGCAGTGTGAACTGTAGGTCATGTTGTTTCTCAGCTCAGCTTCTCCCCATCCCACAGGCTTCTTAACTCCCCCAGAAGAGAAACTCAGCGTGTAACAGGTAGTCAGTCATACTAGTGGAATTAATAAATGCAATTAATTAATAATTGCAAAGTACTGGTTTACGGATATTTGTCGATGGCCTCCACTGCGTGCTGTGATCTTTGGGAACTGAAGACTTAGTCATCTTTCCATTTACTAAGCTGACAAATGTTTCCGAGTGCCCTGCGTTGGGCAACAGAGATGCCGCAATGACAAAAACACTGGAACCTCAGTCCCTGGGGAATCTGCAGCTAAATAACAAAGAGCGAATTCTCACATAAAATTCACGGGAGGGCTGCACGCTGGAGATGGAGTCGGAAAGCCTTGAGACCATCGGTGAGAATGCTAATTAGCACAGCCAATACGGAAACCAGTCCAGGGGGTGCCCCAGGAACTAAAACTGGATCTACTATATGATACATAACTGAATTATAAACCCAATCTAGGTGCCCATGGCATAGGCACACAATGGGTTTAATTCAGTCGGTGGTTTTCACCTGTCTCTAACTCCAGGTCCAGAGGATCTGATGACCTCTTCTGACCTCTGAAGGCAACAAGCATGCAGGTGGTAAGAGCAGGCACACACACACACACACACACACACACACACACACACACGCACACACTCATACACTTGCACAGTGGGTTCTAGGCCTAGCTTGTGTTTCCCTAGCATAGAGTAACTAACACTTGCCTTATTTGCCCAGTGGAAGTGAGTATATTTAGAAGCTTTGCCTCTGAACTACACATACCACACGTCAGCTACCAGACAGATCTGCCCTTCTGAGGCAGGCCCCTGCCAGGAACCGTACCACATTCTTCTGGGCTAAGGTGCCGTCCTGAGTGACTCTGAAACTTGTGCCAGCTTCCTGGAACTCAGCCTGTATCAGCTGGCTTGTTATCCGTCCACGGTTTCTCCAGGGACGAAGTCCTTGCCATTTGTAAGAGGG
>NC_022032.1:9969459-9972627 GCF_000317375.1 Microtus ochrogaster
TAAAATAAAAAAACGGGGGAAATTAGCAAAGCAAGCAAGCAAACAAACAAAATCAAGGTTAGTAGACTGAAACAAATTAAACATTTCTAAATTAAAAATCTACACGCAACTTAAAGGCATAAATCAACTGATTTTAGTCTTTATTATTAAGGTCACAAAGTTTGACCTGTTTGTGTAACCAAAGCATCAGCTTTCATGAATTCTCCTTTGTTCTTCAAATAAAAAATGTGATTCATACCCGCCCTGTGTCCCACTGAGGCGTCACTCCCCAGCTATTTATTGACTCCCCGTGGCTCATCATTGGCCCTCTTGACCACAGGTCATGCATTCATTCACCAAATATTTGTTGAGAGCCTGCTGTGCTTTAGACAACAAGGTAATATGGACCCCAGCCAAGGAGAGCTTATCACAAATGGGAAACAGCTACCGGCTCCAACGTGACCTGTCTCATCTTCTCTAGTCCGTATAAACAGCAAGATCAAAAAAAAACAAGTCAAACATGTTGTGCTTCCCATCAAAATCAAAAGATGGAGGGCTGGAGTGATGGTTTAGAGGTTAAGGGCACTTACTGAGGACCGGGGCTATCTTCCCAGCACCTACCTTGGGCAGTTAACCTCCTGTAACTCCAGTTCCAGGATTTCCAGTGCCCCCTTCTGGCCCCTATTGGTACCTGCAGGTACATGCTATACATAGACTCATTTAGATATACACATGATTACACATAAATATAACAAATCTCTTAAAAAGAAAGTAATAGGTTGGAATTCTCTCTAGAGCTGCATCCTTTTTCCTATACCAGGCCTTTGCAGGAGGAGACTGTAAAAAGCAAAAGATAACAGAATTTGGTGAGGAGGGAGGGGGGGACGGGAAAAGAAGACTGGAATGTTCCATCACTTTGTTGCAGAGGACCTTGGGCAAATTCCTTGAGCTCTTGAACCTTAGATTCCTCAACCATAAAGAGGGGTGACCATAGCAATTATGTGTCAGTACAAGAGGTAATGTGTACGGTTACACCTGGCTTCCAGTAATCAGCCTAGTGATATTGGTATTTGTGCCCCTGGGTAGTCTCCTCCCACAGTGCCCTCCGGGCTTGGTTGTTTGACTTATTGGGCTAATGAGGTAGAACTGTGACCCAGCAGAGGTTTGATCAGCCCTGGCATGTTGGAACTGACCCTCTTAGGAGCCAGGTGCCATAGAAGGATGTTTGGAGTACATTGTTGACAGAGAGATTTCGTAGTCTTCAGTCATCCCTCCAAGCCTTGGCTATTTCAGGCAGCCTGTCAGAGGCAGGGAACTTCTTGAGCAAGACCAGGCCAGACCATTTTGAGCCTCATCAACATGGCCATTGTTGCCCATTCTTCTATCAACAGTGGTGACAATTCAGACAATCTCTAAGAAATTCCAGATTTTTCCTAGCCTTTTTGTGTTCTGAGCTCTCCCAGACTATCTCTCTAATACCCCATTTAGAACATTCTAGGCCTTTTAAATCTGATAACCCTAAATTCTAGCAATTTCTCACCAATACTCAGTTCCAAAGATAATTCCACATTTTGAGGTATTGTTATAATAACACCTCTTCCTCTTTTTTTTTTCTTTAGTCTCATGATTCTGCAGGCTGGAAAGTCCAAAATCATATCTGGCCAGAGCCTTCTGCTGCTTCCTGTGGAAGCTGGAGGGACAAGTGGGCACACATGAGGCAGAGGAGAGGGGGCAGAACACTCACTACAGTTGAATCATTCCCCGAGAAAGCCATTAGCAGAGTCATGACCTGGACGCTCCCTCTAGGAGCCTCCTCTCGACATTAGTGCTGAGGGATTAGGCTCTAACACGTGGACATTTGCTGGACACCCTAACTCTAGCAGCTTCCTGAGCTGCTTCTGTAAACTCTATCTTTGGTCAACTGTAGGGGCCCAGCAGGGAATTCTGGCTCCTGAATTCAGTGCCCAGAAGGGATCTGCTTGGCAAATCAAACCCTCTACAGCATGAGGCAAAGTGGGGGTGGGCGTAGGCATAGCCCTCATTGTGTGCCTGGCCCTTTCCATAACAACCGGAACCTATGAGAAGAAACTCTCAGTCACATAGGACCTTAAAGATGGTCTCTTCTGCCTTTTCTGTGTCACCCAGCAACCATACTTTGGTAGCCCAGTGGGGTCAGATGACGAGGAAGGCTGGAGGGACCTGCTGTTTTCAGGGTTAGCTGCTGTCAAGGCACCTGGGAGCCTGGGTGCTCCTTGTCTGTGAGGCTCGCACTTCTTCCTGTGATGAGGACTCCCTGGTCGGGAGAGAGCATGTCTACAGCATAAACATTCCTAGAGACAAACCAGGGCAAGAAGAAGAAATGAACTTAGTGTCTTCATGACCCTTCCAGTGGCTCCCCTTCCCCCTGCCTGGGGCCTGGGCCTCTGCAGTGACAGGACTCTTGGTTCTGAGGAGAAGCTCAAACCATTTCCCCCAGGGCTTTCTCGGTCTTCTATTGGTTTGGCTCAATCTCCCCGCTGTGTTCTTAGAGAATCATTTTGTTTCTGTTTATGCTTTTGAGACAAGGTCTAAATATATAGCCTTGGCTGCCAGCTGTCTTCAGATTTACCATTCTGAATGCTAGAATTATAGGAATGTATCACTGTCTCTTATTAAAATTATATGTGTGTGTGTGTGAGTGTGTGTGTGTGAGTGTGTGTGAGTGTGTGTGTGTGTGATGTTTGTGGACTATGAAATTGGAAAGGATATTATGGGAGAGGAGGATGTCTCAAGGGAGATGGGGGATGAGGATGATGGAATGAAAGTGTGAAATAGGTGGAAGAAAGGGGAGGGGGTGGGAGGGGCAGGGGAAGAGAGGGGAATAATGACAAAGAGCAGTGAAACATGGGCGAGAATGTTAGGATGAAACCCATTGCCTTGTACGTGAACCTAGAAGTTAATTTAAAATAATATAGGATAAATAATCGTATCATGTATACTAAATGTTACTGTGTAAATGGTAGATGTGTATCTGGCGTGTTCGTGTGTGCCCACGTGTCTGGACCCAAGCTTGGACAGGGGCCAGACGCCAACATCAAGTGTCTTTCTCTCTCATCTTCTGCATTTTATTTTGAGGCCTGGTTTCTTCACTGAGACCAATCAGCTAATTTTACCTGTCTCTGCCCAGCCAGTGCTGGGGGGTTAAAGGCC
>NC_022032.1:9973020-9974823 GCF_000317375.1 Microtus ochrogaster
AAAATAAATAAATAAATCTTTTAAAAAATTTATTCTTTTTTAAATTTTATGTGTAATGAGTGTTTTGCCTGTATGTGTGTATATCATGTGTGTGCCCGAAGGTGTCTCATCCCCTGGAACTGGAGTTGTAGTAGCTGTAAGCTCTGTATAGGTGCTGAGGACCTCTGCAAGAGCAACCAGTACTCTTGACAGCTGAGCCATCTCTCCAACCCCATGACACTAGTTTTCTTAGGTGCTGGGAACCCGAACTCAGGCCCTCACGCTTACACAGCAAGCACACGACCTACACAGCCGTCATCCCATCCCTGTGGTATTTAAAATTTGTACCTTGTTTCTGGAACGTTCCACTGAATATTTTTAATGTTTTCAGGTCACATGATAGGCTACGGGAACTGAACCCACAGAGGATGATAAGGAGAAGCGGAAAACACAGCTCAGGCTCAGGAAGGAACTGGAGGCTGGGATGGGATCCAAAGCGGCCACCTCTGACTCATCCCTGCTCTCTCTGCACACCTGCCTCGACCTTTGGCCCTTAAAAACCCAAACCCTGGTCGAATCGGCTTTTAAGATGCACGTGGTGGTTCAGGTGAGAATGACTGGTGGCTTCAGCCTCTCTTTCACTTTCCTGAGGGGACTGATCTAGGAGTCTTTCCCCTGTCATCCCCAGCGATGCCAGTCAGCTGGGAGCAATGCAGCAGGGCCAGACACATGAGCTCTCCCTAAAGGGGCAAGGACTTGAGATGAGAGAGCGGTTCTTAGAATGGAAAGACGGGGAGCTAGGGAGATGCTCAGTAGTAAATAGATCACACAGCTATGCGGACCTGAATTTGAATCCCCAGCATCCACACAGTAGCGGAGTCTAGAAGCAACACACCTCTAACCCCAGCGCTGGGAGCCGATAGCCAGTGGTTCTCAACCTTCCTAACGCGGCAACCCTTTAACACAGTTCTCAACCTTCCTAACGCGGCGACCCTTTAACACAGTTCCTCATGTTGTGGTGACCCCCCTGCCACCATGACATGATTTTCATTGCTACTTCACAGCTGTAATTATGTTAGTGATGAATCATAATTTAAATATCTGATATGCAGGATATCTGACATCCAGCCCCCCAGAGGGGTTGCGGCTCACAGACTGGAAAGGACTGGCATAGACCAACCGATCCTCAGAGCTCACCAACCGGTGAGGTGAGCTCCAGCTTTAGAGAGAGACTCTGTCTCCAAAGACCAGGCAAAGGACAACAGAGGAAGACACATGATCTTTGGCCTCTGTGTGCGCACGCCTGGGTGAGTGTACCTGTGCAAGAGAGAAAAACAGATGAACAAACAAACAAGCGACCAACAAGTAACCAAAACATCTACCCAGCAAAGCAAACTAATTCTTCACATTGGAAATATAGATCCGGCATAACCCGACTCCTCATTTTCTCCCATTTCCTGCCCGCCTCCCTCCCCAGGATCACTCTCCCTACTGAAAGCGTTTGACCCTCCAGGATGGACAGGCCTCTGCACAGACTGTTCGCACTCTGGAATGTTCTTCCTCTTTTTCCACCTGACTGGCTTCTAACCATGCTTCAGAGAGTCAACTCAAATGTCACATTCTCACGTGGAGAAAATAACCTCGAGTCCAAGTTTTATCTTACTGGGAATTAATCACCTTAATTGTCATGGTGATACGCGTCACCCGAGAGGCAGAGGCAGGGGCGTACGGCTCGTTAGTAAAGTGATGTACAAGGTAAATTGCTGTGGGGCGTTCCATTCACCCCAAGTTCCTATGACCTGGAATTTCTAAGCTGTGGGGGAC
>NC_022032.1:9975115-9976251 GCF_000317375.1 Microtus ochrogaster
CACAACCTAACAAATGACTACATTTCCCAGACTTCCTTGTGGTTAGATAAGGCCAAACACACGACTAGGGCCCTGCCCTAGAATGTGGATATAAGAGATAAGCATGACATCTGTGCTCATTGCTGAAAAGGAAATAGTTTTGTTGTCTGCTTTTTCTCTTCCTCTTTTTCTGGACTGGATGTAGAAATGATCGTGACCCAGCTTTGACCACACAGCTAAGGACAACATCCTAGGAACTGTGATGCAACAAGATGGGAGGGAACCGCGTCCCTAGATGACCCAAAGGAGCTTAGCGGCGCCAGCAGCCTGGACCACTCAGCTCTGCTCTCTTGCTTGAGAAAAACATCAGCTGTATCTTCTTTACGCCAATAGCGATGGAACCAGGGCTCTCCTCTAGTGACTTAGCCTTCTCTAGGCCACGCGGCAGGCGGTTCTCTAGGGCAGAGATGAAATCATGGCTCCCTTTCTATCTCCGTACTTCCAAACTTATAAATAATTCCAAAATTATAAATAATAAGTGTTTGATGAATTGTTAAGCACGGCTGCTGAATTGGAAGGAAGCGAGGCTGTAGGAAGTGAGCGGTGGAGGAGCTAGAGTGTGGTGTTAGAGGCAGCGTCCTTAGGTGGGATGGCTGAGGTTTGAGCCCAGTGTTGTAAAAAATGAAGGGAGAGGAGGAAGGAAGGAAGGAGAGGAGAAAGGAAAGGAAGGAAGGAAGGAAGGAAGGAAGGAAGGAAGGAAGGAAGGAAGGAAGGAAGGAAGGAGAGGAGGAAGGAATATATTAGAACAACTCTGAACAGCCTGTGAAGCATTGGCGAAGGTGGACTTCCATTGTACCCATTTAGGGTCCATAGAACTTGTTTCTTCCTTTTTCCTTTCCTTTCCTTTCCTTTCCTTTCCTTTCCTTTCCTTTCCTTTCCTTTCCTTTCCTTTCCTTTCCTTTCCTTTCCTTTCTTTTCTTTTCAGGGGAAAAAATCATGTTAGTTGGTTGACACCTGCTGGTCATTTCGAATTCTGCAACTTGAATCAGTCAAACTGTTCAGGAAGAATGTCTTCACTTTCCAGAGATCGCAAAAGCAGCTGTTAATAATTCTAGGCCACACATGAGGAGCGAGAAACCAACAACAACAACAACAAC
>NC_022032.1:9977276-9979926 GCF_000317375.1 Microtus ochrogaster
TGTAAGACTGTTTGGGGGCAGGAGAGATGCTTGCCACCAAGCCTGATCATCTGAGGCCTGTCCCTGGAACCCACGCGACTCAGTTAGGAGAGAACTGACCTCCACAACCATGCAGTGCACATGTGTGCACACACAATTAGGTAAGGAAAGCATCATGAAAACTATGCCTCTTTCTCCTGTGCCAAGTATATCTGAATTTAGTGTTTTTCTTAGTCCACTCTACATTTTCATAAGGCAATGCAAACCCCTAATAAAACATAAGATTAAATGTTAGAATTGTAATGGTCTGCTCTGTCCCTTTAAGAGACAAGCTACGCCCACTCCCTTTACCCAGGCAAGCTGATCTTCAGCTTCCAGACTAAGTCCCTTCCTTTCCTATCTCCCTCTCTTGAGGAGGCAGCTTCTGTCTCTCCCCACTCTGCCCTCCCTCCCAGCCCCATCCTCTCTGTTTCTCTCTCTGCTCCTCTCCCCCTTTCTCTCCATAACCTGCTAAATAAATATCCAACCTCATTCTGCATGGTGTGCCTATCCATGTCTGTGTCTCTCACCTACTACATGGCTCCACAGCTGCCTTCGGAGACCTGTGGCGTGGTCTCATGGCGTGCCCATCTATCTGTCTCTCCTCGTGACCTGCTGCAGCCACTCTGGGAACTGCACCATCCCTTCATGGGACTGGCTGGTCTCAGGACCCGCTGCCCACTGCACCCCTCAGGAAGCTGCAGTATTTTACTTAATCCCATTACATTGTTATAAGAATGATGCTGGGCAATGGTGGATCCCTGTGAGTTCAAGACCAGCCTGGCCTACAGAGTGTATTCTAGAACAGGCAGAGAGACTCTGTCTCAGAAAAAAAAAAAAGTTAGAATGAGTTATCCAGGTGAGAAGAAGAAAGCGGTGGTGGAATGAAGGAAGCTCTGGAAGAGTTTTGTGTCAGCTTGACACAAGCTAGAGTCACCTGAGAGCAGGGAACCATAATTAAGAGAATGCTTCGGAAGATGGGCTGTAGGCAAGCCTTAGGTCATTTTCTTAATTAGAGATTGATGGGGGAGGGCCCAGCCTGTGGTGAGGGGTGTTATCCTTGGGCTAGTGGACCCGAATTCTATAAGAAAGCTGGCTGAGCAAGCCAGTAAGCAACACCCCTCCATGGCCTCTGCATCAGCTTTTGCCTCCAGGTCCCTGCTCTGTTTGATTTCCTGTCCTGACTTCCTTCAGTGATGAACAGTGATGTGGAGGTGTAAGCTAAATAAACTCTTTCCTCCACAACTGGCTTTTTGGTCACGGTGTTTCATCACAGAAATAGAAGCTCTAACTAGGACAGTGGGGCCTGGTTATTTATTTATTTATTTATTTGATTGATTGATTGATTTAGATACGGGTTTCAAGAGGTAGCTCAGGCTAGACTTGAACCATGTAGCCCAGGGCTCATAAGGCTGAGGCAGGAGATGGTAGCTTTGAAGACAGGCTGGGCTACATAGTTCAAGTCTAGCCTGAGCTATTGAAAAGGGTTCATGCCTGGAGATGGAGGGCTTGTAACAACCTTGTAGAGTTTTACTAAGGGTGAATGCTGGTAGATGGGCTCACCTCAATCCAGCTATTGGGGCTTCCTCTCTCTTTGCACACCGAATACCTGACATTTTCTGTTTATTTGGCTCTGGCACCTGGAGAAGGAAGCAGAAGCTGCTGTTGTCAACTACCCATGATGCCGGGCTTCTAGATGTGGGAAGCAATGATGCCCAGAGAGGAGAGGAAGGGGTGTGTATGAAAGCAATCAGGACAAGGAAGTGCCAAGGTCAGAGCAAGTGAACCTATATCCTCAGACCCCACCACGTTCCTAGGATGTGCACCTGCCCTCATGTAGAGACTGTCACAAGGGAACATGAACAGGAGTTCCCTATCAGTACAGCTGTACAGATGCCAAGTATCTTCTGAGCATTATAATGCCATCGTGGTCACACCACGTCCTTGTTCTTAGGAGCCCATGACCTCAAAGTATTTAGGGATGAAGTGTCTCTTGGCATCTGCAAGTTTCAAGTGGCTCAGTAAAAAGGGATACCAAAAGAATAGAAGCCAAAGTTGTGGCAGAAGGTGAATAATTTCTAGATATAATCAGGGAACTTCTTGTGTTCATGGAACTCTCCTTAAATTCTTCTTTGAGGGCTGGAGAGATGGCTCAAGAGGTTAAGAGCCCTGGCTGCTTTTCCAGAGGTGCTGAGTTCAATTCCCGGCACCCACATGGTGGCTCACAACCATCTGTAATGAGATCTGGTGCTCTCTGTGGAGGTGCCTTCCTGCCGACGGCCAGCATCATCTGCCAGCCACGCAAATGAGCCATTTTGGGAGCAGACCCTCCATTCCTGGTAGATGCGTCCCATATAGCCTCCCGAGAGGGCTCAAATCAGAATCATCCTGCTAACCCAGTCCTCATGAGTCTTGTGCCCAGAGAAACCCAGATTCCTAGGAATACTGCTGTGTGAGGCTGGAAGTCTTGAGGCTATGGTATTAGATTAGTGACGTCAGACGACACTGAAGATGCCATCCTGCAGGTGCCATCTGCCTTTGTATGGTGAGCCACAGATGCTTCTCTCTGCTGACAACTTCACTTCAAATTTACGGAAGCCCAAGGAAAGTCTGAGAAATGGTTCCTTTTGCT
>NC_022032.1:9980851-9983721 GCF_000317375.1 Microtus ochrogaster
ATCCTCCTTTAAAGGAGCTTTTATAGCAATGTGTTTATCATAAAAGAAATACATCCTCACTTCAGAAAAATTGAAAAGTACACAGCAGTAATTGTGAAAGTTGGGTATGGTGTGCGTCCAGAGGAAAATTCATTACAAATGACTTGCAAGGGAATAAAACCATGATGTCATTCATCCTGTCACAGCCAAAGTTTTGGAACCAGTGTCTACTCAACACAGAGATTTTGTGTATTAAAGGCATATCCTGGTGAGCAACAACTCAGAAACAGCATGGACCCGCCTGAAAGGGAAGGAAGTGATCCTCGTGACCCTCTGGCCAACCAGAAGAAATGGCCTTCAGGAGGTGGGCCGAGCAGGGAACCGATATCAAACACCTGTAGCTGGTCTTAGCGTGGGCGGTAGCATTCCAGCCAGCAGACTTTTTCCTTTTTCCTTTTTCCCTTTTCCCAGGGCTCGGCTTGAACAGGAGTCATCTGAGGCCGCAGCCCACTGCATTTAATTTCCCAGGGATGTTGTAATAAAACAGCACAAGCTGGGTGGCTTAAAACAACAGAAACTCCCCAGCTCACAGTTCTGAGCCTGGATATGGAAAAGGAACGTCGGCAGGCCGGTTGCTTTGTAGGGTTCAGAGGGGAACTCTGTTCCCTGCTCGTTCCTGGTGCTGGGGGAGGTCGGCAGTCCCTGTGTCCTGCGTCCTGTAGATCTAAAGTTTCAGTCCCTGCTTCTACCTTCACACTGGGTTCTGTGCGTGTCTCTGCGCCTTCGCAGGGTGTGAGTCAGCTCTGTAACTGTAAACAAAATAAAAAAAAAACAGAAACAAAAAAACATTTGCTTTGGAATAATCTTTGTACACTTTAAATATGTATCACTCTCATTGGTTAATAACTGACTGGCCTACATCTGGCCGGGAAGAGATTGGGCAGGAGAGCCAGAATAGGAGGATGCTGGGAAGAAGAAGGGGTGGAGTCTCAGGAGTCTCGAGAGGAAGAGGAAGCAGGAGATAAACATACTGTACTAAGATAAGGTACCAAGCCACATGGTAGAACAGAAACAGAAATATAGATTAATTTAAGTTATAAGAGCTAGTAAGTAACAAGCCTAAGCTTTTGGCTGAGCATTTATAATTAATATTAAATCTCTGTGTTGTTATTTGGGAGTGGCTGGCAGGATAGAGCTGACTGGCCATCCCAATGCAAAACTCCCCTTACAAACAATCTATGATAAACAATTTATAAGTGGGAGAGGCTTATTTGGGGTCATAGTTCTGAAAGAGTCCATCCATGGTTGATTGGTTCCATTGCTTTTTGTATTTGTGCTGAGTAAGGACTTCTTGACTTGGGTACATAGTAGAGCAAAATAATTTGTCTTATGGCTAGGACTCAAAAAAGTCAGGGACAAGGTCCTATTGTTCCTCTTCACAACTATGACACCCGTGACTAGGAGGCCCCCTGCCTTTGGGGGATACTGTAGAACAGCAAATAAACTTGTCATAAAGATATCAGCCACTGGGTTTAGGGTTCACCCTGATGCAGTCTGATTTCATTTTGCCAAATTACATCCACGGAGACCCTGTTTTGGAAGAAGGTCACATTAGTCCAAGGGCCTTCCACAGGAGTGAGGTTCCAGGAGGACATGTTTGCAGAAAACACAACTCAACCTGCTTCAACATTCAGAGATTCCTGGTTTTGGCCAACTGTCATGCCAGTACCTAGGTCAGTCCTACTGGGTGATAAGTGTCTTTATCATGAGGAACAGAGACAAGAAAACCTTTTAAACTCAAACTCTGGGATTACATTTGATGAAACAAGTTTCGTGGTGACCGCAGAGGTCATTGCTGAAGATTCCGCCGACTTCCCTGTTGGACTTCCCTGTTGCCCAGAGAAAGCAGGAGTGCTTCTCTGCAGAAGGAAGCATTCTAAAATGTAGATAATTAGAACAAAACTCTCAGAAACATAGGCGTGGCTCACAGTTTATTTTGGCAAGAAAACAGTGCAATGAACAATAGTCAATTTATTAAATGGCCTTTAGGAAGAATTTTTAAAAGCACCAGAAAGGGCATATGTTGTAACTTTAGACAAATGGATGAATAACCGGAAAAAAAAGCCAAGATGGAAAGTGTGTTTGCAACACAAGCTCAGATAGTCCCTGGAAACGAGGCCTGTGGGGTGGGGAAGGAAGCAGAGAACCTGTCACCTCTGGTTCTACATTCTTCTAGATTCCCTGCATTTTTTTCCCTCACACTGACCATGTCATGCTTTTAAGAAATAAACTTTTAGGGGTTGGAGAAATGGCTCAGAGGTTAAGAGCATTGGCTGCTCTTCCAGAGGTCCTGAGTTCAATTCCCAGCATCCACAGGGTGGCTCACATCCATCTATAATGAGATCTGGTGCCCTCTTCTGGTGTGCAGACATACGCCCAGACAGAGCACTGTATACATAATAAATAAATAAATCTTAAAAGAAACAAATTTTTACAATTGGTTTACAGAAATGCTGCAATAATTTAGAGAGCTTCTAAACCTAATATCCCATTTGCACGAGTGCAAAAATCTGTGTTTAGCACAACTAATGAACCAATTCCGGCTTACTAGTATTGACATATGTGCACACGTTCATAGTGGGATTGGAATTTTGTTTACTCGTTGAATGTATATTTTTCTTTGCAGTGCTGGGGATGGAGTCCAGGGCCTCATACACACGAGGCAGATGTATCCCAAGTCCTTGTTTTTTTGAGACTGGGTCTTAGCGTGTAGCCCAGGCCGGTCTTAGATTTACAGTCCTGCCTCTGCTTCCTGAGTGTTGGGGCTACAGACGTGTACACTCTGCCCTGCTTCTTGCGAGGATTTTCCAAACTTCATCTAATGTTTCCCA
>NC_022032.1:9983857-9993483 GCF_000317375.1 Microtus ochrogaster
CCACCATCACCCGGCCTCAGATTTGGTTTTTAGCACTGATTGCATAGCTTGCTTAGTGAGCGCACCCTCTAAGGCATTTTCTCAGATTTCCCTTGGTTTTCATGCCCTTGATGGATGTTTTGAATTTTGGCCTTTGGTTTTTCAAGACAGGGTTTCTCTGTGTAGCTCTGGCCGTCCTGGAACTTGCTTTGTAGACCAGGCTAGACTCAGAACTCAGAGATCCACCTGCCTCTACCTCCTGAGCTCTGGATTAAAAGGCCTGAGACACCACCACTCCGCTGACCTTGATGGCTTTGTTAACGTTGGTTAGACATTGTAGAGTAAGCCTCCGTTTAAGTTTGCCTGATGTTTTTCTCAGAAATAGACTGGAACTTCAAATTTTGGGGTGAAAATTACTCTAGAGAAGTTTTTCATCTCCTCATATCAAAGGCTGCATTTCTCTTTGTGATGAATGAAATAATTTGACAAATGAAATAAATTCTTAAATATGTACCATACCATCAGTGTTTGTCTCTAGAGAATTGAGTGTTTTTTGATAACTTTACCTATAGATTCCTATGCAAAACAAATTATTTTATAGTTAGAATTTTTTTTTTTCCGAGACAGGGTTTCTCTGTGGTTTTGGAGCCTTTCCTGGAACTAGCACTTGTAGACCAGGCTGGTCTCGAACTCACAGAGATCCGCCTGCCTCTGCCTCCCGAGTGCTGGGATTAAAGGCGTGCGCCACCATCACCCGGCAGTTAGAATTTTTTTTAAGTGACGAATTTTAAGAGGAAGCACATTGTCGTTTTCTGAAAAGAGAGTCATTACTAGAGAATAGGGGTTCTAGAGCACCACGGTACGGGCCCGCTTTACCAGCGAGTGTCAGCGAAGTTACTGGCCGTTTCCGCCGACAGTCCAGCATAGAGAGGACGCGATGGTCAGGATGGAAAGCTTCTCTATCCTGCCTATGTTCAGGCTCATCATCGTCATCATCACCATCACCATTTTAATATTCCTGTAAATACCACAAGGAAGGCTGCAATTGGGCATAGCTGCGGGGACAGGGGAGAGAAGGGATCTCGACCTCCATCCAGCCTGGCGCAGGAAGGGAAAGTGTCAGATTGATGGGGAACACACCAGGGCCTGGCTCCGTGCTCGGGCAGTCAAGATTACGAATGGCAGTACAGTAAGTAAGAGCAACAAAAGAGTGCGGGCCGGGGCTGGGGAGACAGCTCTAATGAGAACACGGAGATACATTCCAGGAGAAAAGGGTAACCCAAAAATGTAAGCAAGCCTGGAGCCGAGATTAGCTAACGCCAAATAAGTCATGCAAGGCTCCGAGCGTGCAGGCGGCTGCTAGGAGCCCAGGGCATCTTGGCGCTGGCGATCTGGCATTGCAAAACCATTGTGTAAATACTGACTTTTTTAGGGAAGACTCGGAGGGTCTCTTCCCCCCTCCCGCCCCCACTGGAGGTGGGGATTAAGGAGAGCTTATTGATTTTTTTTTTTTAAAGCAGGCTATTTATAATCAGGTCTTATTTTAGATCTAATAAGTCTCCAAAGTCAGTCTCTGGGGAAAGTGTTTCTAATTGCTCTGGAAGATGTTACATTGAAACTAAGCTTGTAGGTTCCGGAAAAACTCAAGGCCCTGGTGTGCCAAAGCAAGAGCCAGTGTGTTTGTCATCTCCTCGGGTTTCTTTTTTCTTTTTTGTCCATACAATAGAGTAAGATAACTTCCAGAGAAAGCAGATGTTTAGTTACCACTGACAAACTTCTACTCAACCTTCTAGATTCAAGGGTTCAGTGATGTCTTCTCTAAGTCTTCCAGTTGTCGCAGTAGCTTCTACTAGGCCACCTGCTGATCCTTTCAGCTATGGCAGTCACTGGATCATTAAGCCATGGGTGTCCCTGCTCAGCAAGTCCCGGTGTAACGTTTGCCTATTTCACATCCTTCCTCTGTCATAGTAGTTCAGCTTGGGAAAAGCCTCCCATGTTTCTGGCTAGCCCAGGCATAAATGCAGAAGGCCAGAGACCGGAGTATACACACATGGAACCGGGCACTAGGCATCAAAGCTCAGGGAGCTGTGGAATGTGGAGGTCTGGGTGTCCCCAATCCAGATCACCTTTTGTCTGGTTTATCTCTAAGAAAGGTCTGCACTCCCCAGAGGGCTCAAAGGGACCATGTGTCTTCCTAGAGACAAAGAGGAACACCAGGGAAAGGGAGGATGGACTGAGGTGGTCCCCCAGGAAGAAGAACAGTTAGTTCTGCAGGGAAGGAACAAAGGCAACAAACACGAAGCATTCGCCAAGACTTTGGCGAATGCTGGGATCAGGCCACCTGCCAGCTTTGTGTCCTTTGGCAAATGGTCTGAACTCTTTGAGCCTTAATCTCATTTGTAAGACTCCAATGCTCGACCTCATCCTGTCTTAATCAGTGAGTAGAAATTGTATGTATCTATGAACAAAGTGCTAATTCTGATATGCACACACATACTTGGCGAAATAATGATGCCAAGCTGATTAGCACACAAACGAATGAGCTTTTTCTTTTTTTAAAATGTGTGGTGAGCACACTTAAATCTACTCTTAGCGGTTTTCAAAGTATAGCTGGCAGTTCTTATTAGTGGGTTCTACATCTATAGACTCGGCCAGCAGCGGATCAAAAGTATTTGGGAAATAAGTTGTGTCTGGACTTAAAGCCAGAAGCTCTCCTGTCGGTTCCCCTCTATGATATAGGATGACGACGACTTGCACAGATTTCCACATTATGTTGGTTATTTGGTATGAGTAACCTATGGTGCCTGAAGGAATGCAGGACAATATGAGCAGGTTCTATGCAGTTATTACACAACAGTCTTGAGCATCTTCTTTGGTGGTCCTGGATATCCTTCCCTGCCTGTGGCTTATTATCTATGTGACGACATTTATACCACTACCAAGTCTTCATCCATTTCACGGGTCTTCATCCATTTCACGGGCATAAGAATCAGCTCCTTTCCCATTTCTCAGGCTTGGTCAGAGGAACCAGTGTGTCAGTGCTCGTGAAGTGTTTTAGAGATGGTGACATGCCATGCAAATGCATATGTAGAAATATCTGCAGCCCAACTGCATGCATCCTATGTTCTATGTAGCAACACCGTCCAGCACTGACCAACACTGACGGCTGAGCATCCGGCCCATTTGGATTCAGTAGGATGCGGGGTGTGCACCTATGTTCCTGACCTCACCTCCTCCAACAACCTGCAGGTTCTTAAACCAGTGCTCAGGAAGGAAGTAATTAAGTCTTTCTCCTGGGGGCTTTAGGGAGCCTTGGCCCCCTAACTGGCTCCTGCAATATCCATCCCCCCACCTTGATCCCAGCTACCAGTTGTAGAGGGTGGGACAGGAATTCTAGAGCTTGGAGGAAAGCCCAGGACTTCGTCATTACACATAAAATGTCTGTGTTTTTTAAATTAACATAACATTATTTGTAAATTATTGTTTTAATTTAAGATACATTTTTAATCGACTTACAGTAATTGCATATGTTTATGTGGTACACTGGGACTTTTAAATACACAGATAAAATATACAGCAGCACATTATTTTTTTTTTAAAAAAGATGTTAGAACAGTCAAAATTCTCTGTAGGAGCTATTTTGAAATACTCAGTTGGTTGTTGGCCATGGTTTCCATTAACCCTTGCATGTAGCTGTGTACCTGGTCCAAGTGGTTATTGCTGTCCATCCTGCTTTTGCTGGTCCTCCCTCCCAGGGCCTGGATTCTAGACACATCCTCTAAGAGCCAGAGCCACACACTGCAGACCCCTTGTTGCCTGGATTTCTCGTGCTGGTTGCCCGAGCCGGGTGGGAACTTATTGCTGTGTAGCTTTGAGAGCTGACCCTCCCTGCTAGTGAGCAGGCATCTTCCATCTCTTGCTCACACTGGAGGCTGAGCCCAGATGCCTGCTCGTGCCTGCCCTGTTTTGCCAGAGTAGCACCCTTGCTTGTGTGGCGGGGTAGGGTTTGTTTTCTACTCTGTTAGCTGATTGGTTTGGTGGAGGTGTTTTGTTTTGTTTTTACAGTGCTTGGGATCAAACCCAGGGTCTTGAACTCACTAGGCAGACACTGTGGCACTGACACAGATCCCCAATCCCGGTCTGGCTGCGCCCCCAGATGGGGTTTCTCTGTGTATGTACTTCCTACACTTGAAAGACAGAGGCAGATGGAGCTCTACGTTGGAGGCCAGCCTGGTCTACAGAGCAAGTTCCAGGACGGCCAGGAATACAGAGAGAGAGAGAGAGAAAAAAAGTCTCTACTTAATGCGCTGAGAATTCTTCCATAATCTCTCTTCGGCTTCTCAAACCCACCAATTAATAGCATTCTGTTCTACTGACTCTTTGTCATCATTTCACATCTCTGAAGACCTTCAGAGCAGAAGGAATGGTTATATTAATAAACAGCAACTACATAGGCCACATCCTATGCACCCAGCACTCTGCTCCCAGGTGTCCCGTGCTGTGGGCTTCTGCTGTCCCCTGTGGTTTACACTGTCCATCCCGATGGCCCACTCCAAAAGCACACTCAGGCAGACAGCAGGAGGACTTGGGGCATAGCTAGCCGTGGCAGCGTTTATAGCACTGGTGAATTTTCTTTTTTTAATGAAAATAAATAAGTCCTCCCCTCTTCCTTTCTGTTTTCGCCCCATCTCCCCATGCCAGGCCCCCACGGTGGGATTCCTGTCACCTCAGTCATAGGGCTTGCACAGAAAGAATTGCCCCAGGAAAGCTGACTCTAAGTTTCCAGACATCGTTTCAATAAACGTCGGTCGCATTCAATTCTGGTTTATGTGGTGTCTGAGGTAGTGAGAGGGGGTTTTAAAGCGTAATGAAACTGCAGAGCAAATGCCTGTGCCGGCTACACTTTAGACGTGCAGCTCACCCCCTTGATCAATAGGGCACACTAGGGGACGCAGTTGTAAAAACAGTCACCCAGTGTTCTCCTGGAGGTCAAGTTCACCTGCCGTGGGTGGTACAGATAGAGAACTCTGCCCTGGAGGAATGGGCTGCTGCTTCTGGTCTGAATTATAAAGGGTAAGTGGGCTTGGGCAGGCAAAATCAAGGGTTTCCAGGCTGAGGAAACAAAACTGGTGAGGGTCTGGGGAGGGTGTGTTGGGGAAAGGGCTGTTAGGTTTGCAGGCAGCCTCGCATTTGGGGAGAGTGAGCCAAGAGGAGAAGGAGCGCAGATTGCCCACAATGCTTCGCGGCACCCCACGACAGATTGAGCTTTACCAACCCGCAGCTGGGTGTGGTCAGGTGTGTTTAGGCATGCTACGTTTATTGTTATTTTTTTTTCAGAGATAGAATTTTTTTTGTGTATCCTTGGCTGTCCCGGATCTCACTCTGTAGACCAGGCTGGCCTCCAACTCAGAAACTCACCTGCCTCTGCCTCTGGCGCTGGGAATAAAGGGGTTTGTACCGTAGAAGGGGGATTATACTGCGGCAGGCGCCAGATGTAGCCGATTACAATAAAGTAGTCCCACACTAGCTCAGGGTGGAGTATAATAAAGATTTCTTTATTTAGGGGTAGACTCCCAGGTCAACAGTCCTCGGAAAACAGGAACGGAGCCCAGCAGCCAAGAGAGGGTGCACACACTTCTACATCTGTTTTTATAGTACCCAAAGTGGTCCAGCATCCCAAAGGCCTTGGCTGAAGGAGTTCCCACAGCACCATACAGACAGCAGAAAATAGCATGGTTGTTTTAGTTGCTTTTTGTATGGAGAAGAGATTAGTTGACTAGTTAAGCACACTTTGGGGTGTGTCTGTGGAGTGTGGCTAAGAGAGAAACCTGCTTAGTTCAGGGTGGCAGCATCTGATGGGCTGGGGCAAGGGTAGGAAGGGGTGCCCACAGTCAAGGGTATACTCGCTCTCAGGTTCTTGGCCAGTGTGAGCTCAGCAGCTTCCACCATAGGTCTCTGCTGCCAAGATAGCCCAATTCATCTCAGACCCAAAGTCCAGCTCCCCATGGACTGAAGCCTCAGAAACCGTGAGCCAAAACAAGCCCTTTCTCCCTTAGGCTGTTCTTCAGGTATCTTGTCTCAGCAGCAACAGCAAAAGAAGTGATGAAAACGGAGGATAATTAAGAGGAGAAAGAGGACATCTTCAAGTGAGATTTCGGATGCAGGGGGCTGCTGGGAGGGTACCAGACGAGAGGAGGAAGTGAGCAATAAGTTTGCTAGTGTTGGCCTATCATACAGGGCTCTGGTCTACCTGAAAGACAGTCATGCTTTCAGAAACTGCCTTCGAGTATCATATTAGACTAGTAAGAAGATGCAGTTGCCTGAAGATTTGGCAGAAGACAAACGGAAGAGTGATGGGTAGTGTACTAAAAAAAACAAAAACAAAAACAAAAAACAGGCCTCAGTGCTGAGGTTGAGAGTCCTGCTGGATTTTTCTTTCTTTGTTTTGTTTTGAGACAGGGTATCTCTGTGTAGACCAGGCTGTCCTTGAACTCAGAGACCTGCCTGTCTCTGCCTCCCTCGTGCTGAAATTGAAGGCATCTGACACCCGCCCCTGCCCCAGCCCTACCAGGTTTTTCTAAGGTCTGCAATAATACCATTGATGACAACCACTGTCTGCTGTGGAGATTGGGACTCACACTCTAGACACCCCTGGACTGGGCATGTCTAGGACATTCAAATGCAACAACAGGCTGTGTGGATTCTAAGCAGGACATGGAGGCTAACTATTGGGAAGACACGTAGACAGCCGGAAGTCAGGAAACAGCCAGGCAGGAGATCTGAACTACAAAAAATTAGCCTGCTGGAGCATGTGAAGCCAGAGGCAGAGGTAAAAATCCCCAGTACAGCCGGGTGGTGGTGGTGTACGCCTTTAATTCCAGCGTCAGCACTTGGGAGGCAGAAGCACAGGTGGATCTCTGTGAGTTCAAGGCCAGCCTGGTCTACAAGAGCTAGTTCCCAAGAGCTAGTTCCAGGACAGGCTCCAAGGCTACAAACAAACAAAACCAAAAACAAACATACAAACAAATCCCCAGGACCGCAAGCCAAGGAACACAAACACTTAGGGAGCTGCCGAGGAGGGGAAGTGGTGGGATTTGAGGTAGGAAGTGAAGGAGAGAGTTGAGCAGAAGTTGGTGGAAGCTGCTGTGTGATTGGTCAGGTTGAGGAAAGCTGCTGTGTGATTGGTCAGGCTGAGGAAAGCCGCTGTGTGATTGGTCAGGTTGAGGAAAGCTGCTGTGTGATTGGTCAGGCTGAGGAAAGCCGCTGTGTGATTGGTCAGGCTGAGGAAAGCGGCAAGGAAAATCCAGTGAAACAGCTACATGAGAGCAATGGGGACAGGCAGGGCAGGAGGGAGTGTGTTAACATGGGGGCGCTGGGGCATGTCGCACATGGCTTGGTTACCTCTGGGACCATTCTACCTCCATGTATCAACCTTAAAACATTCAGACTCATCCGGGCAGTCGTGGTGCACACCTTTAATCCCAGCACTCAGGAGGCAGAGGCGGGTGGATTTCTGTGAGTTCAAGGCCAGCTCTGATCTATAGATCAGACTCCAAAGTTACACAGACAAACCCTGCCTCAAAACAAACAAACAAACAAACAGAACATCCAGACTCCATTTGGCTGACTATTGGTTCATACTCCAAGGCTCTATGGAGGCCATAGTCTTGACCTCTAGGGTCCTATGCCTTGTGGGTAAGAAGGTAAATCAAGCAGAATGCGCTAGCCCTCTCTCCTCATCTGGACCAATGAGCCAACACCTCTCTTTGCTGCATTGGGCGGAGAAATATTTCTGTGTGTAGGTTTTTCTGAGCATCGATCGCTTCGCTTTGATCTCACAGTAGAGACATTCCCAGGGAGTAGGGTGGAGGGGAGAAGTCTTATGAAGAATCTGCTGCTCCTTCACTGAAAGATTGGGTGCAGGGCTGACTAATTAAGGTCATGACCTTAGGAGCAAAGCCCTTGTCTTGAGATCAGAAGAATCCAGAATGTTGTCAGCCACTTAAGATCTTGCTGCCCTCGTGGCTAAGCATGTCTAAAAACTACCACGTGCGAGCTGAATATTTGGCTTCATTAGAGAAATGAGCAATCGTGTGGAACAGGGTTAAGACCACAGAAAAGCCCACATCGAGCCTACAGAGCTCACCCTCATCACTTTTAGTTGCTTGATGTGAGGTGACTTCAAAACTCAACAATGTCCAGAGTACAGAGAACAGCTTTTTCCATGACGGTAGCAGCTGAGAAAGGGTGACCACACAAGCTCAAAACACTGGTAACTTCTACCCCCCCGCCATCCCGTTTTCCAATGCTGCAGCTCATACATGCCCCTCAAAGCCCATCTTTGAGGAGACAGGCTTAAGACACGTTCTCCTATCTCCAGTCTTGGGCGCCCAATGGACACATTCTCTTTTGCCACACCTGTTCTCATCATTGACATAGACGAAGCAGGCAAAATGGGCCGGGTTTGGCAGCAGGATCACCAAGGGTTCGTTTGCCGATGGTGACATCACCTGCAGAAACATGTCTATTACAGTTCCAGCTCACGTGAGTACAAGCAGCTTTGACCACATCTATAATTTTTTTCATGACTCACTGAAAATTTTTTTTGTAATTGTGCATGTGTGTGTGGTCCATATTTGTTGATATACAGTGTCTCCATGGAGACATTGTCTCTCACTTGCACCTGGAGCTTGATGGCTTAGCTGCCGGCTTCCTCCCGAGTGCTGGGATTCTAGGTGAATCACCACATCCCCTGGCATTTCCATGGGTGCTGGAGAATCGGAACTCCGGTCCTAATGCTGCCCAGCAAGCCCTGTGCCCACTGAGCCATCTCCTCAGAAGATGTTGAATGTTGGAATATGGGAATGAGGAAGGGGGTTGGAGGGTTTCACCGTGATGGCATGGATCTACAAATAAATCATTTTCTCCCCTTTTGTATTTATCATGATCACCTTGTAACTAATAATTAGTGTTTTAATCTAAGTTTTATTGCATGTTCAAACATGCTTGTTACTCTCATTATATTTCCCATTTAGATTATGCACCTTTTCCTTTTTAACTAAATAATTGGTTTCTTTCTCTGACTGATAGTCTAGTCTGAGTATTTTATTATATGTATTTGTGGGTGCGCTTGCGTGTATGTGTGCAGAGGCAGGTGAATCTCTGTGAGTTCAAAGCCAGCCTAATCCACATATCGAGTTCCAGGACAGCCAATGCTACATTTATTTCTCTGGCTGATACTATAATCTAAGTGTTTTATTATATGTATTTGTTTATGTGTGCTTGTGTGTGTGTGTGTGTGTGTGTGTGTGTGTGTGTGCGCGCGCGCGCAGAGGCAGTGAACCTCTGTGAGTTCAAGGCCAGCCTAATCCACCTATCGAGTTCCTGGACAGCCAGAACCACATAATACAAAACCAAATGAAACCAAAATAACAACAACCACCAAACAACCCCCCAGTTATGTATATGTGTTTGTTTGCTTGCAGATATTTGACCCCTCACAGGCTGGAGGGGTGAATCCTTGGGGATGGAGCTAACCCCCAGCTGTGAGCTCTCACCTGAACCAAATTCAGCCACTGAACCATCTCTCCAGCCTCCCAAATTACCATTCGTGCTTGGCAGCTTTTGTCTTCATTTCTTTAAAACTT
>NC_022032.1:9994207-9999637 GCF_000317375.1 Microtus ochrogaster
AAAGTGGAAAAAACAGTTTATGTTTTGTGGCTTTAAATCTTCCTGTAGGGGGACAAAGAGGCTGAGTCCCTTTCGTTGCTGATAAAGCGTGGAACTCCAACCTCTTGTGGATGTGGATGGGATACGTCTCCCCTGCTCTGGTTCCGGCCACCTACTGCAAGACTGTGGACCACTATTCCCGTAGTGGTGACGAAACGGAGCTAGGAGCGAGTTTCCACACAGGGCAGTCATTCTAGTTTAAACAATGAGAAAATGTATTATCGCTTTTACGTGTTTTGGGCTTTAAGGTTAGGCTCAGCCAGGTCTGGAAGCATCTGTGTGTTTTCTGTATTTCCATCCCCAACTCACTATGTAGCCCAGGCTGGCCTCAATCTTGGGATCTTCCTGTCTCAGCCTCCACGGGAGGGGGTTACATCCTTGCTCCTCCAGAACCAGCAGAGGCTATTCTCCTGAAGGTACACACAGGCACAAAGACATGCCCAAGGCTGGCAGGTCACAGCTGCGCTCCCATGCTGGCCAACTCATGGCATTCAGCTGTGGAAGCCTCGCTTCCCTGTGTAGTCAGAATCAGAATTTGGTCAGCGTCAGCTTTGAAAAAGTGGGGATTCATAAAATTATAATATAGCTCACCAACATTTTACTTTTAATACAAAATCAAAAATGTAAGTAAGTCCATTCAGTTCCTCCATCCCTCATTGGGCATCAGGCGTAAGCCTTTTCTTCGACTGCAGGCTCCCAGCTGGGGCTAAGTTAAGGCCAGACTGTGGTAGACCAGCGTTGACAAGCTAAGGTTCACTGTTGTGAGGACTCAGAAGCCTTGAAAAGTGTGAGAAAAATTCTTGTAGAATTTGGTTTTCCTCCTTCTGCCCAAACCTTCAGGATTGTTTTGTCCGCACGTAATTCTGCAGTTCTTTCTTTCTTTTTTTAGTTAAGTCTTTATCAACTCCTAAACATTCAATTTATTTTCATAAAGATTACAGCTCTCTTTCACACTCAGAATTGTTTGGTTTGGGTGATATTGAACTAAATTATGTAATTTCAAAGTGCAGCTTGCATAAACAAGGTTGGGAACAAATATAATTAGCTTTCGGAAAGCACGGATCCAGGGAGGGATATGATTAGCCCACCAAAGTGCAGGCAACTCACTAGCTGTGAAAACGCCAAGGGTCTTGGGAGCAGAGGCAGTTCAAAGGTCTAAGCCACACAGGGAGTGAAGAGAAGCGGAGTGGACATCACAGGTGGAATCTCTAAGTGAGGCCTGGCGGTGCACACCTGTAATCCTTGCACGCCAGAAGGAGGGGGCAGGAGAATTGCAACTTTTAAGCCATCCACAGGGAAATCCTGTCTTGAAGGAAATCAAAAGAAAATAAATAGAAACCAAGAAACAAACAAAAGCAAAAAGGAAAAAATCTAGCTTCAGGACCTGACGGCATTCAAAATCACAGGACGGTAAGGACTGTTGGAAGCTTTGGAAGGGATGCTAACTATGAGGAGCTGGTCAAACCATTTTTGCAGGTTTCTGGTGGGACTAGTAACACTTCCCACAGGACAGTGTGGCTGGTATCTCCTGTACAATGTGTTTAGGTGTTGTAAGAAGAGCGGCGGGCTGTGTCCCACCACCCAGCTAGCTCAACCCCTGAAATAACCACATGGAAACTGTATTCATTTAAACACTGCCCGGCCCATCAGTTCTAGTCTCTTATTGGCTAACTCTCGCATCTTGATTAACCCATTTCTATTCATCTGTATTGCCACTTGACTGTGGCTTACTAGGAGAGATTCAGCATGTCTGTCTTGGTGGCTGGCTCTGCCTGCCTTCTTTCTCCCAGCATTCTGTTCTGTCTACTCCGCCTATCTAAGTTTTTGCCTTATCAAAAGGCCAAGGCACTTTTCTTTATTCAACCAATGAAAGCAACACATAGAAGACCCTCCTACACCATTTAGGGATAGGAGACTGATCTCTGCTAACACTCTAAAATATTTAAACATATTTACACTTTAGAGGAGTCAGAAAAGACCCTGCTCTTGGTTTATGTTAGATTAAAGTCTGAGTGCCATTACCACAGGTGACAAAAGTCTCCACAAGGACTGTCAGGCACCTACGAGCACCAGGAAGAGGCAACAGTCCACTGCTGGTGTCCCTGGATAAAACAGATGGTCCGCGGTAGGGACTCTAACACTTGCAGAGGGAACTCTGAGCTCTTCAGTTTGTACACCAGGAAGGAACCCTCAACATGAGAAGAGGTGGTGCCTGAGGGTGGGCTGTGAAATTGGAAGGGTTCCCACCTCCTAAATCATTGTAAATGAAATTATATTACCGTAATCAGCAAAAACCAAGAACTAGAAAGCAAAACACCAGTGCAAAGCCCCGGCAGTTATGTGATTGATGCAGGCCCCACTTAGAGTTCTGGGCAGACTGGCAGGGAGCCTCAAACATGAGGGCCTCTGTTTGGTTAACTCTTATCAAATTCAGTAGAAAAGAAGAAATAGCCTTTTCTTTTTAAAATTCCCCCGTTTTTGTTTTCATGCAAATGAAGAACTTTATAGACTGAAAAAGTTCAATCCAAATCCCTTTTCCTACGTAGTATCTAGGGAGCTCACTACATAGAGTCTGGAGTTTAGAAGGCTGAACGAGACCTCCAGAGGCAACACAGAGGATGATTTGATCGTCAGCTGTGGGGCCCAAATGTCCCTTATAGCTAAGGAACCCTGGGAAGCTACCTAACCTCTTTATGTTCTGTTTCTACATCTGCAAAATACAGGTAGTGGTGGTACACGCCTTTAATCCCAGCACTCGGGAGGCAGAGGAGCTTGAGGTCAGCCTGGTCTACAGAGTGAGTTCCAGGGCAGGCTACAGAGTAGACCCTGTCTTAAAAAACCTAAATAAATAAATATCTAGACAGATATCTAGACAGACAGACAGACAGATAGATAGATAGAAAGATGCCTTTATCTGATTGGAAGAATTGAAGGAGTTACTATATAATAAACGAGCTACCATGTGTTGTAAGCTTCATGCACACAAAGTTTTTTGTTTTTATTTTTCAAGATAGGGTTTCTCTGGCTATCCTGGAACCCAGGCTGACCTACTCTGCCTCCCCGATGCTGGGATTAAAGATGTGCGCCATCACACCTGGCAGACATTTTTTTATTGTTTTTAATTATGTGTATGGAGGAGGCAGGGAGTGGGCACGGGAGTGCAGGTGCCCTTGGAGGCTGAAGGCACCAGATCCTCCTGAGTTGGAATTAGAGGTGGGTGTGAGCTGTCAGACATGGGTCCTGGGAACCGAATTCAGGTCCTCTAGAAGGCACTTCACTTTCTTACCTACCCAGCCATCTCTCTAGCTCCTCCATGCAAGTTTAACAAACACAATTTTTCAAATTCAGTGTTGAGTCAATGTGCTTATTAGTGTTAGGGATAGTTTAGCGTTTCCAGCATTCTCCCTCTGAATATTACCCTTCAAGGCTTCTGTTAATAATAATTCCTGTTAAGCCTAATGCCTAATGAGATCTATGTTATATTTAGGGGCATTTCTAAATGGTAAGATAAAAATATTTGGTCTTTGTCTCAGTTCCTGGTGTTGACTTCCACAAACTTCTGGAACTTACCATCCCATGGGTGCTGAGACCAGGTGATGCTCCACCTCCACCCCACAAATTCCAGAGAGTGGATTAAAAACCCCTACGGTGACATTGGCTGAACTGCCAGTCAGCAACACACTGCCATGCAGGGAGAATGGTACCCCCCAAGGAAATGAAGCCCCATGCCATCCCCACTCCACTTCTTAGCCTGCTCACCTCTTCCCTCTGCCCTAAGTTGTACCCTCCACAGTGGGTCTGTAACAGTGAGTGTAACTCTTGTTCCAGTTAGGGTTTCTGTGGCTATGATGAAACACTATGACCTAAAGCAACTTGGGGAGGAAAGGATTTATTTGGCTTATACTTCCACACCATAGTCCATTACTGAAACCAGGATAGCAACTCAAACAGGGCAGGAGCCTGGAGGGAGGAGCTGTTGTGGAGACCATGGAGAGGTTCTGCTTACCGACTTGCTTTAGCCTTTCTTATAGAAGCTAGGACCACCAGCACAGGGATGGCATCACCCACCATGGGCTGGGTCCTCCCTCACCAACCACTAATTTAAAAAAATGCCTTACAACAGGATCGTATGGAGACATCTTTTCGATTGATGCTCCTTCCTTTCAGATGACTCTAGCTTATGCCAAGTTGACGTAAAACTAGCCAGCACACTCTCCTGAGTCCCACGAGTCTTTTTTAGATAATTATTAAACCCAGAGAGGTGAACACAGGAACTCTGTCTTTCTACTTCACTGGGCAGCAGAATGAACAGTTTTGTCCATTTGCAGCTAGCAAATGCAATAGATACAGTCTCCAGTCTGTAGGGTCTGGGCCCAGTGTCAGAGTCAAGACACACCTAGCTGATATTTGGGGAAACCCTGCAGGCTTTCTATTAGAAAACAGCCTATGAGCTGGGCGGTGGTGGCGCACGCCTTTAATCCCAGCACTCGGGAGGTAGAGGCAGGCGGATCTCTGTGAGTTTGAGGCCAGCCTGGTCTACAAGAGCTAGTTCCAGGACAGGTTCCAAAGCTACAGAGAAACCCTGTCTCGAAAAAAACAACAAAAAACAAACAAACAAAAAAACCAGCCTATGACAGGGCTTCAGGATGGTCTGAGCTTTAGTTCTTCATCTAGAAGGGTCAAATATTATTTAACTAGAAAATTCAGAGACTAGGAAACTTAAAAGGCCCAAGGGCAAATCCGCAGACACTAAATTCACACAAGAAAAACGTATAAGCCAGAGAGCTCCTCGGAAGATTTTATACGCAGACAGGATTCTGGTTCCGTCCAGCGCTCCTCCTTTGCCTGAAATGGAGGTCACAGCTGCGCCTGAAATGAGATGACGGTCCAGTCAAGCCTGCAGTTAATGCTTAAAAGCGGGGGGCTACATTTGAGGTATGTTCTTCTGAAATGCGAGGACTCTAGTTACAGAAGGTTTGGAGCTCCTGGATCCCAGGCCTTTCTTCAGGGGTACCATCATGCTCAGTTTCTCCAGCATCTATTTTGGTAGATTATTTTTGCTTACATTTTCTGCCCTCAAACACTTTACTGTTCCTGCATAACCTACAGAGTGCTTGAGAAATGCCCAGGGTTATTTCGGCACATTTCCCCCAGAGCCTGACGGAGCCCAGGGCCTTGGGCATGCTAGGCAGCGCTACACCCCAGCCCTCACTATCTGTGGACTCATTAAACTGAACTCTCTGGGGTCTTATTGCCAATCCCTTAGGCAGCATCTGCTCTTACTGCTGCTAACTACGTTTTGCAGTAACCATTCTGTGTCACAGCTAAGCCTCATCAAGAGCATTAGAGCCGGTATAGTGTTTCGCAGGTAGCATTTTAAAAAGGCGTTGG
>NC_022032.1:10000852-10006035 GCF_000317375.1 Microtus ochrogaster
TTTTATTTTGAGAAAGGATTTCTCTGTGTAGCCCTGGCTGTCCTGGACCTTGCTCTATAGACCAGGCTGGCCTCAAACTCACAGAGATCTGTCTGTCTCTGCCACCTGAGTGCTGAGATTAAAGGTGTGCGCCACCACCAGGCATTAACCTTGTACTTTAGCATTTTGTATTACTGTCATTCGCAAGCTGAAAGTTACTTTCTAGTGATTGTACGTACTACTGTATTGGGTCATTAAGATATGAGGGGCTGTAGTACGTGTGGCTTAACACACGAGGCCTTTGGTTCAGTCTGCGGTCCTTAGGGTTTCGCCTTCCGTGTGAGGAGATAAGCAACATTATACACACTTAATAGTGACGAGCACTACGTCAATATAACCTACGTCTTTACCGCTCTGCGTGAGCATCCGTGGGTATGTACATGCGTGCTTGTGCCATGGAGCACGTCTGGAGGTCAGAGGACAGCTGTGGGAGTCACTTCTCTCCTACTGCGTGAGCTCTGGGAACGGAACTCAGATCACCTGACTTGGTGGCACGTGCCTGCAGCTTTCACACACTGGGCCACCTCCCAGCCCTCACACGTATTATGATTTTCTTAGTCACTTTTTATGTGTGTGTGGTTTGCTTACAAATATGTATGTGTCCCACTTGCATGCCTGGTACCCTCAGAGGTCAGAAGAGGCTATCAGATGCCCTGGACCTGGAGTTACAGATGGTTGTGAGCCACCATGTGGGTGCTGGGAATCAAACCCAGGTCCTCTGGAAGAGCAGCCAGTGCTCTTAATCACTGAGCCATCTCTCCAGTCCCTCACCTCCGTTTTCTAAACAGCTATAAATATACAAGACGTAAAGGAAAGAACCTCAGCTTTAATGTATCATAAGTATTAATAATAAAAATTGAGGCCGGGCGGTGGTGGCACATGCCTTTAATCCCAGCACTCGGGAGGCAGAGGCAGGCGGATCTCTGTGAGTTCGAGGCCAGCTTGGTCTACAAGAGCTAGTTCCAGGACAGGCTCCAAAGCTACAGAGAAACCCTGTCTCGAAAAACCAAAAAAAAATAAAAAATAAAAATAAAATAAAAAGCTGGGCGGTGGTGGCGCACGCCTTTAATCCCAGCACTCGGGAGGCAGAGGCAGGCGGATCTCTGTGAGTTCGAGGCCAGCTTGGTCTACAAGAGCTAGTTCCGGGACCGGCACCAAAGCTACAGAGAAACCCTGTCTCGAAAAACCAAAATAAATAAATAAATAAATAAATAAATAAATAAATAAATAAATAAAATAAAAATTGAGGCAGCAATTTGGAAGATTAATGCAAGTAGCTAAACCTTTATTTAGTTATTATGGTTACATTAGAATATAAACACATAACATGACATGTCATCATGGGTAGTCTTTTACAGAATAAATGCATGGCTAATATTTGTATCACAAAAGAAAAACCGAGTCTATAAATGACCAGAACAAGGACAGGGAAACAATACAGTCCACATAAATTAGATAAACAATGCAGTCCATATAAGTTACAATGGGACCTCTCTCCTTAACTCAAGTGTCCAACATAAAGTCACCAGGACATAAAGTGCTGGGTCTTTTCAAAAACCAGCAGAGACGGATCACCATCTGGACCACCTCTTAATTCTTAACTGGAGTTGAGCCTCCCTTCATTGTCTTCTTTAGGTGGTGGTAATTGGGCAGGATTTTCATCAAGAAGTCCAGCTGCAGTGTCTGGGGCTGAAAAGAGGGGAGGATGAAGATGGCAGAGGCACAGTCAACAGCACCAGGTAGAAATGCTATGAGTTGTGGGGTTCAACATGATTTCATTGACTGACTTTTCTTTACCCGCCCGTTTGCTGTCTTAAATCTCTAATGGTCATGTCTTAAGACATACAGCCCAAGACTTTACCATATAAAAACATACAGGAACACCTTTTCGAATTTCTGTCTATACATTTTTATTTGGCTTCTAAACATGAAGAGTGCTTCCCACACAGCCTGTGATGCCCTCTGTTGAGCCCCTCTCTGCATGGACCAGCACGGCCGTCTCCTGAGGGTTCCACCCTAGAGACCGGGTCAGAGTCTGAGGAACCTGTCCTGATAAACGGTCATTACGTTACTACTGCTGACACTCGGAGACCACACCTACGACTAGACTTCCGATGCTCCCGTTCGTGTCACTAATTGCCTTCCTCCAATTCTAGCTTTATTTCTCCTCCTTTAGTCACTTTTGCTATTACAAAAAAAGATAATTAAAAAAAACTTAATTTCCCCTTTAGACTATGGAATACCAGCTAATAATAATAATAGTAATAATAATAATAATGCCAAGACTACAAAGGAAGAGTGACCCACGGGGGTGAGGAAGTCAGTAGCTTGACGCTTAGCATGTAAAAAACCTAGGTTTGCTTCTCAGCACTGCATAAATCATACACAGTGGTGCACGCCAGTAATCCCAGCCCTAGGGAGTTGGAGTCAGAAGGAAAGAAGTTCAAGGTCATCCTTGGCAGTAAGCTCCAGACTGGCAGGGGCTATATGAAACTCTGAGAATGGAAAAGTGGAATCATCTAGAAAGAACTGGTTTTAATTTATGATTAAAAATATGGTTAAGAAAGGTCAAGTATCAAATGTCTTGAAAATATTTTCTTTGGGGGGAGGAAAAGGAAGCTCAAGAAATCTATACTGAGCATGCCAAGAAACGGGTTTACAATTGCAGCCTGCACGTCTGTGCCTACGGGACACCCAAAGGCCTAAGCCTTTCATCTCCTGGTCTAGCATTACTCTCCATCTGGGTTATTAGGAGGGGAGGATTTCTCGTAAGCCTGGGAAATAGCTAAACATACTTCCTTTATTCATAAGCTGTGTTTATGATCCAGTCACGGTACTTTCATAAACTAACTTGGGAACCCAGCCTGCCATTGTAAGGGTCATTCCTCATCTTGAAGATTTGTATTTTGGAAGTGATTATCCGTGAATTAATATTTTGGTGTGAGGGTCAGTGGTGCATCAGAATAACAATTCCCGATCCTCCCCCTCCCCACTTTCTATACATTTGATGTTAATCTAAAGATCCTGATTGAATTGCAAATAAATCCAAATTTGGGGACTGTTTCTCTAATGTTTTATTCATTTGCCTTTGGGAATGGAGCCCAGGGCCTTGCGTGCTAATCAAACCGCTGAGTCCCGTCCCCAACCCCTGATCATCTGATGCCCACTGAGGCAATCACACGAACTCTGGGAAAGTTAGTGGCCCTGGATGAACTCCTTCATTAGCGAGAGGTCCTAGTACCTGTGGCCGCTCCGTCTGCACCCTTCGCAGGCAGTCTGCACCGTAGATCACTGTGTTCTCAGGGATGACTTCGAAAGTGTTTAGATTGCAGCAGGCCCCGATGATGCAACCACTGGTCAAGATTACGTTTCTGCCCACGTACGCTGTGGTGAAGATGGAATTACAGCTTAAGACAGCAAGTGAGTTCTGACATTTCTGTTTACTCTTTCCCACAAACAGGTCGTAGAAAGAAACTGAAAGGCAACGCCTAGGTACGGAGAAGGCAGACAGCACAGAAGCAGGCAGGGTGTGCATGCAGGTGGATTTATTAGAGTCCCTGCCCGCAGGCTGTGGGGTGCTGGGCACGTCAGTGTACGATCCTGGAGCAGAGCAGGGAGTCTACCCTCCTTCTCGCTCCTTTAAGGATCGACAGGCGATGAGCATACAGTGCCGAGCACACGTCTGACCCTCAGAAATACAGCAGAACGGCCAACGGCGGCCACAGTCGATGGTGGAAACTAGAACCGCCGAGCAGGTGAATGCTAAGGGCACTTTCGCTATTTCCGAGAAGCGGCATTCTCGTTCACATCAGTCAGGGTCAAGAAAGCTGAGGCAGTGTTCTCTCTGAGCCTCGGGGCGAGCTGCGGGAACTGGTTCCCACCAGGGTTGGGGACCTCACATAATCCCCTGCCTGGCTCTAATTTTGGTAAGTAAATGCCGCTTGTCTCTGACTGGCTAGAGTAAAGCAGGTCTGAAATTAAAGAAGGCAATTCCTGGTGAAACTGCCATTTGTCTCTTTATTCTGCAAGAATGCTCATCAACTACAGCACAGCCAACACCTTTAGCAAAAGCCCATCTCGGGTCTTTCAGTGGAACCTTAATCCAGCGTACACAGCTGGCCTTTCAACTTAATGCAGTTATAACCACATTATCAGATGACCACGTAACTAGGTTAAGTTCCTTTGAGGCAAAGAATTAAAGTGCCAGTGACTCTGCTCCGACCCAAGCGTTCCACCTTGCTTGTACTTAGGTCGTTTCCCCAGACACAGCAAAGAGAAAGGCGGCAATTATTCTGACAATAAAAACTCTGGACACAGCTTACCTTTTGATTCAATGACATTATTGTCTCCCATTTTCATGGCTTGGGAATCTGTGAGCCTGAATTAAGTAAACACCTTTTCCCATGAATGCGGAATGTCCTCACAGTGTACTGAGGACAGAGGCGTGAGCAAGGCTGCACAGACTCAGTCTTGCCAGAATTCTCTGCTTAGGGCCAGTCTACAGCACAGCAGTGATTCCCAAACACAAATATCCCCAGGTACAAAGAAATGACCCATAAGCCTTAAATATTTGATTACATTTACTTATTTACTGCATATATGTGAGTATTTGTGCCTGGGCACGTGTGAGTGCCAGGTCTGTGTTTAGATCAGGGACAAACTGAGGGAGTCAGTTCTCTCCCTCACCTTGTGGAACCGGGGACTGAACTCAGGTGGTCGGGCTTGGGGGCAAGTGTTCTGACCCGCTGAGCCAGTGTGCCAGCTCTTACTCCAGACAGGAGCTAGAATTAGCTTCTCGGTGTCTAACGAGCAGTCCTAGTCAATGACTTTCAAAGTGTTAAATCTGTGCGTGTGTGCAAGAGTGTGCGAGAGCGCGTGCGTGAGAGCGTGTGCGTAAGAGCACATGTGTGCGAGAGACAGCACGTGTGAGAGAGCGTGTGCGTGAGAGCACGCGTGTGTGAGTGTGTGCGTGAGAGAGCACGCGTGTGCGAGAGTGTGTGCGTGAGAGAGCATGTGTGCGAGACAGCGCGTGCGTGAGAGCACACGTGTGCGAGAGACAGCACATGTGTGCGAGAGCGTGTGCGTGAGAGCACATGTGTGCGAGTGTGTGCATGAGAGCGTGTGCGTGAGAGAGCACATGTGTG
>NC_022032.1:10006403-10007045 GCF_000317375.1 Microtus ochrogaster
TGTGCGTGAGAGAGCACATGTGTGCGAGAGACAGCACGTGTGCGAGTGTGTGCGTGAGAGAGCATGCGTGTGCGAGTGTGTGCATGAGAGAGCACGCGTGTGCGAGTGTGTGCGTGAGAGAGCACGCGTGTGCGAGAGCGTGTGCATGAGAGCACATGTGTGCGAGTGTGTGCATGAGAGCGTGTGCGTGAGAGCACACGTGTGCGAGTGTGTGCATGAGAGAGCACATGTGTGCGAGACAGCACGTTTGCGAGTGTATGCGTGAGAGAGCACACGTGTGCAAGAGCGTGTGCGTGAGAGAGCACACGTGTGCGAGAGTGTGCGTGAGAGAGCACACGTGTGCGAGAGTGTGTGCGTGAGAGAGCACGTGTGTGCGAGTGTGTGCGTGAGAGAGCACACGTGTGGAAGTGTGTGCGTGAGAGAGCACGTGTGCGAGAGCGTGTGCGTGAGAGCACATGTGTGCAAGAGACAGCACATGTGTGCGAGAGCGTGTGTGTGAGAGAGCACATGTGCGCGAGAGCGTGTGCGTGAGAGAGCACGTGTGTGCGAGAGACAGCACATGTGTGCGAGAGCGTGTGCGTGAGAGAGCACGTGTGTGCGAGAGCGTGTGCGTGAGAGCACATGTGTGTGAGAGACAGCACA
>NC_022032.1:10014455-10014956 GCF_000317375.1 Microtus ochrogaster
ACAGCACATGTGTGCGAGAGCGTGTGCGTGAGAGAGCATGTGTGTGCGAGTGTGCGTGAGAGAGCACGTGTGTGCGAGTGTGCGTGAGAGAGCACGTGTGTGCGAGTGTGCGTGAGAGAGCACTGTGTACGAGTGTGCGTGAGAGAGCACGTGTGCGAGAGCGTGTGCGTGAGAGAGCACACGTGTGCGAGAGACAGCACATGTGTGCGAGAGCGTGTGCATGAGAGAGCACGTGTGTGCGAGAGCGTGTGCGTGAGAGAGCACGTGTGTGCGAGAGCGTTGCGTGAGAGAGCACACGCGTGCGAGAGTGTGTGCGTGAGAGAGCACGTGTGTGCAAGAGCGTGTGCGTGAGAGAGCACACGTGTGCGAGAGTGTGCGTGAGAGAGCGCGTGTGTGCGAGAGCATGTGCGTGTCAGGGTCAATATTTACCTTCCCGAGGGACGTGTCAGAACAGGAGGGACGTCGTTTCCTGTGGTAACAGGGATGAAGCACATGGTAGCC
>NC_022032.1:10015056-10016660 GCF_000317375.1 Microtus ochrogaster
GGGACGTGTCAGAACAGGAGGGACGTCGTTTCCTGTGGTAACAGGGATGAAGCACATGGTAGCCATGTGTCCTACACACAGCCCCATCCCAGAAAGACAGATCCATCTCCACCACTCTGTCCCCCTCACTCGCCCCTTTCCAAGGAAAGAATTCTTTTTTAAAATTTTTAATGATTTATTTTTATTTTATGTGAACTGGTGTTTTGCCTGCATGTACTATCTGTGTGAGGGTGTCAGGTTCCCTAGAACTGGAGTTACAGGCAGTTGTGAGCTACCATGGGGGTGCTGGGAATTGAACCCAGGTCCTCTGGAAGAGCAGTCAATGCTCTTAAGCCATCTCTCCGCCCCGAGAGGATTTCTTAACATACCACAAATGGGTATGCTGTTCAAAGTCTTGCTGGCCTAGTCTATACATATTTTAGTGTGTGATAGATAATTATGTCAGTTTCCATGTGGGGAGGGATGTGAGCAACAGAATCATCTGGAATGATGTGCGGCAGATTACAGCAAAGGATACGACAGCCAACTTCAAACACATTGTTGGTGCCAATGATCATTGGCTTGGGGTCTGGGTCTTCAGTGTCTGGGATGATATTATCCGGATGACTGTAAAGAGAATAGACAGATCATCAGAGGCCAGTCACACAGTAAACAGCTGCCACCCTTTCAGAATCTGAAGCAACTGTCCCAATTTTACCTGCATCAAACTTCAAATCCACAGCTGTGTTTATCTAGAAGGCTGGGTTCTGAGGTGTACAGTACAGAAATGTAAGACGTCACAGGCAGAAAAACCACCTCAGAAGAGGGTGCTACACCTTCAATCCCAGCACTTGGAAGGCACGGGGAAGTGGGTCTCTGTGAGCTCCAGAACAGCCTGATGTATAAAGCAAGTTCCTGGACAGCCAGGGCTACAGAGCAGCCCTGTGCCCCCCATTTAAACTGTGAAAAGGAAACAGTCCCCCACATGAAGCAATGACTTTGTGAGATGGGTACTTAGTGAAGTACGTGGAACAGAAACTCTGCTGTAGGAGTACGGCTTTATCCGATGGCAGACTCACCACCAAATAAAGGGTATTAATATGGGGGGGGGGGGCTCACACCGTAAGAAATGCCCACATGTCCTGTGTAAGTGTCAGACAAATTAGTTTTTTTATCACAGCCAAACATTCTCCCACGCAAATTCCATACATGGCTGCAACAAATTAGGTAAACGCATGAATTTCTTGCCAAAATTTTATCTAGAAAAATTTATGCCCACTCTTGAAAACAGACTGAGTGCTGCAGCCCAGCTCACAGAGATTACACATCGTCCAACTCCACGTTTTTATCTTGAAAGTTTACAAATCGCTACAAGGATCCCACACTGTGTGAATGTAAGTCTGGGTATCACCCACATGGGAAGAGTTAAATTCACATAGGGACATCAAATGAGAGCCAACCAAAAACGTTTTCAGCATGGCAGGCACAACAGAGGATACTGGATGGATCAGGAAGAAACCATTGCGGGTTTGATGATGGATAAAAAAAGCGTCACACTGGGAGACCGCCAGACCCAGGGCGGGACGCTCTGGTTTCTCACCTTGGGCAGTTTTTTTTTTTTTTTT
>NC_022032.1:10016760-10017973 GCF_000317375.1 Microtus ochrogaster
TTTTTTTTTCCAGGGTTCCTCGTGTGCTTCGCTGAGAGAGCCTTAACCACCCCCTCTAGCTCCAACGGTGTGCTTTCCTGAGCTAAAGCTGTAAGAGGCTCCCGTGCAGCCATGTTGGAAAACGTCCCCCCCACCCCCCAGGCGCTCGGGTGGGAGCACCTGCGAGCCTTACTCACGCATTTATGATGAGGGCCTGCTCTTCTATTAGGTTACCTTCGCCGATAATTATGGGCCCGGCCTCCGCAATAATCCGTGCTTTGGGGTGGATCACCGTCCTAGGGCCTGTGAAAGGGGGCAGGTGAGAAGAAATTGAGGGTGTAGGCGCTGCTTCTAGGGGGAGGGTGGGAGGTGATGGAGCTGGGTGAGGCTGCTGGGAGGAGCGTTCTCTAAGTCTGCACCAGGCACCATGCTAGGTACCTTACCAGCGCTATCTCCGACTGTTATCAGCAGCAGGCAATGCCAGATCTAGAGCCAAAGTAAGCGGAAGGGCACATGCGGCGGGTCAGACAGTCCAGCCTCCAGCTCCAGCCTTCGGTGGCCTCTGCAGGACACATGGGGACAAGAGCAGCAGTCCAGCAGGACTGTGGGAAGGGCCAGATGCGGTGACACTGAAGACAGCGTGGCTCATGGCGCTGCTAAAACTAATTCCCATCTTTTCTCCAGACAGCCCAGGCCCTGCTTATAACACAGAACTTCCATCTTTAACCACGTGATTTAGATCTGTCTACGGCTGGCCACTGGTGGTGCACACCTGTGATCTCTGAGCTGGAGGCCAGCCTGGTCTACAGGGCTAGTTCCAGGACAGGCAAGGGTGCGCAGGGAAACCCCATCTCAACAGCAGCAGCAACAACAACATTCTGTCTATGGTCTGTGTTATCTTCAGCCTTGCTCTGTGTTATCTGAGCACAAGCATGTTGCTGGAAGTCGGCAGGACGTGACTGGACGGAAGAGGAGGAGCTAGAGATGAGTGCTGGGCCAGCCACACTGAGGTCGGGAGACCTGGGACACCTCCAGTCTCAATCTAAGGGCACAAGTAGGGCGCCCTTGGAGAACTGTGTGGAAATGAATGGGCACAGACACACCCCCACACAGGCATACACAGACCTGCCCTCAGGCCTAGTACTCTGGTAATGGCGAAACCACTGATAAGAAAGCATTTCTTCTGATAGAAGAGAAAGTGGGAAGTACTCTACAACACATGGGCACAGGAGAC
>NC_022032.1:10019378-10026166 GCF_000317375.1 Microtus ochrogaster
CCTTGGACTTTCCACTGGGCAGGGAACCCTGATAGCTCTATGGGCTGACAAGGGAGGGGAACTTGATTGGGGGAGGGGGAGGGAAATGGGAGGAGGTGGCGGGGAAGAGACAGAAATCTTTAATAAATAAATAAACGGAAAAAAAAACCATTTCATTTGCTTAACGAAGTCTAAAATAAAAGTACAGATTCAAAATACCAAAAAAAAAAAAAAAAGCAAGCATTTCTTCCTTCAGGCCCACACCCACCCACCCACCCTTATCTCAGCATCAAAGCTGTTTTCCTTCCCTGTTTTGTTTTGTCTCTTAAGGCAGGCTCCACTCTGTAGCCCAGGCTCGCATGGACTCTGCCCAACCTCCTGAGCGCTGGACTATACTCTGAGGCCATTTCTATTTGGAAACGGCAACAAACAGTAACTCACTCAGAAAGGAAAGTGGACAGAAGGATCAAGGGGGCAGAGGTGACACTTCCCAGGGCTCAGTGGTATAAACCGTTAACTTTTAGATAAAAAGTTACTATCGGCTTATAAAATGTAAGAAATAATGTTGCCGTTAACTTTTAGATAAAAGTTACTATCGGCTTATAAAAGGTAAGACACAATGTTGTACGTCACAGGGCAACAAAAATTAACATATGACCGGCCAGGAGTGCAGCTCAGCTGGTGAGTGATGTGGGTAGGGCAACGCCCTGGGTAGGTTCCCAGCACCAAATCTCTCTCTTTCCTCTCTCTCTCTCTCTCTCTCTCTCTCTCTCTCTCTCTCTCTCTCTCTCTCTCACACACACACACACACACACACACACACACAGAGAGAATGAACACAAACTATTTTGTCCCTTTGAGCTTCTCTTGGAAACTGGGAATACTTAGTGCATCAGCTCCCAAACCTTCCTGGAGGCCTTCCTGGTGAGATCTGGAAGGAACCTCAACGCACCTCATCTTTTTCCTAAGACGAAGAACTAAGGGGAATTGATAAAGAGGGTGGGGGTCCAAAGCAGGCCTCAGAGCCCCACAGCACGCAGTAAGAAATAGCATAAGCAGTCTTGATAGTCCCCTGACACCTTCACTACTAAATTCCCAAATAAAGCCTGCGATTCAGGAGAAAAGAGGGGGTTGCTGAGATCCCTGGGAAGATTCCCAAGTGGACCACGTGCCTTTCCCCTCATGTGTATCTGTACATACATGCACATACACTTGAGACTTGCAAATACCAGTACATACAAAATCACTAACGAGTTTAAAAAGAAATAAAACGTGGAGGAAAGTATTCAAATGTTTCTTTCCACGGCTACAAAACATCCCACATTCCGTTAATACAACACCACCCACCGACTCATTCCTAACAATGGCCGCTCAGACTTGTACAGTCTCCAGGTGCTCAACAGTACGATCACAAATACTGGATTCTTCCGAAATAACAAGTTCTACATCGTCCAGTGGCACAAGCCAATAGAGAGCTATAGCTCCCTCAATATGGATTTCTATTTTGCTTCAAAATATAGGGCCGCAATCTACTGTAGGCCCTTTGTAACTTGTAGTAGGCTCCGTCACTCCCGCTATGAGCCTGCACTCTCTGAGGGCCCACTTTCACGTCTACAAAAGGACGAGATCCTTAACAACCAACCTACTGGGTGGAAATGCGGGCTGTATACTAGAAACAGTGTTTGAAAGGGGGTATCACAGGTCCCGACCTACAGTTCCTAAGGTGGCATTCAGGGGCTGACACAGTGGCCCAAGTAAAGACACTGCGGCCAGGCTAGTGACCTGCATTCTTTCCCTGAAGCCCACACGCTAGAATGACTCTGGGGCTGTCGTCTGACCTCCACACGCTTGCCCACACCAACAAACAAACGTTCACAATGGGAAGTCCACCATTTGCCACAAGTGCTAAGAACTTCTGAAGAATAAACAAAATGGCTAAGTTAGGCCTGCTTTTCTCCTTTACGCAGGCATCATGGGAACGGCTGTTAGCTCAGGAGAGCTCCGGTGAGTGCTGACTAAGCAGCCGGAGGTGCCAGGCCTCCTGGTTATGAAGATAAGGGGCCGACGGGGACACGTGTTCTCTCCTTTTTAACACTGCTCCAGTGTATACCTTTGGAAATAAATGGCACTGTTTTTTCTTTCAAAAACCACACGACACAGAACTGAGAGCTCAGTTGGGTTCTACAGCGTGAAGGTGGGTGCCTGTGACATCTGAGGTTGTCCCGATGTACCCGACATTCAAACACACACTCGACACCCTCCCATACACAGTAGCCTGGCATGGTGGCACCACTGTAATCCCGACACTTAGGTGAGAGCAAGATCTAAATTCAAGGCCAGCCTAGACTGCGTCAGACAGTCTCAAAAAAACCCAAAGCCAAACAAGCAAAATAAAATGAAGCTATTATATAACAAAACCAAATCAGGATGAGTTTTGTTTTGTTTTGTTTTTTTTGAGGCAGGGTAGCCCTGGCTGGCCTGAAATACTTTGTGAAGACCAGGCTGACCTTGAATTCAGAGATCTGCCTGCCTCTGTCTCCCCTCCCCAAGTGCTGAGATTAAAGGCATGGGCCACCACTGGCGTCAGAGCAGTTTAAACTGGTGTTTTATTATCGTCATTATTATTTGTTAATCATTAGTTAACAACAGGTAACTGGAAAGCACCTGGTTATAAATCTCAGGGACTTTCCCGAGGAGCTAAGGCAGATACAGCTTAGGTTAGGCGGTTGAGTTTGACACTACTGCCACCTGCTGGTGTCACGACCCAACTGCAGGTTGTGGCACAGGGCTGGAAGAGCCTGAGGTAAACCAATCTGCTTTGAATTGAGGGATGAAAACAAATGTCGGGGGAAATGTCGGGGGCAGCGATTACTGATCAGAGCGTGGCTGGCACAGGTGACAGCTAAGAGTGTGGTCTGGAGAACGGGAAGGAGGCACAGCTGTCTGCAGTTTCACGATGGCGGCTGCAGAGCGGAGGCAGTTCGGGCAGAACCGGCTGTATGCTGCCTGCCAGGCAGTCTTCTCCGGGCTTCCAGTTCACGAAAACTTTTACCTAGACTGGGTCTGATTTAGAGCCATGTTTAAGGGTCTTGAAGTTAAAATGTTTTAAAAGACAAACAAACAAAAAACTAAACCGTCACCACGCAGAATCCCTTTCCCCATCTAACTCCGGTGCGGACCTTCTTGGCGCTGCTCCTGGCAGGGCAGCTTGTGTGTTTTCCTACTGAGTGTGCCGAAAGGCCCTTTGGCTTATCTCCTTGTTTGGACAAATGTGTCTGGAGTCGGAGCTGCCTTAACTGGCGGATGAATTATTTTTCTAAACGGCTGGCCGGGCTTCCGGAGCACGGCCAGGAAGACATTCCTGCGCCACGTCTCCTTTTCCCTCATTTGGTTAAGGGCGCTCTTCACCTTTGCCACCGGCGTTGGCCATCTCTGGGTACGCTCTCATATGTCAATAAGTGGTTTTTAAAATAAACCCACCATCTTTCTTTTAAAAATGAAACAATCCCCGTGACAACTGCTCTGGGAACTGAAAAAGACTCCAGCAAGGAGGCTTGAGTGCGCTGGCTCCACCCGGGACAGTTTCCCACTGTGCCCAGTTGGCCCCCTCATGCCCACAGACGGAGTTCACTGGCACAAGCCCGCGGGCCAGGACTCTCCTCACACACTAGTCAGCTCTCACAAGGAGGATTTACAGAAAAATAATTTTAGAGGTCTAATGAAAACCAGGCTTGAAGCTATGAAAATTAGCAGGACTCTTAGGTCTAAGCACCTCCAAGGGTGGTGTGCTTCCTCAGAGCCGTAAGCCAGAGCCTCTCTCTCTACCTCTAGCATACGAGCCCCCCCTTCCCTGCTCATTTCCAGACAATGTGCTGTAGGGAACCCTGACATCCACACAGATAACTAAATCTCTAGAAAACCGCAGATCTGATTTAAGGTTCCAATGACTTTAAACAGGGCAAAAGACAAACCTGCCTCTTTAAACTAGTCAAAGTGAAAAAGAAGGACAGTCCAACACGGAGCGGCCTGGCGTGGATCACCTGAACACAGTTCTGTGACTGCTCCTGAGCTGTCTGGTAAGCAGTCTATCAAGTGCCCAAACTGCCAACTCCACAGCACAGCAGGAAGGATACATCAATCATGCCAGCAACCCGAGCAAAAACAAACCAAAAAGCTTGGAAAGGAAAACCAAGACCTGGTGGGGGAGCTGGAGCCAGATAACTCCGCTCTGATTAAACTTTATAATTGTGTCGTCTCTCAGGAAGGTTTGAATCAGAGGTGTTATTTCAAAAAAATGACTAGCTGCCAAAAGACTAGAGATAATGTAACGATAGAAATGGTTATCTAAGCACAAACTCTGGGAAAAACATCCTCATTTATATACACAACCAAAAAAACACAAGGCTTGAGTACAGGGGTGGAGGAAAGATAAGAAACATTCAAAACAGGGCTGGAGAGATGGCTCAGAGGTTAAGAGCACTGACTGCTCTACCAGAGGTCCTGAGTTCAATTCCCAGCACCCACATGATGGTTCACAACCATCTGTAATGAGATCTGGTGCCCTCTTCTGGCCGGCAGGCATATATGCAGGCAGAACACTGTATGTACATAATAATAAATAATAAAAATCTTTCAAAAAAGAAATATAACAAATATGAGATAAGCTGCGGGAGACGACACTGCAGAACTACATCACGACATCACTCTCTTGCATCCTTCCCTTGCTTTAATAACAGAACTGTTTGCTGGGCAGTGGTGGCACACGCTTTGAGCCCAGCACTCAGGAGGCAGAGGCAGACACATCTCTGTGAGTTTGAGGCCAGCCTGGCCCACAGAGCAAGTTCCAGGACAGCCAAGACTACACAGAGAAACCCTATCTTGAAAAACAGAGGCTGAGGAATGCATCCGAGGAACCCCAGCATTGGAATGGCAGGCTATCCTGGGTCTGCAGACTCCAGGGTGTTAGAGTACAAGCCCCACACAGGCAAGTTCTTTGTTTGGCTCACGGCTGTCGCTCCAGGGCAGGCAGTGCTGGCACATGTCAGGTAAACAACAGCTCTCTCTCAAATCAAGCAGTGTCTGAGCCACACTGACTCACTGGTATTTCCCACAGAAATTCTAACACGGCCCCCATCACACCATAAAGTTTTGTAAGTACTAAACACTTAATAGAAGTAAATAAGTTTAAAAACAAAACCAAAGAAATCGCAGGCTCCAGCGAAACAGACATGGAAGACAGGTGGAGCACTAGAGTCGATCACATGGCATGGAGCACTACAGTCAATCACACGGCATGGAGCACTATAGTCGGTCACACAGCATGGAGCACTACAGACGGTCACACAGCATGGAGCACTAAAGTCGATCACACGGCATGGAGCACTGGAGTCAATCACACGGCATGGAGCACTAGAGTCGATCGGTCACACAGCATGGAGCACTAAAGTCGATCAGTCACACAGCATGGAGCACTAAAGTCGATCGTCACACAGCATGGAGCACTAAAGTCGATCGTCACACAGCATGGAGCACTAAAGTCGATTGGTCACACGGCATGGAGCACTAAAGTCAATTGGTCACACAGCATGGAGAACTAGAGTCGATCGGTCACACGGCATGGAGCACTAAAATCGATTGATCACACAGCATGGAGCAGTAAAGTCGATCAATCACACGGCATGGAGCACTAAAGTCAATCGGTCACACAGCATGGAGCACTAAAGCATCACCCTCACAGCATCCTGTCTAGAGAATCAACACGAATAATTCTTACCTATGGTCACATCTCCTCTGATTTCACTTTCCACACACACAACGGCTCCAGGAGCAATCTTCACACTGCAGGGAGAGAGAGAGGTGACACTCTTCCTCAGTAAGGTGTAACTGTCGCGGGCTGGTGAGACAGCGCCACTGATGAAGCACGGCTGAGCCAGCCTGGTGACCCGGGTTCAATTCTTGGAACCCAAGGTAAGAACATTAAATTTCAAAACATATTGTTATGGAAAGTGTGCTGGGGCCGACAACATGGCTTGTGGGGTACGGAGCTAATTAAGGAACTTACCGCCAAGCCTGATGACCTGAGTTCAATCCCTAGGTCCCACATGGTGACAGGAGAAAACCAACTCCCCATAAGTTGCCCTCTGAGCACAAGCACACGATTGCATGTGTGTAGCCCAAACATGTAAACAACCCCAATAAATAGATAAATGTATGTACATATGTGTACGATTACTTTTCTGTTGTAGAAAGAAACATTTGACCGGAGAAATTATTGGTAGAAAAAAATTTGTTTTGGCTTAAGATTCTCTAGGGATAAGAGTTCATCATGGGATGGGGGTGGGGGCTGAAGAGATGGCTCAGTGGTTAAGAGTACAGGCTGCTCCTCTAGAGGACCTGTGTTCAATTCCCAGCACCCACATGGCAGTTCGCAACTGTCTGTAACTCCAATCCCAGGGCAAAACACATACAGGCAAAACACCAATGCACATAACATAAAAATAAATACATCTGCTGGGCAGGGCTGGTGCACCCTTTTAATCCCAGCACTTGAATCTCTGAATTCGAGGCCTGCCTAGTCTACAGAGTGAGTTCCAGGATTGTCAGGGCTACACAGAGAAACCCTGTCTTTAAAAGCAAAAAAACAAAAGAAAAGAAAAAAAAAGAAACGAAAGAGTCTATCACAGTGGAGGGACAGGCAGCAAGTGGCAGCAAAACTAGAAGCTGAGACATCACACCTTGAACCAAGTGTGCACCTTCAGTACACACAGAGACAGACAGATTGAACACATGCAAGCACTCAGTGTCAAGAA
>NC_022032.1:10027222-10030199 GCF_000317375.1 Microtus ochrogaster
CAGCTTTGGAGCTTTGCTTTAAGATCGGCGCTGTGTCTAAACAAGAACCTAACCCTGCCCCCGAGATGTCCATCAGAAGGGGCTGGATAAGAAGTTATGATATGGACTAATAAGCAGTGGTCAAAAAGAGCAATTCTTCATATGAAGATTTGGACACGGTAGGACACGCACATAATCCCAGCAGTGGGGAGAACAAGACAGGAAGATTGATCGTAAATTCATGGGCCAGCCTGAAATATGCAGCGGAAGAAAAGAGGGGAGACAGGAGGGGAGGAAGGGAGGGAGGGAGGAACGGAAGAGAGAGAAAGAAAAGGAAGAGGGAAAGCGGAAAAAGGCACGGGCAGGCAGAAGCACACTGGCAGGATGCGATGTGCCATTGTTTCTGTAAACGGGTGGTGGTGGTGTGCATTCTGTTTAATAGGCAGCAAAGTAACAGGTCGGAAAGGTAAAAATAGCAAATATTTCTATTAATTTCCAACAGGAAATAAAAGTTTTATCTTTTATTTATTTTTTATGTATACAGTGTTCTGCCTGCATATATGCTGGTTGGCCAGCAGAGGGCACCAGATCTCATTTTAGATGGTTGTGAGCTACCACGTGCTTGCTGGGACTCGAACTCAGGACCCCAGGAAGAATAGTCAGCACTCTTAACCACTGAGCCACCTCTCCAGCTCAACAAATGCAAGTTTTAAAGCTACCTACCAAATAATAAAAACTATAGTACAAACTGACTAAAGACTAAATTTTAGTCTAATTTGAAGACAATTTCCACAGAACCTGCTGGTGCTTTTGGATACTCTGCCACGACCTAGCTCTGGCTTCTGGGGCTGATAACTATTAAACAGGCGTCAGGAGACTGTGCCTCTTCGTCTTATTCCCAGTGGCAGAGGGAATACTTTTACTTCTGTAAGCCACTAACCCTGGAAACCCTCTTAGGCCCGGAGTTTCATGCTTCCCAGGTGAGGACCTGGTAAGTCCAACAGTCGAAGCACTGCAGGTGCTGAAACCATCAGAAAGTAAGTTTCCTATTGGGCTTGAGGAGAGAAACCACGTGTTCTACCTGTCCTAGCTCGCTTTTCTGTTGCTGGGAGAAAGACCATGACCAAATGCATCCTGGGAAGGAAAGAGTGTGTTTGCTTTACACTTCCTGGACACAGTTCATCGAGGAAGTCAGAGCAGGGATTCAGGCTGGGGTGTGAGCAGAGTCCAGGTGCGAGGCTGCTCTCTGGCTCTCTTGCTAGTTTCTTACAAAGCCCAGGCCTGGCTGACACCGCGGTACTGCCCCCCCCCACTGGGCGGGGCCTCCCATACCAATCATCCATCAGGACACTCACAGAGCCGACCATCCTGATCTGGGCAGTACCTCAACTAAGACTCCCTCTTCCCAGGTGGCAAAAAGTAATCGGGCCATTAACCCTAGTATTTTTAAAGATGGTCAAAAAATGCATACCAGAACTTTCTGGAAGCAAATCCATTCCTGGGGCATCGCTGTTCTCTCAAGGGTATTCTCTGATGTTGGCGAGAGTTGCCCAGAAGCCCCCGCGCCTGCAGATCTTAGTCCTATGGTAACTAGATGGCTCCCTGTGGAGGGCCACTGTTATTTATTTACTAGTCTGTGGGGTTTTGTTGTTATTGTTTGTTTTTTGAGACAGGGTCTCTTAATGTAGCTCTGGCAGCACGGAAACTCACTGTGTAGACGAGGCTGGCCTCAAACCCAGATCTGCAAATTCACCTGCCTCTGCCTCCTGAGTGTCGTGATTAAAGGCGTGGGCCACCACACTGCCCAGCCCAGCTCATCACTTTCAAGTGTCATATATTAGATGCCTTTTCGTTTAAAGTGGTTTTGGTGTTAAAATACAGCACTGTTTAAAGCTCCGCTCAAATAAGCTAACCTGTAACATGTTGTGGAATAATCTTCTTGCACACTGTGAAGATTTGTCACTTGGACCGGCTTAATAAAAAGCTGTGTGGCCAATAGCTAGGCAGGATTTTCAGGGCAGAGAGGACACTGGGAAGAAGGTGGAGATGAACAGAGACAGAACAAACAACATGGGCGTTACAAAGGAAAGGTACAAGGCAGGAAGTAAATGAATAGAAATGGGTTCATTTCAGTTATAAGAGCTAGTTAGAAACAAGCCTAAGCTATCAGCTTTAATAATTATAAGTCTCCATGTCATTCATGGTTTGGAAGCTGGAGGGCATGACAGAGAAAGACTCATTATAGTAACACCCCCCTCCCCCCGCCCCACTTTCACCATGAAGCCCTGATTGGCCTGGAACTTGCTATGTAGACCAGGCTGGCTTCAAACTCAGAGATCCTGCCCCTGCCTCCCAAGAGTTGGTATTAAGGTTATTTGACACCTTGCCTAGCTTCCCTAAGCTCCAATTTTACCTCTAACTTCCTGTCACAACTCGCCTCCTTGAAATAAATAATAACGCTCACTCCCACTCACAAAGGAAGCGTTATGAGCAGCTAAGGGTAGAAGAGATTCCAAAGTACGTCCTGCTTAATGCCCTAAAGAGAAACCCCAAGTATTGTTCATGTCCATCAACATACTTCTCAGGGAGGCAGAACATTAATTATTGATACATTTATTACTAGATCAACTGCATTTAGTAGTAAACACTGTTACCAACGTCTCCCCACGGGTCCGCTGCACCTTGTAATGGGTGGTGGGACACAGTGGGAAGCAGGCAGCTGGAAGGTGAGGCTCAGACCTAGCAAACGACAAAACAACCCCACTCTCTGAAGGCTGTGTGAGTGTATACTGTAGTGCAAGTGACACTCAGAGCAGATTTGTTTCTCTTCAGCTCATGAAAAGGGTGACAGGTAGCCGGCACAAATAGAAGAAAAACTTAGAGTTTAGTTTACAGCACTGGGTGCAACACAAGTTTTTTTTTTTTGGTTTTTCGAGACAAGGCTTCTCTGTGGCTTTGGAGCCTGTCCTGGAACTAGCTCTGTAGACCAGGCTGGTCT
>NC_022032.1:10030724-10040724 GCF_000317375.1 Microtus ochrogaster
GGGAAAAAGAGTTAGAAAATTACAAAAATGTCTGACACAGAGGGTGCTCAACACCGCTGCTGTTGCAAATGGTTCTCTATGCTTCTCAGCCATCCACGCAGTCTCTTCCCAAAGACAGACAGCCCCATCAGTGAAGACCCTAAGAGAAGCGGCCACAGCTCCCAGCCCCCGGATCTCAGTTGCAGGGTAGAGAGAGGGTGATTGTGCCAGTGACATCTTCCAGGCCCTTCCCTCTTCCCGATAAGAGGCAGGGCCGATGGGGCCGCCACCGCTGGGCGGCGTCTCGGTCGCACAGAGAGTCTGCACAGGCGTGCTGGGGTGGACTCTGTGTGTGTGTGTTGTGTGGGGGTCTGTTTGTTGGTGTGTGTGTTGTGTGTGTGTGGGGGGGGGTCCAGGAACAAACCCTCCCCGCCCCCGCCCCCGCCCCCTGCGATCGCCAAGTGTAGGATTCTGGAACCATCCACCTAAACACCGTCTCAATCCCCCTCACTCCCCCTAAGTGCGACCAGAAACAGGTTCCGCCCTTTCGGAGAGCGAGAGCAGGCTCCAGCCGGCCGAGCAGCACACGCACCTCTTTTGAGTTTTCTCCGCCATCATCAGACCCGGAACTCAGGATGAGCCGAGATCGACCCTGTTGCCTGGCTAGAGCGATGTTCTCTACATCCGATTGCAGAGCCTGGCTCGGCTGGTGGGGCGGGGCCTGAGAGACCGGTTCGCGCTTGCGCACCTCGGTTGGTTTGCCTTCGGCTCGAGTGGGCTTGGCTTGTTGCACTCCAGCAGATGAAATCCACCCGCAGCTCCTGCGGGCTTTTCTCCCGGGAAGTCATTCTTCACTTGGCAGTGTTTACTCCAAGTCTGATCTAACCCCGGATGCCCTGTCCCTTATCGTTAGCTCGCTCCACCTTTAGTGTCTAGATTCCCGTTCCCAAGCCTCCTCCTCACGCCTTAGCCAGGACTTTTCTCGTCAAAAATTCTTCAGAACATCAAATCCAATTTTTAAACCTTGCATTCCTTGTGTGTGTGTGTGTGTGTGTGTGTGTGTGTGTGTGTGTGTGTGTGTGTGTGTGTGTATTTGGCTCTTTTTTCTGAGACACGGTCAAGACACCTAGCTAACTCTCCACGTCCTAACTACTGCTAGTCTGCTAGTCCCCCACCAGTGGCATCTTCTAATTCAGTGGTCCTCAACCTTCCTAACGCTAGGACCCTTTAATACAGTTCCTCATGTCGTGGTGACCCCCAACCATATAATTATTTTCGTTGCTACTTCATACCTGTAATTTTGCTACTGTTAGGAATCATAAGGTAAATATTTGTGTTTTCCGATGGTCTTTAGGCGACCCCTGTCATTCGACCTCCCAAAGGGGTTGTAACCCACAGGTCAAGAACTACTGTTCTAATTCTTCAAGTCCCAGATGGCATAGTCAGGATTCATTCTGAGAAACAATCAGCAGAAGATATGAATCATGACAGTTTTGCAAGGAGTTGGTTTCTTCGGGACCTGCATTCCATGTGTGTACCTGCTGTACATCAAGCTGGGAGTTTACATTTGGATGTCTAAGTTGCTGACCAAAAGTGGGGTTCCACCACACACAACTCCAAACATTGGTGCTACCCAGAAGAGCTTCAGTTGATTGAATCAGGCCCACCCAGATTACCTGGGAGAATTTGTTTCCTAAAGATAATTTAAATTTAAAGACAATGGGCTCGAATCACACCAAGAAATGCTTTAATGGGGGCCAGGGGTTTGGCTTAGTTGGTAACAGCGTTTGTCTAGCCTGCATGAAGCCCTGAGTTCATTCCCCAGAGTCACAAGGAACTGAGCATGGCAGAACACACCCATAATCCCAGCCCAGGGGGCTCACAAATATTAAGGTCATTTTTGTTTAGTCAGAACTGTGTATTGCTCCTGCCATATTTGAAGGAGCCACGTTGATTTTTATAGTGGTGTTTATCTCCTCTGATTGCTTAGCCTTTTTTTTTTCTAGTATGGTTGACTTGTTTGATTTTCGAGACAGGGTTTCCTCTCTGCAGCTTTGAAGCCTATCCTGGAACTTGCTCTGTAGACCAGCCTGGGCTCAAACTCACAGAAATCCACCTGCCTATGCTTCACAAGTGCTGGGATTAAAGGCATGTGCCACCACCACCAGGCTGGTTCATTGTTGTTGTTTTTTATTTTTGTGGGCTCTCGGAGGGATTTGTTTCTATCTTCAGTAGCTATCTTCTGGAGAGCTGGCTTAGTTGTCTTGGGTTCCTTTAGACTGTTTTTGTTATGGAAAGTTCTTATTTTTCCTTTAGTTACAACAGGTAGCTCTAATGGATGCATTATTCTGGGACAGCAGTTGTCAGCTTTCAGAACTTGAAATATGTCATTGTAAGCTCTTCTGGCTTTTAAAGTTTCAGTTGAACAAACTGCTGTTAATCTGATGGACCTGCCTGTTCATGTGGCACGGTGCTTCTCTTTTGCAATGTTCAGTATACTTACTTTTGTTCCGTAGATTAGTGTTTTAATTACAATATGGCAAGGGAGGTTCTTTTCTGGTCTGTTTAGTGTCCTAAACTCTTCCTGTGTGTGGAACATTTCCTTTGTCTCCTAGAACCTTGGGACACTTCCCATTGTAATTCTTTTGAAAATGTTTTCTAAGCCTTTAGGATGAGATTCTTCACCTCATATGCCTATAAGCTGCAGACTTTGTCTTAGAATGCTGAGATCTTGGAATTCCCATTTATACTTTTTTTTAAAGTCCTTATTGGATTGTTCTTGTTTCTACAGATGTACTCAAGATCAAATATTCTGTCCTCTCCTTGGTCTGTTCCGTTGCTGAGGTTTTCCATGGGTACTTGTTGGGTTTTTTTTTTTTTTTAAGTTTTTCGAGATAGGGTTTCTCTGTAGCTTTGGAGCCTGTCCTGGCACTAGCTCTTGTAGACCAGGCTGGTCTCGAACTCACAGAGATCCGCCTGCCTCTGCCTCCCGAGTGCTGGGATTAAAGGCATGCGCCACCACCGCCCGGCGGGTTTTGTTGTTTTGAGGCAGGGTCTTACCCTGCAGCCCTGGCTGTCCTGGAACTGGCAGTGTAGACCAGGCTCAATTGGCTTTGAACTTGCAGAGATCTTCCTACCTTTGCTTGCTGAGATTAGAAGCATGTGGAACCATGCCTAGCCGTTCACAACTTTTTTTTTTAAACTTTAAATGCATTACTATATATTACCTTTTTCTTGCTAAGATAAAACATCATGACCAAACGCAACTTAAGAGTTTTGTTGAAGATGGCTTTCGACAGAACTGTCTCCCTCAGAGCGGAGAGTGAGACCCTGAAAGTTTTTTGTTCTTTCCTTAGCTCCAGTGTGTCTGATGCGTGGTTGATAACTCCCTCCCAAATGTGTTGAGTCCTACTGTGTGAGGACAGCCCTGCAATGCCCCGGGCTAAGCAGACAGGTCTCCACTAGCTAAGAGACGGCTTCCCACTCTTGTCTCGCTTTGAGGACATCTCCTTAGTATTACCCTCAAATAAAATACTCTCTTTAAGTGTTTCCTCCCCACAGTTTTTCGTCCTTCAAATCTTAACTTCTATAAATGATTACTAAATACAAAATAGGTTTGTATTCCTATTCTGTGTGCTGGAGATATTGCAATAAATGAAACAGGGCCCTGACCCTTGTAGAGCTCTCACTTAGCTTACAGCGAAAATAAATTAATCAGGATACAGGTACATGACGGGGTAGGAGGGTGCTCTTATGGAAGACAAGGCACTGTGCGAGAGGCAGTTGAGAAGAGGAATCTTGTTTTCCGTCTTGCAGCTCTGCCTTCCTTTTGTACTTAGTCCGGACCCGCTTGTCCACAGCAATAGATTTTGTTTTCATTAACTTAGTGAAGAAAAATATATGACGGCGTGGTGGCTGGAAAGGCAAATAATGTGCCGCGTTGCCTGCGAGGTACAACCTCTGTGAGTGACTTTTCAGTAAACACAGCAAGGAGCGGGAACACCGCAGTGTGATTTCGTTTCCATAGCTCTGGTCCTGTTATCAGGAAGCCATTCTTTCCACTGCTTATCTCCAGAGCTTCCATTTCATTGTGCTCCTTCAGGCCTTTCTGCACCCCGTATAGAGGCCAGAGAGGGCCCGGCTGTGACTTCTCTTGCAGGAGGGCACCAGGGCAGGACTCTAGGAAGGACCGCGTGCTCCAGGTTCATAATGGATTGGCTCTGGATCTTCTTCCTCCATCCCGTGTCGTTTTATCAAGGGGCTGCTTTCCCCTTTGCACTTCTGTTTAATCACCTCTGCACCGTGGATTCCTTTTCCACCCGGGCCAGGTAGGCGGAATGGCTAATGATGCCTTTCCATCTAGAAGTACAATAATACGGTAGAAAGACAGAGTGTTCTCTAAATGAGAAGGCCACCCATTCACTACTCTCAATTTGTTCTTTACGCACGTGTGTTGTGCTTAGTAGCCTTGCTACCAATCGTTGGCTGCTTGATAACGATTGTCTATAGATTAGCAGTGGTTCTCCCTAACGCTGCGACCCTTTAATAAAATCCCTCGTGTTGCGGTGACCCCCACTCATAAAATTATTTGGTTGCTACTTCATAACTAAACTTGCCACTGTGATGAATCATAGTGTAAATATCTGATATGCAGGATATCTGACCTCCGAAGGGAGTTGTGATCCACAGGTTGAGAATCTCTGGATTAGCACAAAACCGATTCAGAAATTAACTTCATATTTGCATTGACTCAAAAGTGGATAGGTTTGTGTGAAATGGGAAATGGAGAGACATTGAGATGAGTGATACGGGAAGTCTCAAATGTCTACTTCTGTGCTGACCACAGATCCTGGTTAGTTTTCAGCAGTCTTAGTTTTGTAGGATTATGTGTGCCATGAAATTTAACTGTATGGAAAATATGGCTTGTGTATACATCTATAACAAAGTAGGCACGTTAAAAATTTGCTTTTGGTTGGCTTTTGGTTTCTTTGTTTTTGAGAAATAAGTCAAAACAAATCTTGGTAAAGTCCAGCTCAGTGTGATCTAAAATTGTCACGGAAGAGCCGATTAGACATTCTCCTTATGAAGCTCAACGCATTAGAAGCACATTCTGTTTGGAAGAGGACTTAGTGGAAGATCCTTCTGAAAAACCCACAGTCTGCTGCCCAAAGCAATAGGCCTCCTAATTTATTTAGGAAGCTAAGGTTTTTATTTAGTGCAGCTGTGTGTGTCCCCATGTGTGTGCATGTGTGTGGTTTTCAGGGTGGAACCCAGGACTACACATGCTGAAAATGTTCTCTACCGCTAAGCACCACTTTTTAGACCTAGAGGATCATCTTAAGTAAAATCTAGCTGCACTTATTATTTGTAATTATTGAGTTTGACTAAATTAGGGTGTGTTATCCTGTGTCCACAACTTGTAGATGGCCCTTACCCTTGTTTCTAGGGGATGGCGATAGGGGAACAGATTTTTTGTTTGTTTGTTTGTTTGTTTTCTTTTTTGTTTTGTGAGACAGGGCTTCTCTTTGCAGTCCTGGCTGTCCTGGAACGCACTCTATAGACCAGGTTGGCATCAGACTCAGAGATCTGCCTGCCTTTGTCTCTTGAGTTCTGGGATTAGAAGCATGCACCACCACTACCAGGCTTCAGGAGGATAGTTCTAAAGAAACTTTCTATATACAAAGATTCACAAAGCATTAAAGCAAGGCGAGCTTAAAAGTAAGGATTAACTCTAGGGCGGAGATTGTCCTTAACTCTTGTCCTGTTGAGGGTTTTTTAGAAATATTTATTTCCTCTGTGTGTGTGTGTGTGTGTGCGCGTGTGTGCAAGAGCTGATAAAAGTTACAAGAGGGGTATCAGATTCCTGGAACTGAAGTTTCAGATGTTTGTGGTCCACCCTGTTTGGGTGCTTGGAAAGAATCCTAGGTCCTCTACAAGAACATAACCACGCCTAACTACTGAGCCATTTCTCCAGCCCCAAGACTGTTGAGTCTTAATTTTCTCAATAAATTCTTGTATATGGGAATAAGCTTCCCGAGACACCTGTCCTTACCTATAAAACACACACACACACACACACACAAAGCCTGTCTCTTGTACCTTGCAGCCAAGTTCACATCCGTGCTGGGAATGGTGCCCAGAGCCTTGGACATGCTATCAAGTGCTCGCTATCAGAGTCACAGCCCTAACCCTTGCCTTTGTTTACTTGTTTGTTTCTGAGGTAGAGTCTCACTGTACACCTCAGGCTGGCCTTGAACTCCTGATTGTGTGGTCTCAGCCTCCTCAGTACTGTCCATTACTAGCAGAAGGTAGAAATAAAATCAATTAAGTTATACATCCCACACTGTAGACACGTGCAGGTATTTGATGTTTCTATGTGCACACGGGAGTCTTTCTCATTCAAACTGCCACACAGAGCAAGTGAGGGCTTAGGTCATAGTGTTAATCGGGGTGACGAGGCAGAGGCTGAAAAAGGAAGGCCTACGAATGCTCTGGAACTTTTATGTCATCGAGTTGCTCACACTGAGGCATCTGCTGGTGTCCCAGGAAAGTGTCTGTGGTCGACGCGTGTCAGGCACTGTACCCACACCCCGGGATGTGTGGTTCTGGGTCCCGAGTACGAGAGAAAGGCAAGCTTTGATCACCCACCTCGCTGCGCCTGGCCTAACCCACTTTGCGGGTATTCTGATGCCTGCCTCCAGCTTTATTCATTTGTCAAAATAGAAATAAAAACTTTACATATAATGCAGAAAGATGAACCAAGTCCACACGAAATGGCTTCTCCCAGACTTTGCACACCTTCCCCCTTGAGGTTTCTGAGCAAGAACTGGGACATATACTGTTGCTTCAAGGTGGGTACCTTACAGTGCTGAAGAAGACACTATGCTTTTCTTCCCTGGCTATCTGAAGACTGTTCGCCATCATGGAAGACATGTTGACCACGTGACTACTTCAGTGGCAGTGAATCTTTACACTAGGAAGGCAGCGATGTAAGAAAGAAAACTGGGGGAAACTGACTAAAAGGACAAAGCCATGCCAGATGGCTTCTTTCTTTTCTTTCTTTGGGGGTGGGGGGACTTGCTAGTTCCTCCACACACCCCCACTTTTGTTAACAGTGCTTCTCAGTTAGATCGTGAGCGGTCCCATCTGCGAGCTGTCTGGGACTGTTGTAGTCATTGTTCTGTTGCTGGGGAGAGACACCATGACCAAGGCAAGTCTTATAAAAAGAAAGCATCGAACTGGGGGCTTGCATGGTTTCAGAGGGTTATAGTCCATTATCAGCCCGTCAGGAAGCATGGTGGCAGGCAGACAGGCATGGGGCTGAGAGCTTACATTCTGATCCACAGGCAGAGAGAGAGAGAGAAAGAGAGAGAGAGAGAGGCTGAGAGAGAAAGAGAAAGAGAGAGGCTGAGAGAGAGAGAGAGAGACAGACAGACAGACTGACTGACTGGGCCTGCAGTGGGTTTTTGAAACCTCAAAACACACCTCCTCCAATAAGTCCATACCTACTCCAACAAAGCCACACCTCTTAACCTTCCCCCAAAGTTCCAATAACTGTGGACGAAGCATTCAAATATATGAGCCAAGGGAGGGGGCATTCTCAATTCAAATTACCACAGGCTCTTAGTGGTTACAGTCACTTGTGTGACATGCATGCCAGAGCCACCAGGGTCACCAAGGGAGGAAGCAGGACTTGTCTCCTGCGGCGGGAGTTTACAGGGGACGTGGGCTTTATTCCCTTCAGAACGGATGTCTCACGGAGGCGACACACGGCTTCTTTACATGTTGTATGAGATTCCTGGGGATGATGACAGTGGAATTCATTGCTGCCCTGTCCTAAGCGTCACCTCTGTGGTCTCTTCTCTTTCAGGTACCTCTTCCTCCTGGCTGGAGGAGGTGTCCTGGCCTTGGCGGCCATGGGTCCCTATGCTTTGCTCATCTTCATCCCTGCCCTCTGCGCTGTGGCTCTGGTCTGCTCACTCGGCCCACGGGAAGTCCACAGGCTGACCTTCGGCTCTCAGATGGGCTGGCAGACCCTGTGCCACCTGGGTCTTCACTACACCGAGTACTACCTACAAGAGCCTCCGCCTGTGGGGTAAATGCGCCTGTTGGTTTGGTTGTACTGAGCCGGATCTAATCCTTGTGTATCCGGGGAGCATACTCTTGGGCTATTTAGCTTCTCCCAAGGCTCAGTCTCTTTTCCTAGACAAAGAATAACAGAGTTGGCAGTAGCGTTAGAGATAATCAATGCAGCCGGGCGGTGGTGGCACACGCCTTTAATCCCAGCACTTGGGAGGCAGAGGTAGGCGGATCTTTGTGAGTTCGAGACCAGCCTGGTCTACAAGAGCTAGTTCCAGGATAGGCTCCAAAACCACAGAGAAACCCTGTCTCGAAAAAAAAAAAAATCAATGCAAAAGCAGCTCCGTCACTGCACAGAGCCATTCCGTGCTGCTGTCTAGAGACTCAGTTATCTGGCACTTGCTGTGACTGTCATTGTGCCTAGCGGTGATGACAGTTTGCTCCACTCAGCGTTGGCAGTTTGGGCCCAGCCAAACCACAGAGGGCCTGGCTGCCGCTGCCGTGTGTTTTCTTTACTCCGGCTCAGCTCTTTCATCCCTCCTCCCACCCTCAAGAAGGAGATCGACCCCATCTAGGGACCAGTAAAGAACAAAACCCAAGAGCTAATTACAGACTAGAGGTGTGTTATGAGCCAGTACATGGGGAGTTGACAAGGTTAGGGGGATGAGTATCTTTGTCTGTGTTCCTGCCACCTAGTGTTCCTGGTGCCCCATGGCTGTCTGCTGACATAGCTCTGTGCCACTCAGAGAATATAGGCTATGACAGCACAAGGCAGGGCCCCTGTCTGGTTCTAAGCTATTAACTCACTGGATTTGCCACTCCCACTGCATCTAGAATCCTTTGGGAATTATTATGACAAATTAGACTTGGTGACACCTACCTGAAACCCCAGCACAAGGAAGTGGAGGCAGGAGGATCCAGAGCTCAAGGTGATGCTCACATAGCAAATCGAGGACCAGCCTGGGATAAGGCCTTGTCTCAAAAACAACAAACAAAAAAGTAAGGCAGTATTGGCCAAGACTTCAGACTTGCAGGCTAGGGAGATGGCGCAGTGGGCAAGAATGCTTGCTGTGCAGATCTCAGAATCTGAGTTCAACCCTCAAGAATGCATGGACAAAGCTAGGCATGACTGTGTGTGCACTTGCCACCCCAGCTCTGTCTGTCTGCGGGGGGAGGAGAGGTAACAGGAGGACCACAGGGCCTGATGACAACCACTCCAGGTTCAGTGAGAGACTCTGTATACCAAGGGAATAGGGTAGACAGTGGTAGAGCAGACACCTATCCCATGTTCTCCCTTGGCCTCCACACATACATACAACACACATACAGACACACACAGATACATCTCTCTCACACAGAGACACACAGACATGTACACAAATACACACAGACAGAATACATCTCACATAGAGACATCACACACATACAGACACACACTTAGATTCACACAGACATACACATATACACACTCACCCTGATGCATTTTCCAGTGCACATCTCCAGTCACCAGAATATCACAGCCAGGGCCTGACTTTTATTTAAAAACTTCAACTTCCTGTAATCTTTTCACTACTAATTCTTGTTTCTTTTGTATCAAATGTCTTCCATATCTCTAGTCTCAAATTTCTTTTTATTGATTTTATTTTATTATATATGGGATATTCTATAACTTACTCTATAGTGTAGCAAAGCCTCCAGCTCACTATCCCCCTGCCTCAGCCTCCTGAGTGTAGTAATACAGGTGTGTATCACCACACTAGCTCTGACTCTAATATTTACAAGCCATTCTTTTTAAAAAAAAGGAACACTTTAATTAATTAATTATAATGTATTTATTGTATATGACACAGCACTCCTATGGAGGTTGGAAGGCAACTTTGTTGTTGTGGTTGTTTTCAAGACAGGGTAGCCTTGACTGTCCTGAAACTCTGTAGACCAAGCT
>NC_022032.1:10041399-10046106 GCF_000317375.1 Microtus ochrogaster
GCCTTATTTTTTTTAATGTGGGTCCTGGGAACTGAACTCAGAATATCAAGTGCCTTAACCCACTGAACCATCTTTCCAGCCCTATAAAACTATTCTAAGATATTATAGCCAGGAGGTGGAGAGAAGACTCAGTGGTTAATACTTGTTAACCTCAGCGGCCGCTCTTGCAAACAGACCCAGATCCAATTGGCAGCACCCACATGACAGCTTACAGACATCCATAACTCCAGTTCCAGGGGCTCTGATGCTCCCTTCTGGCCTCCTCGGGCACATAAGTATTACACAGACTTACATGCAGGCAGCACATCCATACACATAAAAATAAAAATTTAAATACATTATATATATATGATAGCCAGTCAGATATGGTGGCACAATACTTTCATTCCCAGCATTCAGAGACAGTCAGGAGTAGCCCTGGGAGCTCCAGTTCAGTCAGAGCTACAAGTGAAACCCTATGTCAAAAAATTATCGTCAATATTTTTCATAGTATTCCTCATCATTTTTTTTTCCCATTTCTAACCAATGAGTACTGCTTTTGCCCTGGACTAATGTGTGTGTGGTTCTAAGAGTCTTTGTGGAGTATGATTTGCTATGAGATCTGTAGGCAGGTCGGGCCAGGAGCAAGAGAATAAGTCCGGTGTGGCTTCCAACATGTATTAATTTAAATCTCTTTCAGATTCTACGTCGCTCTTTCTTCCCTCATGCTCTTGACGCAGAGAGTCACGTCGCTCTCACTGGACGTCCGTGAGGGGAAGGTGGAGGCAGCCTCAGGCGGCATGGGGAACAGAAGCTCTTTGTCTGAGTGCCTAAGCAAGGCTTTGCCCTACTTCAGCTACTTGCTCTTTTTCCCTGCCCTCCTGGGAGGCCCCCTGTGTTCCTTTCAGAGGTTTCAGGCTTGCGTGGAAAGATCAAGCCCTTTGCAGCCAGGTCTCTCTTTGTGGGCTCTGACCTGGAGGGGTCTGCAGATCCTCGGGCTGCAGTGGCTCAAGGTGGCGCTGAGGAGGGTGGTGAGCGCAGGAGCCGGGCTGGACGACTGCCAGCAGCTGGAGTGCATCTACGTCATGTGGTCCACAGCTGGGCTCTTCAAACTCACCTACTACTCACACTGGATCTTGGACGACTCTCTCCTCCATGCGGCGGGCTTTGGGTCTGAAGCTGGCCAGAGGTCTGGGGAGGAGGAGGGATACATCCCCGACGGGGACATATGGACTCTGGAAACTACCCACAGAATCTCCTTGTTTGCGAGGCAGTGGAACCGGAGCACGGCTCGGTGGCTCAGGCGGCTCATCTTCCAGAACAGCCAGCGCTGGCCGGTGCTGCAGACTTTTGCCTTCTCTGCCTGGTGGCACGGGCTCCACCCTGGACAAGTGTTCGGTTTCCTATGCTGGTCTGTGATGGTGGAAGCCGATTATCTGATTCACACTTTTGCCAGTGTATGGATCAGCTCCTGGTCCCTGCGGCTGCTCTATAGAGCTCTCACTTGGGTCCATACCCAGCTCATCATCGCCTACATAATGCTGGCCGTGGAGGGCCGGAGCTTTGCCTCTCTCAGCCGGCTGTGTTGTTCTTACAACAGTATCTTCCCCGGGGTGTATTGTGTTTTGCTTTTGCTGTTAGTTAAGAGAAAACAGAAACGTAACTGAAATCTTTCCTCTGCCTTCCATTTCATTCAGCCACGAAACAGAGGATGTCTTGATATTAATGTACTTCAATTTTTTTTTTCAAGATAAAAGTTTTAAAGTATTGGATGGATAAATGTGATGGCTGGCCACAGACATGTACTCTCTGGCTGTGGTGGCTTGAATAAGAATGGCTCACATAGGTTCAAACGGACATGCTTAGGGCGTGGCACTATTTGAAAGGATTAGGAGGTGTGGTCTTGTTGGAGGAAGTGCATCACCAGGAATGGGCTTTGAGGTTTCAAAAGCCCAGGCCAGGCTTAGGCTTTTTTCTGCTTGCCTGTAGATCAGGATGTAGGCCTCTCAGCTCCTCCTCCAGCACCATGTCTGCCTGCATGCTGCCATGCCTCCTGCCATGAAGATAATGGACTGAGCATCTGAACTGTAAGCCAGCCCTAATTAAATAGTTTCCTTTATAAGAGTTGTCATGGTCATGGAGTCTCTTCACATCAATAGAACAGCGACTAAGACACTAGATTTAACAGGCTATTCTGTTGCTACTGGGGTGTGAAGCAGAGAAGCATATGGACTTACTTTTCCATAAAAGTAAGTAGGGACGGCAGCTCACAACTCAAACAGCAAACCAGAAAGCTGGCAGGTCCAGCATTACCTTTTCCTAACAACCCTTTTAAGAAAATACTGAGGCGTCACCTGAAAACTACCTTCAACTCTTTGGGGGACATGACCCCATTGGGGTCCACACAGTGAGACCCCGCCTTAAACAGACTTTTGCCCCACAAAGCAAAAGTGACAAAACTCAACCATGTCCTATTACTCTGTCCCACAAACTCATTGCCAGCCACAAGTTTGAAAAATTTAGTCTATGTGGCCATCCAAATTCTGAAAATGTCTCTTACATCCCAAGAGACTGGGACGTTTGCTGGACCTCACAGCTGAGTTAATAATACACCTTGAGATCACTGCAGACTTATGTGGGCTCTCTTACTGTATACTTAGACTGTTGGTTTAACCTGCCTTTAAGAGGACAATGTAACAACCAACTTTATTTGCCCTGGACTTCCCGCGTAGCCAACTTTTACAACCTAAGATAATGAGTAGCTGTAATCTTAAATTATATGCTCTTCTGTGTCCTTGACCTAGGTAATGCGGGTGTTGTCAAGTGCTGAAAGCAGCTCTCTTAGAGTTTCTATCGCTGTGATGAGACACCAGGACCGTGGCAACTTTTAAAAAGGAAACATTTAACCGGGGCTGGCTTACACCAGGTTCGGAGGTTTAGTCCATTACAGTTATGGTGGGAATTGTGGTATGCAGGCAGACATGGTGCTGGAGGAGCCTAGAGTTCTACATCTGGATCTTCAGGAGGCAGGAAGAGAGAGTGACAAGCTTGAGCTTCTGAAATCTCAAAGTTGAGAGAAATCTCTTAAGATCTACCATAAACATTGACAACATCCATTTATTGGTTGATAATAATACTTGCTATCTGGATCAGCTGGGAGCCAGAGACTTAACCCCTGTTAAGTGTTTCTGCAGATTATCCCATTTGTTCCCTGTGGGCAAAGCCCTTTGTCAGGGACAGACACAAACAAAACAGACGGATACACAGGACAGGCTCAGACACAGCCTCAAGGGACAGACAGAGGACAGAAAACGTAGAGCAGGAAGCTCTCCAAGAGGAGGTGCTTTTCTTCTTTCCCTAATGAGACAGCAATGCATTACTGGTAACCTGAAGCCAGTCACTAATGTGTTTAATCCACGCTGGACTAAACTTGGAAATTTGGATAGAAAAATAGAAAGGCTCTTATCATTCCCAGAGGAGAAAAAGTGGAAAACCAACCTGTGTTGATTATTGCGTCATCTAGGTTCAAAGCAGAGCCATCTGGGAAGAGGGACCCTCAGCTGAGGAGCTGTCTCCATTAGGCTGGATGGAGTGTGGTCTCGTCTGTGTTCCTGAGCTGTAGAAGAAAGCAGGCTGAAAAAGCCATGGAAGCTAAGCCTGTCTGCAGCACGCCTCCATGGTCTCTGCCTTGAGTTCTAACCTCAACCTCCCTCAGTGACAGACTGAAGTAAGGTTTTTGAAATAAGCCCTTTCCTCCCCAAGTTGTTTCTGGGGAGGAAAACAAAAATAAAATCAGCAACAGAAACCAAATTAGGATACCACCAAACACTTAGTAACTACTTACATAGTTGCCGAAACCAAAGCCCGACTGAAATGTAACAAAGGGAGAGAGACCGCCCGCAGGAGGCAAACACAGTCTCTGTAAGAATTGTAGGCAGCTGTCCTTCCTTCCTTCCTTCCCCTGGCTCACCCTAACAAACGTTTCTTATGTTCAACATATACCCACGCATGGTATCAGAACCTCCAACGTAGCCAGGAAGTAACACCACATCTGTGGGCACCTGGACTATATATAATTACTCTTTTTTTTCTTTAAAAAACAAAAGGCATGTGTTGTGTTCACAGGCATATGTGTGAGTACTGGGTATCTTCAATTGTTCTCCGCTTTATTGTTTGAGACATGGTCCCTCACTGGACCGTGAGCTCAAAGGTTCAGCTAGATTGGCTGGCCAGCGAATCCAGGGATCCCCTTGCCTCTGCCTTCCCAGCACGGCTGTTCCTTCCCAGCGCGGCTGTTCCCTGCTTTCATGTAGGAGCGGGTGATTGAACTCGGGTCCTGATGCTCGCTCCCCAAGCACTTGACTTAATGAGTTGTAGCTCCAGCCTGACTTTTCTTTAAATTGGCTTTATGTCAACTCACTTTTTCTTCACACTGTTGGATGGTTTTGAGAAACCATCTCACTGTGCAGCCCACTTTAGACTCAAACCAGACAGCCCACTTTAGACTCAAACCAGGACCCCCTGCTTCCATTTTCTGAGCACTGGGGTTACAAGCCTTATCGCCATGTCCAGTGCACTAATTTTAATCCATTCTAGTACACGCTAAAAGAAACATATGCTTGTTTTAGCTAATTTTCTGAGAAATCACCACACTGACATCCAAAGGAGCTGTACCAGCTTGCATTCCCACCAGCAATGCAGAAGTGTTCCCTTTTCCCCACAACCTCT
>NC_022032.1:10046767-10051690 GCF_000317375.1 Microtus ochrogaster
AAAGATGTGTGGATTGATATCTAAGTCTTCTATTTGGTTCCTTTGGTCTTCCTGTCTGTTCTTATGCCAGTACCAGGCTGTTTTCAGCACTGTAGCTCTGTAGTAGAGTTTGAAGTCAGGGATTGTAATGCCTCCAGATGTTCTTTTATTGTACAGGATTGTTTTGGCTATCTTGGGTTTTTTGCTTTTCCACATGGGGTTGAGTACCATTCTTTTGAAGTCTTTGAAGAATTTTGCTGGGATTTTGCTGGGCATTGCGTTGAATCTGTCCTATGCTTATTCTTAAGCCACAGCTACATTTACAGGGCATTATGCAATGGGAGTGCGAGGGCCAATTTTAAGGCAGCAGAAACATAATCTGTCCCCAAATACAGGCTGTAGCCATTTAAAAGGAGAAAAAAAGTTGAAATTGTGTTATTGGTGTATGTGGCATATCGTAACAGTGGACATCTGGACATCAGAGGACAGCCTGAGGGAGTTGGGTCTCTCTCCCTTAAAAACTCTTTTTTTTTTTTTGAAGGTTTATGTGTGTGAGTGTTTTGCCTACATTTGTGTATGCACAGTGCTGGCTCACTGGTGCCCACAGAGGTGGAAGGGGGTGTCAGATCCCCGGAACTGTTAATATGGATGGTATGAATGGTTATGAGCCCTCAAGTGGGTGCTGAGAACCGAACCCAGTCCTCGACGAGAGCGACAAGCGCTCTTAACCTCTGAGCAATCTCCCCAGGCTCCAGTTCACTCCCACCGCATTGGTTTTGAACTCAGACTGTCAGTCTTTACTCGATGAACCATCTTGCTGGTTTGTAATTTTTAAAGATGACTGTGTGTGTGTGTGAGGGGGGAATCAAAGTGTGCCACGGCGGTTGTGTAGAGGTCAGAGGACAACTCGCAGGAGCTGGTTCCCTCCTTGCCCCATGTGTGTCCCTGGCATTAAACTCAGGTTGTTCGTGGCTTGACTCACAGAGCCTCCCCTGTAGTCCTTAATAACCAATGGAAAAAAGTGCAAGTGTATGATCTCCTTCGTGTGTCTGTCTAATGGTTAAAATAAAGCCAGAGCTAGCTACCTTTTCAAGAAGATTAACTTCATCTACCCTGGTTGGGTTCAGTGAGGCAAGCGTTCTATACCCAGCACCGCATCCCCAGCCGACATAGTTCCTCCAACAGGAGTTCCTGTCTTTACCAGAGGACAACACGCGCTTGTGTGGAGGAAAACAGGAATTGGAATTTCTCACCGAAGGAAGCCATGGCAAAGTGCCCTAGGGGCTAACGCACAGACCGGGTAACAGTAACCGGCACTCACCAAGTCTCCCAGCACGCGATGCAAATATGGCACAGGGCCAGCCCCTTATCACCACTCAAGACCACAGAGCCTCATGGCACCCTTGTTACTATGGTTTCACTTTCCGCAGCAGGTTCGATCTGCTAGCATGCTTGCTTCCTAGTTTTTATTTCTTTACTGTTTTAGACAGGGTCCCACCTGGCCCTGTGTAACCTTGGACTCCCGATCCTCTCTTCTCAGCTTCTCTAGTGCTGAGGCTATGGGCTATGGGCCTCAGCACCAGAGAAGATAGTAAATGGTTAGCTGGTTAGTGCCCTTCAGAGACTGGATGGTTAGACTGGACTTTTGTTATGAAAGCACCCACAAGCTAAAATGGATATTTAAAATCTTTATTATTTCATCATCAAAAGTTTTCTTTCTCTCCACAGCAGAATGGCAATGTTGTGTTGGTGCATATTCATGAAAAACTCTCGAGTAACTAGCCCAGAAATCAGAGATGGGACTGATGTCAAGCCAGTGTCAAAGTCCGACACACAATGCTGCCAGCAAAATTAGTACCCAGAAAGAATATGCGGCTGATAGAAAGGGGTCTACGGCCAAGCGCACGCGTGGCATTGGCGAAGGAACAGAGAATGGGGAGGGGCCTGGGAAGGAACTTCCCTCTCCACCCTGGTGACAGGCAGAGTTCTAACCGTGATCGCGCGCACGGGCACAGACACATGGGCGCGCGCGGACACACACACACACACAGCCCTCCATCAGCGCTCCTCAGCGAGCCACGTTTGGTCTAACCCACAAATGGCACGGCTACATTTGCACACTTCACGCAGCTCCCCACCTCGCAGCCAAGGGTCAGGGCAAACAGAACAAAACTGCCGCTTTGGGCATCTTTAGGAAAACACTGAACAAATTTCGTATATGTTCCTTTTTTTTTTTTTGAGAAATAAAATTCTAGAAAACAACAAAAGACAGTTGTCATGGTTACCCATTTTCGGCTAAAGGCAGAACACTTCCTTTGCTATCAGCAGACTGGAGAAACATACAAATGTCCTCACCAAATACTGCCGACCGATGCGAACATTTTCAGAGCCAGCTTTTGAATTAAGTACTGAGAATCGAAGATGCAAATAATCACTACAATTTGGTCAGCCCACTTTGGGATGTTTTTGGTTGGATTTAAGTTTGAAGCTGGGACACAGCTGGATTTTTCAACTCTGTATTAATCTGTACAATAAATACCTTTACAACAGCAAGTCTATCATGATGAGGCCAGACCTCAGGGAAAAGGTGCCAGGAAGCCTGCCTTCAGTGGTTTTGAAATACACACACACACACACACACACACACACACACACACAGAGCCGGATAGTGGTGGCACACGCCTTTAATCCCAGCACTCTGGGGGCAGAGACAGGCGGATCCTTGTTGAGTTCAAGGCCAGCCTGGTCTACAAGAGCTAGTTCAGGGACAGACTTGATAGTTACAAAAAAACAGAAAGAAACACACAGTCTCTGACCTCAAGAGACTGCTCTTATCACGGCCTGAGTCCCACAACTGTCCCTGTCTTACCTGCAAGACTAACAAGTCACCTGTGAATGGCAGCAAGGCCTTGAGGGGGAGGCGCTCTGAATGTATGGCAAAGCAGTTGTTTTCCTAGGAGTCAAATGTTTCTAATGCTATTAAACTATATTTGAAAAGTTCTCTGACTTAATATATACAATGTACAAAATAAGTTAAAAGGAGGGGGCGGGGGAAGTTTTTGAGCATCTACAGTGCAAACACACAACTGTCCCTTGCATGTCCACGTCCCCTCCAAGCCACGGGACCCGTCGCTTACAAAGCGGCACTCAAACAGCGGAACTCCAGCTTTGTTTTCCTCACTGGCTTTGACCGTAACAAACACGAATTTGGCTTGTTGTCACACTTGTACCTTAAAGTTTAACATAAACCCGAACAACCGAAGAGAAAAACACTCTTTTGTAGCAATCCCATAAAATTATTCTCCATTCACAAAACCAGCAACCCTTCTGGAGGGCATGGGCGGTGTTACTCGCCCCATGGGCGGTGTTACTCGCCCCCCTGAGGTATAAATGCAGCGGTCTTTGCATTGAGTAAATAGTGTATACGGTATGTGAACACTCTGAATGCTTGCATTCACCCGCAAGTGACGTCATCCTGACTGAATGAAAACTTACTTACATATATAATATTTATAATGGATTAACTGATTTTTAGAGAAAAATATGAACTTTAGCCCGTAATACAGCCAGAAGTTCTGAATTCCTGAACCAATGCAAATGGTTATTACATCCGAAAAAGATTTAACATTGCATACTGATTTAAAAACAACCGAACAGGGAAAACACATAAGTATTTTAGATTCAGCAGGATACCATGGAAAGCACAGTCTAGAGAAGTGGGGAAAACCAGTCAAGCTTTTCCAAAAGAGAAAATCCTTTTAATCCTTAGCAAGTCCCCGTGGAAACAGCAGGCGTACGAGAGTGAGAAGGGAGCGCTGGGGACAATTCAGCCTCACGGTCCCCATCTCCTGTGCGCGGAAGTCCATGTGACAACAGTCCGGTGGCTCCGCTCACCACTGCTGCCAGCTGAAGTCATCGTTGCTCCCAAAGACCAGGAAGAAGCCCAGGATAGTCGCGAAGATGACGGTGTTCCCCGTGAGAACGAGGGCGCAAGCTCCCCACTCAATCTGCGGCGGGAAGAAGGCAACAGTCAGCAGGTGTGCAGAGCCAAGGCCACTGGTAGCCAATCAATGCCCGGCGCATTGGCCAATCACAGAGGTAAGTAATGTGGCTTGTGATGACCATCACAGGACCACACTCAACACTCTTACACAGTGTTTTTATTTGCCGTCATTGATTGATTGAAAAGTAGAGAGGTAGGGGATGATAATTATTCTGGAACACGCTTCACTTTGACAATGACCAACAGAGCTTTGTTTGGCTCCATCTGTAGGCCTGGGCATCTAGGGCTCACCCTGCCCCTAACGGGGATCCTGGCTCCACCTGCAATTCTGAGCCCCCCCACCTCCCCAGGGCCCTGGACATCTAGGCTGCACCCTGCCCGGGGTGGATCCCTGGGCCCGCATAGGATTCCACAGTTAATGCTTACAAAGGAAGTTCCTCTTTCTTAGTCTCACAGTCTGGTTGGAGCAGAGCGGGAGCCCTAAGCACCACTGATGCAAACATACTTTCTCTGAAAGAGGCTGAGGGCATAACTGCCTCCATCACACTTGAAGCTCGGCTAGTCTCCGCCCTTCTCTCCACCTTTCCAGAGCTCTTTCTCCGCTCTCACACTTTCCCATCTGCAGAGAACAACCTTCTCAGACGTCTAGGCTTTAGAGGTCAGGGTTCTCAACCCATGAGGCACGACTCTTTGGAAGTTGCCGGACAACCCTTTCCAATGGGTCACACACATATCAGATACCCTGCATATCAGGTATTTATGATTCATAACAGTAGAAAAATACAGTTAGGAAGTAGCAGCGAAATAATTTTAAGGTTGGGGGTCACCTCAATGTGAATGAAAGGGTCTCAACATTAGGACGTTGAGAACCCTGCTCTTTATAAAGCAGGCCCACGGGCACTCTGCACCGGGGAGTTACTGTGCCCTTTCTGCTGCAGGCC